>NW_016690241.1:2399505-2556122 GCF_001604755.1 Lepidothrix coronata
GTGTAGACAGATGTGATTAGAGGGAGCTCTGGTGGGACATGGGCTGGCAGTGCTAAGCTGTGCTCAGTGCAGTAAGAGTTCTCTGGTCATGAGCTTCTGTGGTTTTCAGCTTCAGTGTTGTTAAAATAAGTTGTAACTGCATGTAACACTTTCATGATACTTCTCTCCCTCCAGAAGGTAGTGATATGCAGCCAGGAAAGCTGGACCAGGCCAGCTTTCATGTAAAGAGGACAAAGAACGGCACACTGCACATCTGTCGTGCCTGTAAGGAGACTTCAGGAGGTGGAAGAGGCCTGGGAGAAGACAAGGCAGCCATGTGTGAGGGGATGTCCCTAGGGCTAAAATCTTGCTGTGGTTTTGTCTGAGCCTGGAGATGTGATCTGTGCCAAAATGGTTTGAGAAGATTGGTCTGCAGTGTAGTGTTAAGTCTTTAACTGTTAAATATATGCTAAATTTCTCCAAAGCCACAGAATATTTCTGTCTTAAAAGCTGCAATATTAGCATTTTCCAGCTTGCTATCATATACTTATGAAGCATTCTACAAGAGAAAATTCCTTAGTAACTAATCACCTATTAATGGCTCAGACTTTGGGTTATTTTTTTTTCAGGCACACATAAAATTCAGAACACCTGATGTCTAAAGTGGCTTCTTTATACACAACATTTTGCCAAAAAAGCCAAGGAGTTCACCTTGCTTACTAAGACAGAGGTGACGTGGCTGCCCCATGTGAATGAGGTGTGGAAGCTCCCTTGTGCTACAAAGAGGAGCATCAGACATGTTCAAGAGTGTATTAAGAAAGAATCTGTGCCTAAATATAATGACATATGTGTGGGAAGTGAATCTCAGTTAGCAAAATGCAATTCCGTCTTTGGCCATGCACATAATTTTTCATGGCTGTGTTTCTGCCTGGTTCACCTTCTCTTATAGATAATCTTGTAGGTAGTTTTGCCTTGTAGCTATTCTTTTGCATGGTGTTTTTTGGAATGACATGTTGATTGAAATGAATGGGCATGATTTCCATCCAGCCTACGGTGCTAGTGACTGAATATTGTTATTGATGGCTTATATAAAATGTGTTTGATGATCTTATCTAGCTTCCTGGCTGTTGCTGCCACACAAAACCCACACAGATCTGTTATCACCAGTCAGAGGAGAGGTTGAAGACAAATGAGACAGATATGTTTTTCAGCAGATGATACAGAATTTATAAGTCTGTCATGAGACTTGACCCTTACTGTGTTTCTCTTTCAAAGCCAGCTGAATGTTTTTGTTCCTTGTAGCCTTTCAAGGTTGTTGTATCTGCAGCAGTGCCTACAACTAGGTACATCAGAAGCACCAGCACATCACAAATGCTTCTTGGGGTCTCTTACAAGTGCCCCAGAAGGGCTGTGCTGGTTTTGACTGGGGTAGAGTTAATTTTCTTCACAGTGGCTAGTATGGGGCTGTGTTTTAGATTTGTCCTAAATACAGTGTTGACTATATATAAATGTTTCTGTTATTGCTGAGCAGTGCTTACACAGAGCCAAGGCCTTTTCTGCTTTTTGCCGCGCTGGCAAGGAAGTTGGTGGTGCATGGGAGACACAGCCAGGACAGGTGACCCAAACAGACCAAAGGGATATTCCATATCATAAGAAGTCATGCTCAGTATGTAAAGTGTGGGGAAGAAGGAAGAGGGAGAGGTTTGGAGTGATGGCATTTGTCTTCCCAAGCAATGGTTATGCATGATGGGGCCCTGCTCTCCCAAAGATGGCTGAAACCTGCCTGCCCATGGGAAACAGTGAATTAATTCCTTGTTTTGCTTTGCTTGTGTGCATGGCTTTTGCTTACCCTATTAAATTGTCTTAATCTCAACCCATGAGTTGGGTTGAGTCTTTATCTCAACCCAGAAGCTTTTACCCCTCCTGTTCTCTCCCCAGTCCTGCTGGTGGGGGAGTGAGCGAGTGACTGCATGGGCCATGGTTGACGGCTGGGGTTAAACCATGATGAGAGCCAATACCCTTATCTCATCCGTGAGGGCAGGTACGTCCTGCAACATGTCCTTCTGCTTAAAATCACACGTTTAAGTCTCATTCTTTTGTATTAAGGTCTCTTTGGAAAACTCTGGCAATGTAAATATCCTTGAAGTAGGTATAGGTGAGAGACTTGGAGTCCAGAGTGCAGCTGTGTACTGTGTAATGTTGGAGATGGTGCCTCCTTTCAGTCATGGGCACAGAAATTCAGAGCAGATTCCCACAATGTTTTTTCACTCCTGACCACACATTCCCTGGCTTTCCCTACAGCAAAGAAGGAAAGAGGACTGAGGACTGAGGGGCCATTTGCCAGATACATGTATTACTTTGCAGTAGGCAGCTTGAAAGCTCTCACACACCTTCTCCTTTTAAGGACCAGGGAGCATGTGCCAGTAAATGTCTTGGGCAGTCTCAAGGAAGGTCATGACAATGTCAGTCCATGCCAATAGGAAAAAAATTACTTTAAAAAACAAAAGGATAAAATCATGCTGGGCTCAAAGTATAAATTGAGCTCTTCACTTGCTGAGTGGATGAAGTGTTACCTGAGAATATAGGACGTTCTTGTCCATAAACAAAAGAACAGAATAAGTTTTCTGTGCTGGAAAGTAGAGTGAAAAAGAAATAGAATGGAGCAAAATCCTAGTCACACCTGAAAATATCAATTGCATTAATTGTCTACAGGAACAATTCATTATCCTTTAAAGCTATACAAATATGTATTTCCAGGCTTCTGTCAACTAAGCCATGAAAACTCTGTGTGTTGATTTCATCATTGTCGAGATGGACAAAGTCAACTAAAGCAACTCAGTGTAACAGAAGCAGTGTAGTTCAACTTCTTCTGGGAGACCAAAAAGGATAATTTTCTGACATCACTTAGCTCACGTTGTGATGCCCATGCTCCATATTTCACTGACTGTGGTTGAAGTTTTGGCTCAGGATTAAATTTTGCTACAGACTCACAATCCCTCTCTAGGTTCCAGAAATCAGATTCAGGTCTGCATAAGATCCTTAAATATAAATCTATTATAAACAGTGTAGGACTTAATTGAAATACTATAAAAATATAAATCCAGTGGATTTATTTCCTGAAGCAGTAATAAGGGTTAGTTGTGCAAAAGCTACAATTGATCCCACGTGCCTGACTCTCTATTTTGTAATGCGTCTTTTACAACAGTGTTTAAGCATGCTGTTTATCAAGGAGATTCTCACTGATTAAGACATAAGACTGATTTCAATCCCTCCTTTGGAGATCCATGTAAGGTTTTTTTGGATGATGTTCTGGTGATTTCTGCTGCATACATACAAAAAGATAGTCTGCATCTTGTGCATACTTCAAACCTGCTCTTGTTTTTCAAGACGGAAAGCTGCACAGCCCAGCATACTTTGCATTGTGTTCTTCTTCCAGTTTCTGCACCTTGTGCATGATTGGGTACTTTTCCTCTGCACAAGGGCTCAGAATATTTCTCTTAGTAGTAGTTAGTTAAGATGTCACTTCGTCTGATATTGTAAAAGGAGATTCTGGGAGATCATCCTATAGCCTGTCAACACTAAATTTACACTGAAAGGCTTCTAACAAGATTTAAGCTCTTGGGTCTGGACTTCCAGTTGTGATCTTCTAGTAGGATAACTCATATGATACTCATGGTCCACTGTGATTGGAAAAGGCCCTGGGTCTGAATAAAAAATTTGTAGATACTTTACAAATTCCAGACACAAATCACTCAGAAGTCCAGAGTCAGGAGATCGAAGCTTTCTCTGTTGGAGATACTAGCAAAGATTGCACTGGATTATCCTTGGATTAAAAACCAGCCAATTACTGCCTCTTGCCTTTGTCAGCTCCATTTCTGATCCCTCATTTGAAAATTACTAGAGAAACCTCAGGAGTTCATTAAAATTGAAATATAGAGGTAATATTCTTTATTACTATCAGCAAAGAAGTTGCTTCCCTGGGCTACTCCAGCACAGAAAGGCAGCAGTGTTGTGCTGGCCAGTTTAGAGTTGTCACCTGTAGGATCGTTTAAAAGAGCCGTCCTCCTAAATATGTTGTTTATGCCCTGCTTTCTCGACTTTACATTGCCCCTTTCAAATTAACTGTCAGTCAAGGTGATTAATGTCTTGTTGCTCTACAAATGGCTTCCACAAAATATAAATCATGGCTATATTTTCATATTATCTTGTCTTTGTGACTAATCAAAAGGAATTCTAGTAAACTTATAAGACCAGCACATTTTTATTTTCCTTCTTAACCAGGGAAATGGTTTATTCTAACTTTTCTGAGTAACATATTTGCACATTTTACAATGAAATTCACTGAGATTAGGTGAACATTTCACCTCTAAATATTCCCAACTTGTATTTCTGAAAAATTTTAATATTTCCTCGGGGTTGGAAGAGACCCTCCTGACTGGGCTCATTACACACTGATAGACAGACTTTCTTTGGAATGACATTTTAATACATCTTTAGTGTTTAATATTGTTGATAACAACTTTGGTCCTCTAATCAAATTTGCTAGTGTCACTATTAGTTTCTGTTACTAAAATATTTCTATTCAATCAGCTGTTAATATTACAAGTTAAATCATAACCTTTTCAGCCACAATAAACTTAGAGTTTACCAAAATTTTTAATGAAAACTTATAATAGTTGCTGAACCTTTCTGCTAGGCTTTGTTGTATTTTAAACAGAAGATACACATATGCCAATTGTACCTTTACTTGAGTGTTTTTCTTTGCCTGTTATTTTTTGGGGGGTGCATCACACACAGTTGACTAGAATTTGTCTAATTAAATGTTGTGATTTTTTTTTTCTCTTAACTTGCACAGCTTGCTGTTTAGTTTCCCCTCTAAACCTTGCGTATTTATGTAAAAGTGAAGCTGTAGAACAATGCTTGTATCTTCCTACTATACTCTTACAAAAGAGGCACTGAATTAGTCCTTGATCTTACATGTACTGGTTTCAAAATGACCAGAAATGGATGATCATGCATAAATATCAACATCTCACATATCATACATATACAGGTAGAAACTCCAGAATGACACAGACAGGGGCTTCTTGTCCCAACAGCAAGAACCATGTTTGTATAGAGTAGAAGAGTTGCCAAAATGCAAATAGTTCTTAAATTATGTGCTGCAACAACATGGCAGGTAATAAAACTATGTGAGTGTAATTATTTTTAAATTATTTAAGTAAGTAATAAAATTAAAAAGTGAACTTTCATTCTTAGGTTGTAGAACTTTATTATATTATCTTACCTATTTTCAATTAAGTAAATTATTTTTTCCCTATCCATTTATATTTAGCTGAATAATTATTTTAATCCCCTTTCATTATTCAGATGGTGTATTATAAACTGCATCTGTTACAAGTTTGCTTTTGTGACTGATGCATTTTACACATAAAACTTTGGCTAATAGTTTTTGTCTGCATTTTCAGGAAAGGTTCTTCTTAACCACAAATATATACTGCATGTTCTACTATTTAGAAATCTTATAAAATAAGCAAACTCTATAACTCAAAACTGAAATAAAATGAGAATTTTGTTCAAAGAGCACCCACTGGATTTCTTGGTTGTTTTGCCTTAAACCTTTTCTGGGGTTAAAAGAAAACCTGTCCCTCAGGTTTTCCTATAATGGGTATCTTTTCCTGTTTCAGGCCTTTTTAGGCATGTCTCACTTTATAGACTCTTAATACATGTTCTTTGTATTTGGCAAAATGTAGGAACTCCCTCCACTGCCCCAGCTAATGCTAAAAAAGTGCATTCCAGATTCTAGATCCCCCCCCCTTTTTTTTCCTTGGTGAAATCTCTCTTCACAGCAACCATTAAACCTGGGGGTTGAACTAGATGATCTTCAAAGGTCCCTTCCTACCCAAACTATTCTATGATTTGATGAAATTAATAAGCTTAGGCTACCCACTGATTGCTTCAAGTAATCATCACAAAAATCCTTCGGGCTTCAACTCGCAAATACTTACAAACATTCTAAATCAACATCATTATTAAAAGAAAATTTTTTTTTTCATTGCTAACAAATTGTATAGAATTGTAGTCTAATTTCACTCCTGAAGAGTAAGTTTGCAGCAGCAATTCACCCTTTAAAATTTCCACGCTTCCAGGCCAAATGGTGATAAATCATAGCTGATAGGGGCTGGGCTGGTTGAGGCAGTTTCCGAGGGGTGGGGTATTCGCCAACTGATACTGTTTCAATTAATTAACACTGGAAACAGTATCCACAACATTCTTGCTTTTAATAGCCCTAATTGGATACATGTATGTCTCTTGAATTAACAACTCAGTAACAATCATTCGTGGACATTCAGACTTAAAACTATGTAAACTAGTAATGTTACAAGATCCTTAGCTTTCCAAGTATTCTCCCACAAAAATGTGTCAAAATAAATATTGCTTTGGATTCCCTGGTTTAGCAGGTGTGCCCAAGTTGGATTATAGCAACTGCAATTAATTATCTCACTCTCCCTGGACCAATGCCCTGTGCTTACAGCCGTTGGTTTCCTCACTGTTGTTTTAATAATATGATAAATTTGATCCATCCTTTCAAAAATTAAGGCTCACGGAAAACAGGTAATTGAAACTGGGCTTCCAGTAGTTTCAGACATCTGGCCACTATGGTTGGAATCAGGAATCATCAGTGTCACCCCTAAAGAAAAGTTTCTCAAAAACTCCTAAAAATGCTCCCAAACTTTGGTTCCAATGATGCTTCAACTGCGCCCAGAAGCTACATTTAAAGGCAAGGTTTACCTTGCCTTTCTATAAAACATACAGAACTCCCTTTGTAGATGCACATAATTATACATCTCTTCTAACAACATTTCATTTTCAAAGCTGATTGTCAAATAGAGAAATCATAAATTTCATTCAAATCATCCCTCATTAGCATCCTAATAAACTGAAAAATGTCTAATGACATTACATTTATTAAGAACAAATATGCTGTTACCTCAATCTCTGGTTAAATGTAAGTGTCTTAAACAGAATGTCCTTCACAAATCTCTTGGCTCTTGCTTTCTGAAAGGTTTGTAGACACTTAGGAAATGTAAAGGTATTTTTTGATCGTACCTAATAAATAATTTCTTCATGTGAAATGGAGAAAAAGCTTGAACTGCAATCTACCTCTTATTTCATGCAATTTTACTAATTAAGAGAAAGTTGTGAAATTCCTATGGTTAAATTTTTCTAGCCTTTGTGAAAGCATATACAGCAAATGTACCCATGAAACTTGGAAAGTATTTGTATTTAGTCAATGTTAGCAATTCCTCAGAAGTGGGCCTGTGGGAAAGTGCATGTAACCTATTGCTCCAGCACCTCCCTGCTCGCTGGCTGGCCAGCTGCAGAATGGTGGCCAGAAATCAGACTCAGAAAAAGAAAAGAAATAGCAGCTGCCACAGTGCAGGAGGTAAAAGAACCCCACCACAAATAACTCTGCAATTGTCTTGGATCAGCTATAGTGGGAAGTGTCAATTAGCAAAACAAAAGGCTGTGATTTTCTAGTGGGTTATTTTCTGCTCTGCTGTCAGGGATGTGTTCGTGACAGCCTAGGGGCACAGCCTTTGCTTTGGGGGCTGAGTGATGCCTTGCTCTCAAGTGAGCCTGCAAGAGGTATCACAGAGGGACAAGGAGGCCAACTTGGGGGTGCTGGCCACTCTTGGGCACTGTAAGGGATTTGAATAATCCAAGCGGATAATTGGGGCATTTACACCAAAGCAGAGGAAGAAGCACTGTGGCTTTTGACAGACAATGGTTTGAAAATCTGGATTTGAGCCAGACAGGCAGCAAGAGCAAGCTTCTTATTTTAGAAAGTTGTTTTCTGGTGGAAGTAGTGTTTTCTTAACTGTAGCACATGCAGAGCAGCCTACCTGCTTGAAGAACCCAGCTCCTTAGTGTATCCTCCCAGTCCCCAAGACATTTCCTGACATCTGCAGATCTTGCTGGCATGAGGCCACCTGCACCCCTCTGAAATGTGGGTGTTTCTGTAGCGTGACTTTTTACAGAAGAAAGTAGCAACATCTCATTTTCTGTCTTAGGGGAGAACATTGGTCATTAGAAGGTGTTGTTTTAACAGTCCTGGTGTGTCTTGCAAATTTTGGTTCTTAGAACAACCATATCTATTCAGCTGGCACTATGCAACCATTTTTTAGCATAGCTGAAGTTATTGATCTGTGATAACTTGTTGCTGTGAGTACATAATAATTTTTAATGAAGTCTTTTTCTGGTCTCTGTTCCCTCCTATACGTTGTTTCTGTTGTTGTGTTTCTTATTTCTCATGCAAAGAAAGAGGAAACATCATAATAGTTTGCAGGAAAAATAATTTGTCTGAATAAAGTCCACAAGTAACGTAAATGACAGCTACATGCTGGGGGAGGACGTGGATATGTTAGGAATGCCATAAATTATCTATTTCTTCTATCTTGACCCAGGATCTCATGGGAGGTTTCAGTTATATCAGAGCACAAATGCTTGAGAGTTTGAACCACAGTTTTCAGCTTTCTCTCATTCATGGTAATAAGAGTCAAGATCCTTTCCTGCAATGTTTTTGATTCACTGCATCAGTCTTGCGACTGAATTATATTCCTGAGCATCTGGTTTTCCAAGGCTTGGAGTTCCTGAAGATGAGTGGAAGAGCTTTAGAAAACATTATTGTTCCAAATGTCTTGACACTGTATGAAGATAGACTATCCTTGTATTATTCCATCTTCTAGTGATGTAATATAGGGCATGTAGCCAGCTACAGGAGGAAATTCACTGTGTAAAGTCAGGGAGGCAAGAAGCAGCTACTTTTCTTTTTTGATGAGGGCCTCAGAAGTCATAGATGCTGAACAGGGAAGAGGCTAAGCCAGAATATGGGGTCGCAGACACATCTCCTGAGGCAGGACTTGTGCTGAAGTCCTGAGCCCACCTGAAGGGCTCTGTTCTTGAGCAAGGGGAACATGGGACTGGGAGGGACTCCTCCTCAGAGGCAGAGAGCGATGCCAATGCCAGAATGGGTGTTTGTTCCATGCGGTGTGATGCTTTGTATGGTGGAGGTCCAACTGCAAGTGGGGCCTCAGGGCACTATGGCACTTGTCAAATAAAAGTAAAAATTATTTTTCCCATATCCTGTTCAATGTAGTGATTTCCCAGGAAGACTTCACTGTAATGTGAGGAAGAAAAAAGCCAATGCACTGTAGGAGCCCAGGAGGACTCTCTCAGGAAGGTGTGAGTGACGCACTGGCATTTGTGTCCAGCCACGTTCATCCCGGCCAATATGGAGCCATGAACAACATCCACACACATGTTCACTAGTGTGCACCCTGCATTTAGATTCATGTCCAAGGGTTTGACATCTAACTGCTCCAAAGGGATTTCCTCATATTCTCCCATGGCTCTTACTCATGTTTTTGTATTTAGTACAGCCACAAACTGAAAAAAAGCTCTTTCAGTCACGTAAAACTCCTCCCTCCCTGTTCTCTCTCTCCTTTTGAACTATGCTGGGCCACATATTTAGGTACACTATGTGGAGGGGTTTTCTGTGTTTGCTTTCTGACATTCTCTGAATACAAAACCCCAGATTCATAAAATGTACTTTCTGAATATGTACACATGCTGCTGACACTGTTGTTTTGGTCAGCAGCCCTTTTCCCATGACAGTGTTAGGGAGCTTTCCCTCTGTGCAGTTCTTCTTGAACTTTGTTCACTACTCTATGTGTCAAAAGCAGGAATGTTCACTTCTGGGATGAAAGGAATGAGCTAAAACACAAGCCAGGATAGCTATGTTGATCTTCATGATGACACACTCTTGTGTAATTTAGTGATAGGGCAAATACTTCATTGACCTTTACTCTGATATCTGCTTATTTATCTGCATTAGATAAACAGCCAATGGCTATATCTCAGCCTCAGCAAACAGCAAGTTCTGTCAGCACTGCAGATACCATTTGTTGCTTTATTTTATGGGAAGGAAGGAAGGAAGGAAGGAAGATTACCTTTTTATTACTGCTTTCAGGGATGCCTCACTGCGAGGCCTGCTTCCTTGCACCTTGGAGCTTTTATACCCTTGACCAGATTTTACCCTCTGGCAAAATTCTGCCCTGTACAAGTTCTTGAGCATGTTGTACATTTAATGAGACCAACAGCAGTCAGCCATAGGCTTAAAGACAGAAGCAGCAGATCCTTATCTGAAATCCTATGAACTGGGTGGGGGGGAAGGCATTTTGGTCCGGGTCATGGATGGAGGTTCCAACAAGTTCCAGCTTGCTTTCTATAAGGCTGTCTTAGTCCTAGCATAAAAAGAGAAAGATCCTTTGCAAATTATACCTCTGTTGTCATCTCAAATGCTGGTATAGGTAGGCTTTTATTTTACTAGTTATAGAGAGTATAAAGCAAGTCTGTCTTATGCAAGCAGCTTCTCATACCATCAGCACCAGCCTGGCACAAGAAGGATGTTTTCTTTTTAATTTCTTAGCTGAGTTAGCATGGTTTATTTCACACTTGAAAGAGTTAGATGTTAGAACTTTAGCATGGAAGAAATTTAATTTCAAGCTTGAACACAAAGTGTGGTATCTGTTTCAGATTTCCGGTTTCCTTTAGCTTATGCTTAATACCAGTGACTGAATTACTAAAAGGGCGCCTTCTCTCAGTACTCACCTTATTTCTACTTAGGGTGAATGTGAGACAGAATCCTAAACCCAGATGTCTCCCAAATATTGAGGTACATTGGATCTGGGTCAAAAATTCTCAGAACCTTTTTCTCTAGGGCTAAAAAACTTACTTCCAACCTAGACTTTTTTGAGAACTTCACACTCTGTTTAGCTTGACCTCTAATCTATTAGCCTGCCCTGGTAGGATTTAATTTCTCTACTGATTCTGCACTGTCTGATCAATACTTCATATACATTTTGTGCCTAAGCCAAAGACCACAAAAACCTTATAAGGATGTCTTTGTGGACTTCAGGGACAGCTCACATTAAGCTACGACATGTGTTTCCATGTGTCTTCTGTCATGGATTTTGGCAAAGATGTGAAGAGATTTGGTTCTCTCTTACTGAAAGCAAGAAATTCTGGGTTCAGTTTGAGTCACTTTTTGCTTCCTTCTTCCTGTGCTGAAATGTTCAGTAACTTACGGATGTCCTCCCAAGCAATGCTAACATTTCATCCAGAAACCTTTGGTGACCTGCTGATTGATATACAGCCACAGGCTAAAAAAGCCCCACTTTTCCTGGACTCGCTCCAATAGCTTTAATCTGGAAACTGAACAAATTTGTAAATGTTTTGTTATAAGAAAGAGAAATATATTTTCCAGAATGTTGAGGAAATATTGCCCAAAATGAACTGTTACACACTAAGACGGAGATGACATATGAAATAGTAAATACACAGCAAGGCTGAATGGAGAAAGGAAAGTGCCTGCTTACCTCTGGGTAAGGAAATGTGAATGAACCTAAGGTTTTAAAGTGAAATAAGTTGCATGATTTCAGCTCTCTCCCTGTGGTATGATAATATCAACATCATGTCTTGATCTCTTCTGGAAATGCCCTATCTTTCTCTCCTTTTCCTTCTCCCATAGCATATTGTTGCAGTATCATTTCTGCCAGCTTCTCATTCTGATGGTGTTTGCTGATTGTCCCAAACCTAAGTCGAGCAGAATTGCAACTGAGTAAGCATATAGAAAGCACTCCTGCTTGGTATTCAGCAGCAGGGACAGATGGCTACCAAGTGGCTGGTGGGTATAGATTTTCAATAACACTTTAGGCTGCACAGATTTACTTTCACAGTCCAGTCCCTAGGTTCCTTGAGATGCTAAATGCAATTCTGAACAATTTCCCAATACACTGTGTTCATGTGTGTGCTCGTTGTTTGCTTGTGTGTGCACGTGCACAAGTGCATGCACATATGTATATGCTCATGTTACTGAGCCACCAGGGTACCAGGATTTGCCTTCAAGAGAGGATCGTCATTCTTCTGTCTTTGAAAATAGAATGGCACTGTGATGAACTGACAGAGAAGTTCTGGTCTGATGTGAGCTTTTTCAATCTCAAAACTGGTACACAGAGTACTTGAACTCATCTCTATGTAATGTTCTTCTGTCTCTGCCATGGCTTCTATTTTCTCTTCTTCCTGACAACCCAAACAAACAATCTTTCATTCCCTCTCCACCCACTTCAGCTTGCACAGTAACAGCTCTCTGGGCCTAATTGCTGGCTTTGCTTCCTTCCTATCCTTGTCTCCTTCCTCTCCTCCCAGCTCAGTTTGTGGCTTAATTAATCCACCTACTACCAGATGTTTCCACTGTGCAAAAGGAACTTCTACATACCTGTAATGGGAGACTTGTCTCATTGCAGCAGGGACATCTGTTTGTCCAGGCAAAGGTATTAACTACACCTACATAAGCAGCCATATGATTTCAAGTGTGGGTATCTGCAAACCACCGTTCTGGAAGTTAGTTTTTCATTCTGGTTCTACTTTCTCTGACAATCTACTGTCAAAAAGACAGCAGAGAATTACTTCATCAAACAAGTTTATTTCTTGCAGAAATCAGTGTACAGAGGGCACAAGCAATACTTACATGCAGGGAAAGGAAGGGCAGTTGCATCTATTCAACCTGGAAATTCCACAGTTAGCAAGATAATACAGATTTCTGGGTACTGGAGATGAACAGAACAGCCCAAAGCAGCTACAACATGTCAAGATCTGTCCTATAATAGAGGCTGAATGTGAAGAAGAATTAACCACTTAGGTAGATAATGGAAACTTATATTTGATAGGGCAATGGGAAATCCAAATCACTGTTCTACATGACCTAAGGCAGGTACTAACACTTTAGAATTTGGAAAATACTTTCCTCATGGGCAGATAGGCAGATTACTCTTCTGTTTTCCATGGCGAAAATTTTTGTCTCTAGCCCTGAAAAATTTGCTACTGGAGTATGTGGTTCCTTGATATTTTAAACTGCCATGATGCTGGGCTGTGGTCGGCTCCCACCTTCAACTGTACTTACTGTTCCATGCAGGAGTCTCCATCATTCTGAGAATGAGGGAGTTTCATCCATGGGGATCCTCTAAAAGGTGAGTGGTGACTGGAAAATGCAGCCTTTCAGGGGCTGAGGCAGTCCAACTCCGGTTCTGGGAACCATGTAATCATCTCCCTAATCTAAGGCAGATTCTAAATACCCCTCTATTCAGTATTGAGATACTACTTTCTCCTTAATGCCCGCCTTCAGGCTGTTGACAAAACTTCTAAGACTGTTTATGTATGCTTCTGGTCTGGGTTTGTTGCCTGGCTGGGGCTGCTAGGTCTGGGTTGGAGCCTGAGGTTTTTTTTAATTAGGTCCCTAATCTCATGGCTCCTACAGGTTTTATTTACTGACACTTAGACCATTTCTCTTGGAATTCTGTTCCTCCATCCCACAAGTCCCTTACTGCTTATGTACAGTCAGCTGGCGCTGGGGCACGGCTGCAGTCCTCGGGGCCAGGGAGTGAGCCAGCCAGCAAAAGGAGTCGTCTCCTCTGAGTGCTCACAGGAGCCAGAGGAGCACTTCAAGGCTCAGTGCGCTCCTTGTGCAATGTGTTTGCAGGCTCTGTAGGTGCCGGACTGTCTCAGAGACACTGGAGGAGTGGATCAAGCAGGTGACTACTCGAGGTGAAGAGAGAACTATATCTCCTAAAGAGAGCATAAACTGACGTTACCTCTAGTGTTGAGAATATAAAGTTAAACACAAACTTGTGCACTTTTGCTAAACAGGGCACTTTACTGCATCAAAATAGGGCCCGAGCCTGCACCTCTGTGTGTGTGAATAACATATACACAAACGTGTAAGATGAGTAGATATAGACTGACTGGGACGATGGCAGGAGAGGATGCTGGGGGAGCTCTAGCCCTTTCCACATGCTCACGTAACTCAGCTCATGCAGTAGGTAGACACTCTTCTCCACCCACAGGGCAAGTCCTGCAGGCAGCATTGTAAGCTGTGAGTGTTGTCTCTTGTGAGCTAGCTCAGAAACCTAAACACACTGAAAACTAGCTGTCTGAAAAGCAAGAAGTGGTTTGTTTACAGGTGAGATCATGTATGAAGTGGGCAACTCAGGCCAGTACCCGGATGTTTCTGGGAGGGGAACTTCAGCACCGAGTGTGCTCATAGGTCTGACACTCCCATTGCTGCAGTCTGGATGGACTCAGCTCCCAGAGGAAGATGCAGATCCCCAAGATTTACTCTTCCTAAGGAGTTCTCTTGCTTCGTCCTGAAGGTTTAGTCAGCAATATATACACCAAGAGTCTCAGTCCTGCTCTTCAGCCTCTAATGTAACCACTGCTCAACACAAGTCAGGTACAAAAAAAAAGTTTTGCAGAGATTTGCATAAACAAAGTATATGGAAGCATTCTTACTGACTACAAAACCACAGCGCTCATTTTAACTCTCTGCTGTATGTTAAAACTAATAATTATGTCAGAAGTTGCTCACCTGTTCTTCAGTTCTTGCTCAGAAGTAGTGGAAAATAGAACAATAAAACAAGCCCTGCTGCAGGATGTGGAAATGAAACCAGCTGTGCGTGAACCTATTCTTTAGAGTCCCAGCCTTTGTACCCAGGGAGCTTCTGTCCATGTCCAGCTTTCTCCTGATGCCTTTCTGCAGAGTCAAAAAGGAGGAGGAATGATCCTGTAATGCCTCACATCTTTTCAAATGATGCCAATGTATCCAACACAACACAAACTTCAATGTGAAATAGCAAATACCAGTATCTGACTTTATAGCTCATGTTTTCAGGATGCTTGAACTGCAAAGGGAGAGCACATACACTGGGTCTAGGTTTGTAAAGCAGTATGGACATTATTAATGACTTTCAATTAAAAAATAAGAACAATAATGTGGACAACAGTGCCTCTGGGACTGAGGCTGCTTTGCCTTATGCTGCCAGGCAAACACTAGAGGAAAGGCACTAGGAAGCTGGCCTGGACTGTGTCTTCTTGCTAAGCTGACGTGAGGTGGCAGTGTTTCAAAATTCAACCGCAGCACTAGCACTGCTCGAGCTTTTCCACTCTTACCCTCCTACTGGCTAAAGATCATCAACATTAATATTCTGTAAGGGCTCATCTGCCTCCTCTTTTTTCTTGGTGTTTATTTAATAAACTTCTTTGTGGGAAAAGTCTCTAAAACTGTCAGGAGCTGATTTTAAAATGCTACTGTCTTTTTTGTAAGATACTGGCATGTAAATGTGTTTGCTATAATTTCAGATGTAAGTCTATAGCAGTCTAGTAATGTAAGCTGTTTTAATACGAGAATTATTAAAATATGCTGTTTTATCTCATGTCTAAGTTAGAGGCACTTAAGCTAAGACAAATAAAACCATTCCTACAGTGTTACAATTGCTCAGCTGGAGGGCTTTAGGACAATAAAACATTGATATAATCAGCAACTTGTCTTATGATGACAATTTTCTCATATCTACACATAAACACATTCTCAGAGAGATGCTGTAGTACATTTGTCTTGAGCATCACCTTATGTGCTCTGTGAGATAACACTATATCAGGCGTCACAGTGGAGGACACATCAGACATCTCCAGTGCAAAGGGCCAGTGGCTTTGGCCCCTCAGGAGCAGACTGGCTTATAGGGTGATTTTCAAGATGGCTTGTAGGGTGATTTGTGGGACAGTCCTTGTAATTGTAAGGCAGCACCTCGGTTGGTCTCCCCCTTTGTGACTATACAGGAGGGAGATCAGGGTTGGCAGATCACATCAGCACAGCCTGAGAGGCAGAGCCCTGCAGCAGGAGACAGACTGTGTCATGGGGACTCTGAATGTGCAAGCCATGGTCCCATCCCCAGGGAGGTGTGAGGCTAAAGTCCATGGCATGGATTTCAACTGCTGGAACTCAAACCTGTGCTCAGGATTCAATATTTGTCACAATGTGTTGCAGAGTCATGCTAGAGTCCTACATATGACATGGTGTGAAATGAGCAGGAGCCTGACGGGCTGCAGAACTGTCCCCCCACTTGCATGTGACACTTCATTTTAAAGACCTCATCATCAGGGAGACTTTCCAGATTAACTTGTATTAAATGGAAATCTCCTGGTGGGGACATATTTGCTGAGTTTCCAGAAATTCTTTGCCAGGTAACCTTAAATGAAGGAGTTGTAAAAAGTCAGGGTACTTTAAGATATCTTCTAAAATGGTCTAGGATTGCAAATTTGAATCAAGTCTGCTGGCTAAGAAGACTGTTTGGCTTGTAAATCATTTTCTGTTTACAACTGCCAGTGACAGATCCCACGCTATTAAAGATGATGTCATTTCATAGTGAAGTCTCTGTTTCTCTCATGGTAAAGACAGATCTGTCACCCCAGATCAGACTTTTGGCTCATCATATCTTGTTTTCTGCCTCCAGGGATGGACAGTGGATGGTGCTGTAAAAAAAAGCAGTTCATTTACTCCTTTAAAATTCATGTAACCATTGAAACAATGCTACCTGTTTGTCTCACCACCTGCACAGGCTCAATTAATGCCCTAATGCATTAGGCTTGACTGCACTTCTAGTGTCTTGCATCATGTCAGATATTGCTGACAGTACAAAACATACTGAATTCATATTTATTCCCGAAGAGCTGTACTGCCAAAGATTTAAGTGCCTGATTCCCTATTGGTCTCCAGTGCATATGCAGGGCTCCTCAGGAAACAACAGCAAGGAGGTTTTGTTAGTAGTCTTTATGAAAATCGCTTCTTGCACGGTCAGAAGGATTTTCTAATAAGCATATTCAAGAATGGGTAAAAGCGAGACTAGCCACAAATGGTTTAGTCAACGGTTCATGAAATGTATTTCATTGACTCAAATAAAGCATTCAATTAATGTCCTCACACTCACACACCACACCCCCCCTTGGGAACAATCAAAGTGAAAAATATTTTTTAATTTTTACCCTTCAGACTTTAGAGACATTACTGTTACCTCCATGTGCAATCACCACACTGAGAATTTGGGCCCTGGAGTTCTGCCTCTGTGAAAGTATTAGGATTTAGCCCATGTTTTAATACACATTTAGCCTCACTGTTCCTCCTCTCTGTATTGAAAAGTAATATTTTATCTGACTAGTCACTATCTCAGTCACAAAGGGACTTTCTCTTAGTGCTGTGCATAAAAGACACACAGAACATCTTATGTAACTTTGAAAGAAAGCCCTTGGCTCCAGCAAAGGAGCTGGATATTGGTATCTACAGCAGTGAAAACCCACACCACAACAAATTGTAAAACAATATGAAAATAAGAGAATAAGCAAAGTGAAAAAATGGAAATGGAAGTGGCACTCAAATGCAGAATCCTTTCAACAAGACAGCTGATATCAACACTCAGTGTCTTACAGATGTAGCTAGCTGATAAAAATATTCACTGCTGAGAAATATCATTAATCTGCAAAAGAAATAAAGATTAATGCTCAGAAATGAGGAAAAGGCTGGAAGTCCCTGGTGACTGAAAGAAAAAGAACAACATCATTTAGGCTCTGCTGGTTGTTGTTGCTAACTCTCCAGGGAGACCGGGGCTGTGTGCTTTGTAAGCTTTATTGGAACTGCATTGGCATTAATCATAAGCCTGAAGGCAACACGGCATGTTGTTTGGCAAATGATGCTGTGTGATATGATGGGAAGGAAGCACTCTTTTTTTATCCTTTAATAATGTTCACCACACATAGACTTGATTCCGATCTCACACTGGTTTTATATAGTGATTTCACTGATTTATGCTGTCATGTTGTTGCCTTGGAGTTTTTGATTTTTTAATTTTTATAGGTTTTAGAAGTAGCTGTATTATATCCCTTACCCTTTAGCATAGTAGTTACACATATACCCATTCCTATTACCCCAATTCCATGTCAATTCCCCTAAACTCCAGTAGAATATTTAGTCTTTTTTCAAGGTAGGCCTTCATTCTGTTTAAGAATATTTGCACCCTGGCCTGGACAATTAGATATCACCCAGTCAAAGCAACCTTCAAGCCCAGAACTTTGGAAAGTCTCCAAGGACTTTACATGCTGTGAAGAGGAAGAAGATGAGGAAGAGATGGTCCCAAAATGCCCCCAGACTCAATTCCCAAGGGGCGGGTCAGGGGCAGAACGAGGTAAAGGCCAGGGAATGGATGAACGGGGATTGGTTGGACATCATTATAAAAACTATAACGCCTGGGTCAGGGGGTTTTGTATTTCCTAGAGCCTGAGAGGCTTCATTAAAACCTTCCCTTATCTTACCTCCTCCTTAAATTGCCCAGGAGTTTTTTTTCTCCTGGATCTTTTAGGCAACAATGTAAAGTAAAGCAAGGCCAAAGTGCTAGGGTGGATCAGTATCCAACCAGTCATCACTCATCCGAAAGCATTTTGTGAATTGCATTTTAATAATGCTAATGATTTTACTAATTGAAAAACTGAAAATTGAGAAGAAATCAAAATGAAATAAAAATCTTATTCCTAGATGCTAAAGAAGAGAAACTTGTTTGTGCCACAAGAGAACAGGGCTTTATTCATTGTTTCCTGTGTTCATGCTCTATGGTATCAGTTTACACTGTTGTAAAACAAGATTTGTATCCAAGAGGTTTGTTAGAAAAAAAGAGGCATAATTAAGTACTCATGTGAATAGTTAGCTTAGAGTTATAGATCCACCCAAGGTTTGACTTAGGATATGGATGTCCCAACAGGCTGCTTGGAGGCACCACTCCTGCTTTCCTGGAAAGGGGAGTTAACTTAGGCAAGTGTGGGCTGCATTGGGCCCTTGTGCTCAGTGCCAGAGAGCAGTACTTGATCTCTTTGTTTCCTAATCTGGATACAGACCTGATGACCATAATTTAGGAAGACAGCACTATCTAAATGGGAGTCATAGAGTATTTTCTCTTGCCACACTGTTGATAATAAGCTACAGAATAAACTGGGAAGCCCAGGGATAACACAGGATAAGACAGTACTACTACACTACTTCTGTAGAGGCAGGATGCTGTGCTACAAGCCCAGAGACGGAGGCAAACTAATTAGCATGAAAATATAGATTATTCAAGGCTCATTAACACTAACTGAGTAATACACTGGTATAATTTTTTTTGTGGATGACAGACATTGGCATCAGCCAGCAGTTCAAAAGGTAGTGGCTAAAGGGTAAACAATATTACCACAACTCCTACTCAGTCCAAGAGCTGGAGTTGGATTCCATTGCTTTTTGCCCTTGCTGTCTATCCACCAGCAGCAGGTGATGTGTTTTGGCAAACTTTATACTGGAGAGGAGGCTAAAGCCTCTGCGACCCGCATTATGTGCAGGCTCCAGAATTTTTCAGGTGTTCCTGTATTGTCCTTGAGACAATGAATTCTTTAGTCCTTGAGACCAGACATTGTTCTAACTCACAAGGCAAAATTCTTCTAGTGCTGGGAAGCAAGAGACCACAGTCCTCTGCTATTAGGTATGAAGTCTAATTCTCTTAATCCATTAGAAACAGTCATCTTCTGTACAGTAGTGTATGATTCCTTGTGCCACCAGGGAAGGATAATTAAAAGTTCTTGATGATTATGGAGGGAAGCTGTCACTGAACCCTGCCCAGAGCACTAGGAGACACAGCTGGGCCCATTCTCATGGTCCCTGAGGATAACACGACCCCCTTGACATGAAAGACCTAAGTAGAGAACAAGTGTTTCGGTGGCATGGTACCGAGCAGTGTCTCGAAATCCCCACTATTTAGCATGCCCAATTTTCCAGAACACCAGGAGCTCTGGTTGTTGTGCTGTTTTCTTGTGATATTTTCTTTTCCTAAGCCAGCTCCTGCCATACAAAAACATATTTTCATTATATTTAGTAGTGCTGTTGTGCTTTTTTCCAACATCTCTATTCTACACAAAATTAATGCTGCATGAAAGTAGGATAATAAAAATGTGAAGTCTGGAGTCCCTCTGGTTCTGCAGTACAACCAAAGAAAACTTTGCTGCTGCACTTAGAGGGATGTTTATGTCATGTTTTAGGGAACATTTAAGAAGTTAAAAGGCACACAGTAGTGACATCTTTCATGTACCTCCATCAAATCCCTTGGTTACCAAGAGTTCAATAGTGCAGGACATTTTAAAAGATGGCAGTCAGAGTGCTAGTGTTGTCTACCTGAAAGGAATTTGGGGCCCTTGGCATTTTGTGCTTGTTTGTTGCTCTGCCAGGCTTGGCACTCCCCTTTCAGCCTTCCCTCGGAGGACCATCCATGAGCGTGGCTGCCAGTGCATCCAGCTGGGAGACAGAAGTGAGAGTAATACCAGAGCAGCAAGGGGCAGAAGCAGGCTGTCCGGCACCCGGGAAATCTTAGCAGCTTGGAGGGGACGTACAGAAGAGAAAACCTCTAATTGTGCCTAGATGTTCAACGGGACAATGGGCTGAAGTAAAACAAAGGTTTGGAGCCATCTTTTCAATAAATTCAAATAGTTTTGCTATTCTGAACCAGTGACTGTGATGTGCGGATTAGAGCTCCATCAGTTGTTTCAAACAGACAAAAAGGTGTGTGTATATAGATTCAGCCTTGTCAGATGAAGGTGTTTGTTGGGTTTTACTTAATTTTTTTGTGTATGTTTGTTTGTATTTTATTGTGGTTTGTTGTTTTTCTTTTGAACTTATGGGCCATCTTTTAAAGATTTTCCCCATAAAACATGAGAACTGCAAACTTCTTCCTTGCAAGAAATGAAAGCCCTGATTCTGATACAGTCACAACACTATATGTGAAAGGTCTTTAAGGGGAAAAAAAAGAATATTGTAAGATTCAGAATTGAATTATGAGCCTGAAAAAATTGAAACTGATATTCTTCTCTATCTCAGTAAATAAGAAACCTCTGCTTGTATCATTCAAGTGGTATCAGTAAGTAGCCATGTAAGGCCAAGTAAGGAGTCATGAAGCCTTCAGCTTGCTCTGGTGAGTCAGAACATCTGCTAGGCACTTCTCAGGAATATTTACCTTGTAAATTCTTTCCAAGGAAGCTATTAGCATTGATTTTAATGTACACAGTGATATTGCTTTTTCTCTAACAGAACTTTATTGTTTGCTGCTTTGCTCACACAGCTTTTCTGCTTATAGACATTTGTCCTAATAGCAAACTGAAGATGCAACAGGGGGGAGCAGCCTTCCCCTTTTTCAGCACTCTCCATGTTTATACTAAGCTGAATGAAATGTAATATTCTTAATAAATAAATCACACAGTGCAATATATGCAGGGAGCAGGAACAAAGGAAGAAAAAGCCCTGACTGAGTTTGGCTGGCAAACTTCAGAGCATGCTGGCCTAGCGTCTTTCATCATTGAAGATTCATACAGCTACTTCTCAACCCTTCATACATATGTAGACTTGTATTTGTGGTTGCAAAAAAATCCTTTCAAGTATAAACGGCATATAAACTCCTCACTGTCTAAGAATATCTCTCAGAGCTGCAAGCTGTCTCTATGCTTAGTGTCAGCATAATAGCTCTGAATATCACCACTTACACATGGCTAAAAGTATGGATATCTCTAACAAGTGCATGCTATTTGTACCTCTTGATTCTGGTCCTGTCCCGAAGTATCACATCTATTGGACCTGAAACATCCATAAGCCCTGGCTGAAGAAAAAAATGTCTGTGTATATACCTTCCCAGCTGTCCATTTGTTTTTCAGAAGTGCTGAGCATCCACAGTGCAGGGAGTCTTCCCTTCAGGTACAGCAAAGATGGATTGCTCAGAAGGGTTTTGCTTCCCACAGACTGCAGCTGAGTGTAGCATGTGCTGCAGGCCAGGAAAGAGGGAGCAGCTGTGCTGTGGCACATTGCCCTGTCAATGTCACTGTCACCACCTCAGAGCTCCTGCAAGTGAGCTCCAGCAGAAACAGCAGGTTCTCAGCATCCCCAGGTGTCCTGGCACCTCAGTGAGGGTGTGAGAGGCACTTGCTGATGCTCGGGCATCATTTCAGAACAGGCCTTTCACAGAGATGCTTTTGACATTTCCATGATGTAGCGTTCACCATGTGCAGCAGCCAAGCTGAGAGTGTGATTTTGGGAAAAGGATCAATAAGGTCGAAAAGGCAAGAAAACATAACCTTTAGGGCAGCTGATTGTTGCTCTGCTGATGTGCAATTTCATCAACCAGCGACAGCAAAATACTGTTCCACATTAGATGTGGACGGCTCAGGGAAGTTTATATTCTAACTTCACCACAGAAAACAATAGTAATATTCCTATCTTTTTCCTCCAAATAGCCTCTTTTGGGCTAGATGCAAAACTGCATTCTACGTTTTTGCATGTGTCAAACTCTCCTGCTGCTGATGGTTGAAAATGGAGGTGAGACTGCCGTTTCTAGGGTTTTCCCATGGGCTCTGCACTGATAACCTAGGTGTTTCTGGGTCTAGACTTTCCATGTTGTTTCAGAGTTGTCCACCTGCTCCTGGTGGGTAAACAATCTTTTTCCTATCACCCTTCCAAGTGTTTGAGGTTTCTGATGAAAGAGGGAGCAGCAACGTCAGTTACTGTTATAAGAGTGACATTTTCACATTTGCTGACATGTCCTTCTGTTCGTCAGTATCCTAGAGCCAAGTCAAACAGCCCCACCTCCTGTTGCCATTCCTGCCGCTGACAGCTCTTCCCAGTTCACCTTGTGGTCATACATTTCCAGGCAATGCTGGACTTCAGCTTCGTGGGACAGTCACACTTTAAGTCCGTGTTACCGGACCCAGCCAGGCAGCTTCTCCATCCCAGGCCCAGATTGTGTGGTCCCAATACTCCTCTTTCTCATCACGACTGTGCCCGCCTGTGGACACGTCTTCACTCCTGCAGAGAGAGGAGCAGCTAGATGATGTTTGCACCATCACACTCAGCTTTCTCTAAACATGCCTCCCTTATCACTCGGCTAGAGAGCACAGGGTCCCTGGTTGGGACAGTACAGCAAAGCTGATCTGAGAAACCATTAAACAACATCCACATCTCCTTCACTGTAGCTTCTGAGACACCAGCCATTTCTCCTGCCCCAGTGGTGGAAAATCAGCCAGGTTCCACTGGCAACATGTGCTGCCAATGCAGCACAACCTGGATATTTGCATCACAGTGACCCAGCTGGGTAAATCTGGTCTGACTGGAACATGCACTTCTGCTGGCACCCGAAAATGAAATGGTTTCAGAGCATCACGAAAATATGTGTGTTGCACAGAGGGAAAACTCCCAAACACCCCAGGTCCACCAGCTTCCTTCATCATCATCTGCTCTCATGTTTGGTTTTTTTTGCAATAAATGAGAATGTTTGCTATAAATGAGAATGTAGCCTTTGAAGCTGGATGTAAACTAGTAATTTCCTATTGGATCCTATAAGAGTTTTCTGTAGGAGGAACAAAAAGGCACTGTATAAGATGTGTAAATAGTTATATCACTCTGATTTATGTTGAAAACACATGTTTTAGTTATAGCTACAGGAACTATAAAAGACAATCTGAAATACTTTCCAGGCTTCCTTTCTTTCATGAGAAGAAGTGTTTCACAACAAAAATAATATATATACATATTTCCTTATATTTCCTTTTGCATTTTCTAGAGAAGGGAGGAAGGTAGCATAAGACATTTTGCAAAAGAATCAGATGTATGCAGATCTGATTGTTGCCCGGAACTGTATTTTGCACCACATGGAAGCTTATTTTCTCTAGGGCAGTATTATTTTTTATTTAAAAATACTGTACTTTAAGAAACAACTATAGAAAGGTGCATCTGCAATGGGCATTTAAACTCTGTTGAAGCTCACAGAAATGTTTGAGGACTGATGGTAGATTGCTGATCATTATTCAGGAGACCTGTCCTTCCTCTAGGCCTTTTTCTCTAGGCTTTCACCAAGTCCTCATTGTCAGGCCTAAATTCAACTCAGCTGGACAGGCTGTCTGCAAAAGAAAACAAATCCTTCAGTAACAATATTATACAGCCATTACATGATCAGGGATAGATGGAGAGGGCTGAAGGAACTGAGGTAAGGGCAAAGTGCAGAAATGGATGATGGATAAAGAGAACATGAGGCAGCAAGGTAAAATGCAAAAGGGAAGTGGGAAGTCCAGGAGAACAGTGCTCCTTTGTCACTTGAGTCTTCATTTGCCTTCAGAGAGAAACCAACTTTATGCTGATGATGTATTGCAGTGATTTTCTCGCAGAGCTAGTGACTCTACCGCGCAAGAAATGGTGCTGAGATGAGTCAGAAGTGATTGATAGTCTCTGTGAATACTGTGCCAGGTCCAGGGGTGGGTACAGCAGACAGCGTAGTTAGGGAAAGGTGGCTGTGATGCTGTATAGCTGCCCCAGTAACACGAAGTGTAGAGTGTGCATCCTATACAGCATGTAATGAATGTGGGGTGGGAAAGAAAATACAGTCCCTGCAAACCCACACTGGGACATGCTGTAAAGAGAGGTCATACAGACGCTTGTACGTGTAAAGATGAAAGAGTGAGGTACCCCTAAGCTTTGCTCTGAGAACAGTGAAACACAGCTCACCTTGTGCCTTCCCATATTCAGCAGGGAGGACCTCCAGTGCAGGGAGTGCTGCAGAAGGGCAAGGCCACCTTGTCATGGACACTGCTTCTCTGTCTTAATTTTTCCTTCCCTGAAAGAGACACGGGAGTGGAAACGTAATTCAGCAGTAATTCAGACTCCAGAATCTCTTTCTATAATACTATTAATTTCTTGCCTTTTTTTTTATCAAAGGGCAGAAGAAACCCTTGCCAAGATGCTCTGGCATTAGGAAAAGTTCACATCTGCCATGGCAATTCCTTCCAGTGAAAGAGGCAAGAGGGTACCTGTGCTGTTGAGGGGCTGGGCATGGATTAAAAGGAGGTAGCCAATGCATTGAGTTATAAACAGATTTAGTAGAGGAGCTGGTTGAGATCATGCTGGTGAGTCAGTCATAGTAAACTCATCATTGCAAAATGGGCCTGTGCACAGCAGGAGCTTCATCAGAGGTAACTCAGCAAACTCTGCAGTTGGCTGGTGCTCTGTGCACCTTCCACCACATGCTAATCTGCTCGTTGAGCAGTGATCTGCTCTTTCACATGGAGACACTGTCCATAGGGCAATAGAAGACATTTTTGTTCTTTAGAGCAGGGCCTATTCTGTCCCTTGCACCCCAATTGCTTTCTGCAGTGACTATATTGCAGACCTTTATACTATTTTGAGCACTATAATTGTTTAGAGCCATGATTAGATCTGGTACCTTGGCCAGGAAATGCTGGGAAATTCCCCTTGGATAAATCTGCAAGTCTCCATTTTGTTGTTTACACATACGAGACCTTCAGTGCATGGGTGCATGCATAAGGAATACATATGCAACTCTGTCCAAACAACCAAGACTTGTATAACAATCACAAACAATCACTTACTCTAATGTTGCAAGTTTTGTTTCTGTCTCTCTGTGTCCTTATTAGTGTTCTTTATGGATGCTGCATCTTTACCATCATACCTTCAAAGCTTGTGAATTGTGTCTCCTATCTGCAGAAAAGCACCTACCATGTTTTAGAATGCTGTGCCAATAAATAAATCACATAACAGCTTGCACCAGAGGTCTGGGACTCTCCACAATTGTTTTATCTTGAAGTGAATGATGTGTGGTGGAGAAAGCTGCTGAGCTTGCAACTGCAAAGATTGAAGTCCTTTATTTACCCGTTGAACAGATAAAACAGGGGTGACAGCAGAGCAAACTTCCTCACAGTGCCCCATGCAGGCTAGGATGAACCCCTTCCAGCAACAATTCAATCTCCCAGCTCTCTTTGGTGTTGTGCCAACTGTGACAGCAGCTTTTTGTGATAGCAGCTTCTTATCACCAAAAACTGGCCACAAAAGAGTCTCTCTCCCAAAGGTCAACAAACGGATGTGTGTAAAAAGGAAACCTTACAAACGTTTGAGTGGTTCCTGATGTTTAATTGTACCCAAGGGCTTCACCGTTGGTGTCAAGCACGTGTTCCCTTCCTATAGCAGCATAAGAAGATTAACTACGGGAGGGCCACATGCAGCACCCTGACTGAACCAGGGCAACATGATTAATGTCCAGATTATGCTTATTAAACAGAAAATTATGGAATAATTTAGGTTGTAACTTGGGAGAAGAGATCAACCACCACCTTGCTACAATCTCCTTTCAGGTAGTTGTAGAGAGTGACAAGGTCCTCTCTGAACCTCCTTTTCTCTAGGCTAAACAAATCCTGCTCCCTCAAGCAGCTCCTCCTAGGACTTACTCTCTAGACCCTTCAGAACCTCTGTGCCCTTCTCTGGACCTCAAAATCCTTTTTCCAGTGAGGGGCCTAAAACTGAACACAGTGCTGAGTACAGGGGGATGGTCACTGCCCTGGTCCTGCTGGTCACACTATTACTGATACAGGCCAGGATGCCATTGACCTTCTTGGGCAGCTGGGCACACTGCTGGATCATATTCAGCTGCTGTTGACCAGCATCCACAGGTCCTTTTCCTCCAGGCAGTTTTCCAGCTACTCTGGCTCAAACCTATAATGCTGTATGGGACTGTTCTGATCCAAGTGCAGGACTCAGCACTTGACCTAATTGAACTTTATACAACTGGCCTTGGCCCATCAGTCCAGCCTGCCCAGATCCCTCTGCAGAGCCTTCCTACTCTCCAGCAGATCAACACTCCCGCCCACCTTGGTGTCATCTATGAGCTTGCTGAGGGTGTGCTTGATCCCCTTGTTCAGGTCATTGATGAAGGTACTAAACATGTCTGACACCAATACTGAGCCCTGGAGAACCCCATTAGTGACTGACCACCAGCTAGATTTAACTCCGTTCACTACCACTCTCTGGTACCAGCCATCCAGACGGTTTTCTACCCAGCAAGGATTGCACTCTTTCAAGCTGCGAGTACCCAGTTTCTCCAAGAGAATGCTGGCCTGGCTGCAACTGCTGGCCTGGATGCACAATGACTTGGATGCAACCGCCAGCTCGATAAATCCCACAGTCACTGTGTCTATAGCCTGGAGACATTGCCTGCAGAGATTTCTGGCATCTTTTGTGTCTCCCCAAGATGCCTCTGCCCAGCCAGGTCATGACTAGGATATGATATGGGGCTGGCTGTCCCTCTGGCTTGGTCCAGGACTTCTCTGCCCTGCAGGGTGCAAGCTGGTATGTAAAACCATTTTCATAATCTGCAAAGCAATCTTTACCCTCTACGCTTAAATCAGCTAGGAGATACCTCCTTTGTTTGTAATGAAATAACCTTGCTAAATCCAATAGATACCTGAAACAGCCCCTCAGCTTGGCACAGGGTGTCCTTGTCAAGCTCAAGCAGTGTTATACCATAATACCTGGAAGTGTGTATTTGAGTGTTTCACTGCCCAGGGAGAGACTGCCCAGGGAGTTCTAACCTTGCTGCCAGCCAGCAGAACAATAAAAGCAAGGCCAAGCAAACAGAAAATCAGCTGAAAGAGGACTAAATTTTATTGAATAAGAGCTTTTACAATGAAAACCAGAATTATTTCTGTAAATTAGATTAAAGGACACACACCCATAACTAAAAAATAAAATTGCAGGAGAGCAGTTCTTTCCAGAGGGATGAAATTTTCACTCTTGCCCTCTGGTGATCAGTGGTAAAGCCACAGCATATTTCACTGGGAACTGCAAAGCATGCCTGAAGATTTCCCAAGAGACGACGATAATCTTTAACAATTTGTACTGCAGCAGCAGAGAAGGTCACTCGCTCTTTATGCACTCTGGGGGTAATGTGAGGGTGGGTCAGGTACAGGTCACAGGTTTCTGTTTAAATAGATCCAGGAGTCTCTGTACCCTGCAAAACCAGTGGTGAAAAACAGCCCAAATATCATAACAGCTCAGAGATTCCAGTGAGTAAGTAGGTGTATTATCTTGCTTATTTTTCAGTTCTACAGTCTCTACCCCGAAGCCTGATTTTGTGGGTGCAGGGAGTTTCCTACATTTGAGATGTACTCCAAACTCACCAACATCAACAGGATTTTGGGGTTGAATTCGGCTTTGAATGAATGAGCTTTCTATCACACATTGCTTCTGGTTCTTCTCTTAATTTTAAAATGCCAGAGAAATCAGTAACCAAAGCTGAGTTAACAAAAGGTTGAAATTTCCTATTCCTCCTGGATTTGCAACCCTTCTGAGCAGACTCATTGTAATTGTTCTGTATCTCTACTGCATAATAACACATCTCACAGCTGCATATCATGCTATCTGATTGTGGGACCCTATAATGGACTCCATCTTTTCAGGCTTATGAAATTTATTCACAGAAAAAGATAAATTGTGCAGAAATATTCCTTTCTGAAATAAAACTCCATAGAAAGAGAATTATGCATTTCTCTAAAGCTTCTTTTTGGAATGATAATTAATATTCAATTTTGCTAGCAAGCAAGGTAAATTTCACCAATTTGGCTTCTGTGTTAACCTAACTCAATTTTCTGCTGTGATTGAACCTTTTTTTCATATAACTCAGTCACAGGGCTTTTTTAAACCTCTTTACCTAGAATATACTTTCTCTGCCACTACATCCTCATGCTTTTGGTTTCATATTTTTATCCTTATAGAAATTGGATTTATATTTTTCCTTCTCCAAGTTTTTAATACACACCTTGTATTTTGAAGTGTTTGTTGTGAAAAATAGACATCCTTCTTTAAGCAAGAATGGATAAGGAAGGTGGAAGGACATACATATGAGTGCTCTTGCTCATTCATCTGGTGAGGCTAAGGCCTGCCAGACTGCTGGTCCATGGGACTCTGACTCTCTGCCTGGGGCTGATCTAGCTGAGCCATCACAGTCAACCTGCTGCTCCTCCCTTCTAGCTCCCAAGTCCCGAGCTTGTGGAGCAGCCCCAGACCTTCATACATTGAGGTTTTTGGGGGGATTATCACCATTTATCTCTTAAAAAACACAAAGCAACTGAAATTAGAACCAAATCCTTTAAGACAGTCAGAACCATCAATCTTTAACTTGAAGAAGTTTATTGTCAAGCAGTTACTCAGTCACAGGGATCTAAAATGCTATGGCTCACAGCCTCAAAGCCACAGAAATTTCGATTTGGTTAGTAGCCCAGATCAAACAATTTTTTGGTGAACTTCTTCCTACCTTCCAGCTGAAGATAGTTTTGTTTCTAGTGAAATAATTAAAGGCTTTTTGATTTTATTATTGTGATTTTGTTGATTTTTATACCAATAGCATGGTATTAAAGGGCTGTGCTGGGCGCTTGAAGGACAGTTCTGTAAGGATATGCAAGATCCTATATGAAATCTTTGGTTCTCAGTGTGAAGGAACAAGGTGTACTTGTAAGTGCAGCAGCTGGTATTTGGCATTTTTGCAGCTCTTTTTATGAGAAGTTGGTCAGCATTGAACAGGATTTCCTAGGAGACAGAGCAGCAGGACTACTGGGCCAGCTCCGTGTTCCTGAATGGGGAACAGAACAGGAACAGAACAAGCTCAACAAAGAGTTCCTGTCAAGTTGTTTTCAAGTCTAATGATAAATAAAGGTCTCAAACTGCAAATCTTATGAGCTTCTGAACATGGGAACAGAAACAGAGAAGAATATAACACTTTTTGTACTTCAGGGACTAGCTGAAAAACAAGAAATTTAAGGACTGGTTAAGTCAAGGTGCATGTGTCTAAAACATTTTTTGTTTCTCTGCCATTCTACAAGAAGGGACATTTCAGGCCCCAAACTCTCTTTGGGTCCAATTAGGCAGCGGTAATTTACTTGCTGCCACTGCTGTCACTTTCACTTTGATGCTTGTGTAAATAAATTCTTTCTAAAAAGGGCAGTGATTAGTTATCCAAGCCTGAAATTTTTAGAGCTCTTGCTTTATGGCAAAATAATCAAACGACAAGCTCTGACTTGACTTGGCACTCCACATAGTGATACACTAAAATACACATGATCATATGTAGAATTAAAAACATTTATTAAGGAAGAGGTCCAGGCAACATGCTGTACCCTAGCAAGATCAGGAAACTATGACAATAAGGAGTATCTTGCCCTGGAGCTGACACAGCATTATCCTTGCTCGGTGCTGCAAGAGGACACTGGCCACAAGGTGCAGTAAATACTGAGAGAAAAAGTCTTCCCTGTCCCTACATTTGCTAGATATGTTTGTTATGGCCAATTCCTGCAAGGACTGAAGGTGATAGCAGCCTGTGAGTTTGGTATTTCTTTTCAGGTGGGGCATTTAAAATTAATACTATTTCCTGTAATTTATTGGTGCCAGTTTTCATAACTGAGGACCCCAATGAGACAAGACCATAATTTGAATACAGCCTAGGCCAACCATTTGTCACCTCTGATTTCTCTTGTCTACTGGCATGTCCACCCATTGAAGTAGATCCAGGCACTTCACAGCTGTGTCAGTGTTGTTCTTTCTGAAAGCACCCAGCAAAATGTGATCTTGTTCCTCTCTCAAGGAGGCATAGTGATGAAGCAGTACTGGATATACAACAATTGACAACAATGGAATGCCCACAACCCACTTCCCTGTAGCCGCCTGCACAACTGTCAATGCTCTTTGATGTGAGATGCTCCAGCTGGGATCCCCCAGCTACAGAGCATGCATTTGCATGCTCCTGCTGTGTTCCCATACCTGTGTGGTTGCCTGTGCTGGACGAGGAGCAGAAGCCTCATATGGCAACTCCTAAGCAAGATGCCTAACTATGGTGTCATCTTTCCACTCCTGAGTCCTGCCTCTGAATGCTAACATTCTCTGAAACCCGGGTCTTTTAAGTCCTACGTACAAAACCATGCTATGTACTATGAACAGAACACACAGGATGATTAATTAGTGAATGAACTGCACCCATGGTAACACATTATATATAAAGGGCAAAAAATTAAATCTTTTAGACATAAAAGAAAATACTTCCCAAATGACTTTTATTAACTGAAATTGCCAACAAGCTTTTAAACAGAGTCACTTCACTCTAATGCCTTGCTGCAGCCTTTTCGGCCGGCTGGCATTGTCCTGGAGACATCCCTTAGATGTCTAGTCATACCATAAGGACATTGGAATTAGGTTATTCAGGATGTTCCCAATTATCTCCATAACTCTTTTTCTTTACCATTAGGGTAGCTCTGGGAGCTCTACAAAAATAGAACTAGGAGGAAAAGTAATTGGGAGCAAATTAACAATGGAAGATGCAGCTTTGTCCTTCAAGATGACCAATTAGAGGTTTCCGTTTTATCATTGCATTTTGAATTGCTTGCATTTATCTTGTCTAGCTATCAAAATAAAAGATGCAGACAACAAACAGTTGAGGAAAGCTTTTTTCTTTGAGGCACACAATACCTTCAAGTCTGCTTTGGCTACTTTTCTCATTTGATACACGTCTCATTATTGGAGATGACCTTCTAGTCCCTGTGGTGCAGGAGGTCTAAAATCTAGGCCTAAATGTGGGATCCTTCTCTGTTATGAATGCTTCTGGATATGCCATCCTGTAATTTTATAAAGTTTGTGAGTTTATGTAAGGTTTGTCTTTGCTGTTTTGGGATTGGGCAGTGCATATGGTTTATGTCAGCATTTGTAAGGTTATCGCAAAGGTTATCTTAGCTAAATTATAGCCCTTTGTTTATCCATGTGGTTAGGTATGGTGCAAACAGCTGCACTGTCAGTAAAATCTTTCTGCTGCCCTCAACCCTGACCTGGAGGTACCAGACTCTGAGAGGTTACATGGCTTCATATGAAAGTTGCTTTGAAGGGGCTGTGAATTAAACCTGACACTATACCTGAAATACCTGCTCCCAAATTAGCTGTGAAAAATCAGGTAACCAACGGAAGATGCCAGTATGTCTTTGTCTAGTAGCTCACTGTGGTCAGTGAAGCTTCTCCTTGCCTTGGGAACTCATGCGTAATATCTCCTAAAGATAAGAAAAACTGCAGTTGAAAGGGAGTATCTGGAAGTACTTCAGGAGGATAGGGGGGAAAAAAGCCCTTCTGCAGCATACGAACGTGATCAGGGCCTCTGGACAGTTAGGGACTGCGTGTTGCTCCAACAGTCCTGAAATCACGCTGCAGAAGTTTTGTATTCTGTTGCCACAAAGTACCTTCTCTCTCTCCTTCTGATGTCCTTCTCTGTCCACACTTGAGTGTGAAATATGAAAGTCCATGTTTGCAAACCACCATATTCAACACCCTCTTGCTTTACATGCATTCTGTCAAAGATAGGGGATTTGAGATCCACTCAAAACAGAATTTCTGTGTTGTTCTTACTTCTTCTCAAATTATCCTAAAATCAACTGCTAGATGAATTGTCAGCTCCTCTTTTCCTGACTCACTGCATATCACCCGGCATTTTGCAGGGAAAATTCAATTTCAGATTCAAAATTTCTAACTTGGACTCACTCTTTCAGTCTCTTAATGAGGTTTTGTTCTGATTTGGACTGTGCCAGTGTGCCTCAAGCATAAAATCACTGAAGTAAAGTGGTGCTAATCTGATGTGCATCCTGAATCTGGCTCTCTGCATATGTGAGAGTGTGCCTGTGTGTATGTATGCCTAAGCAAGTGCATATATGTGTGTAATCTAGTCGAAAAAAGGATCTAATTAGACCTAACCAAATACTGGAAGCAATTTTTCTTTGAATGAATTATTCAATGCATTTTGTCTTTGTTCATCTCATAAATTATTCAACTAATAGTATTTGAATGGTGCTAGAGCTTGTAGGCTACTGCAGAAATGATTAGTCAAATAGCATATTCAGTAAGGAAGATCAACATTTGCTAAATAATGTATTTGGCAAATAATATTCATCCGGCTCCAGTTTTAATTGATCCAATGAGAAATGCAGACAGCGCACAGCGCTCATGGATGGCTTAACAAGTGCTCAGAGAACTGATACTTTCTGCTCTTGCTCCTTCTTCCCTGATACAAATAAATGTACAGAGTTTCCCGTAGTCAGTGACGTGAGTGACCCAGCTGGGCACGCACCACGCGTGCCTGGGTTGTTGGTACACCCCACACATGCATGCACATTCCCTTCCAAGTCACGGGCAAGGCGACAGCCTCTCAGTGAGTGCCCCACAGCCAGAGGCAGATATCCAGACCTCCAGACACTGTGGTGGGCTGCCAAGGGGAGCCTTTCGGCTTGCAACCTTGCAGACTCCTCACTTACTTTCTTGTGTGTAGTTAGTGTCAGGTGTGTGGGCAGAAGATCTACCAACAGAAGGTCAGCTCTTTTCCTGCTACTTTGTCCTCAAGTAATGTGCCAGAAAGGCCCGTTGCCTTGAATTAACATAAAAGGAAGAAAAAACAATACACACACACCCCTCCCCTCATTTAGTAGACTGGAAAGATGCAGGCTTACAAACAGTTTATTGGAAAAGGAGGAGTATCTTATTTGCTGGAGGAGCTGATTTCAGGGACATGAATTAATACATTTTTTTTGTAATTTTATGCCAGACATAATGGAGACATCCTACATATTTCCTAAATTTTGCATTTGATTTTTTTGCTTCCTTTCACCTTCCTTTTTATGAAAATAAGCCCCAAACAAATCCAAACTCCTCCTTTCCATGTGATATTTCTTTTTTTGCAGCCTTTCATCTGAAAGAGCTGTTTTTCTTGGAAATGTCGAGCTAAGCCTTTGAAAAATTTAGATGTCATTGCCTATGTGAAACATCTTCCCTCTTTTCAAAGCCAAACCTCAAAGACGTCTTGTTTAGAAACTTCACATCTGCTTTATTTAATAGTATCCAGGGCCACACAATTCAAATTAGATTTTTATTGTATTTTGATGGTACTATTATGAATAGAAAAGTATAAATAATCTAAAAGATCAGTGCAGAGTGCCAGACATTTTGTATAGTTGTTTATTTCTGAAATAGGCCCATTGTCTGGGACCCTTTGTAGGCTCAGGTACTAATTGTGAATTCGCATGTTAGGATCTGTCCCTTTCTTTCCAACCCTTGCATGAGTATGTAAATGCATTCTGTATACACTTGCATTCACATAACAGCTCAGCAGCCTGCCAATATTTGATATTTTTTTGACTTTATTTATAAGTAAAGAGTGGGAATTTTCAAGGCCAGGCCTTTTCTGTGTTTAGTGTTGTAGAAGAAGGCACATAATAAACTGTCAGATGCATGAGTAGAGAAGTCAACTGGATAAAAGAGGTTGCCCAGAGAGGTAGTGGATGTGCCATCCCTGGAAGTGTTCCAGGACAGGTTGGATGGAGCTCTGAGCAATCTGGTCTAGTGGAAGGTGTCCCTGCCCATGGCAGGGATGATCTTTAAGGTCCATTCAACTCAAAACATTCTACGATTCTATGATAAAAAAACACACACTGATTTCTCAGTCGCTGAAGAGGATTAGATAGATTTTTCTATTTCCATTTGCAGGAAAAGTGTTCCCCTCATGGTGACCTCAGCTTGGCTCGAGGCTTTTCAGCAGTATGAGCCAGGGTGGATTTTGCCTTCCTGGGTAGCGAGGTCTGCAGGGCGCCAGTGTCATCACTGCTGCTCAACCATATCCCAAACTGCTTTTAGTCTGAAGTCACCACAGTTACTCATGATGAAAGTGGGTATAAATGTGGTTTTGCAGCTAAAATTAGGTTGTAATCAATTTTATGCAGCATTAATCACTCATGTTAATAAGCCTCTCTAGTCATGTTTAAATCAAGCTGTAAGACCTTAACCAGCACAACAAAAGACTCCACAAAATCAGTTTGAGTTATCCCTTCATAGTGACTGATTATGTTAATTAATTCAAAGTCTGATTAAACAAAATTATGCTGAAACAGAATCATCTCCATGAGTCTTCAGAAATGCTTCTTTTATGAATAAGGAATGAATCATTTAATGCTGAGGAAATTTGGGGTTCGTACACGTCTTGTTTTGTTTTTTTAATTTAATCTAAAATTTGCCTATTTCATTTCTGATTTCATAACAAAGCCTTGTGGCCTCAGGGCTTGCCCATCATGTGTTGTGATAATGGCTAGTTTATTCCTGAAGCAGCATATGGCTGCCCTGGCCTTTCCTCACAGGAGTGACTGAGCAGAAATTGCTGAAAACAGGGAGCACCTGAAATAACTGAGAAAAACCCTCAAGCCTGAAATTCCCCACCATTTGTGAAAGTTTGGTTAAGGCATCTTGACCATTGAGGCTTGGTCATCCAAGCTAAAAATAAACAGTCTCATCTACCAGGGATCTACAGAACTATTTTTACTTGTTCCAATGGAAATTAAGCAACTTGATGTTTGGCTGTTGCCAAGGAGGCTCTGTGATGGTCTCTCAGCCCAGGCTAACGCATCTTGCCATGGCACACCCAGCAGCACTGCTGTTGTAGTGTTGCTCTTGGGGGTGGTTCCCCACTTGTCGATCCAGCCTGTGAGGAAGCAGCGCTCTGTCAATTAGTGCAATCAACTGTTGTTAAAAAAAATAAAATTGTCTTCCAGGCAGGTTATGTGCCCCACCCTGCCCACATCCCAGGAACCTGTGTCAGCCTCCCGGGGCCGTCAGCCTCAGCAATGTCACCAGCATGGCTGGGCTCCAGCTCCCCTTAGCCCTGCCCTGCCTGGACACAGGCCCTAGGAGGTGCCCAATGCCCATGGCTGGGGCTGTCCAAATTCCCCTCGCTGCTTTGCTGCTGTCCAGGCCCTGGTTGCCAGGCTCTGTCCTAATGGACCCTCATGGGGAACTCCTCGGCTCCATGGCACCCTCACAGCACTAAGAGGAAAACCTCCCTTGTTTGAGCATTGCCTCATCACACAGGTGCACCACTAACAGCTTTATTTTGCTAATTGAGGGGGTTTTATCCCCTTTGACAAGGGTGGAAAGTTGTTCCAGGCCATAGGTAATTGGGCATTAGCAGGGGATGTGACCAAAAATGACAGACCTGCATTTTGAGAATTAACTATTATGGAAAGTCAAGGTTCAGCTGAGAAAAATGAAAATACTGAGATACAGTGTAAAATTATTCAACACTAAAAGATTATAAAGCAGTAAACAATATTATAACTAAAAACCCAAAAATAACTGAATATTAATAATCAGTCACTGAAATGATTTATATCCTCTTTAGTCCTCTAAGCAGAATATCATTATTTTTAGTCCTGATTCTCTGTGTCTGAACGCTTTAAACCCCAGCAGATGCTAAAGACCTCAAATGCTGGATCAGAGGCGTGGTGAAAGCCATATGTAGAACTATTCCCTTCTCTCTGGCATATAACAAGTGGAAAAAAGGGAGAGAGGCTGCAAGAAATAGTAACTGAGAGGCATGAAATGCAGAAAATTGTTCAGGGTAGTGAAAGATATCAGGAAAAAAGAAGATAATTAAAGACAAAAATAGTTTGCTCCTAGAGAAAGAAGAGAGCCTCTAGTGATGGGATGTGTGATTAGGTGGGGATGAGGAAATTGACAGTGATGGGGAAAGGTGGATGCATTGGATAAATATTTCTGTTTGCAGTTCGAAATGAAGAATATAAAACCTTGTTTTAAATAAGGACAGAAAATACTTTCCATTAGTAATCAGAGCAACTGTTGAACAACTTTTAAGAGAGAGAAAAATATTTATATCCAGACCTTTGGGGAAGCTGCAGGCCAGAGCTGTAAAGGACCTGGTTGCAGGAACCACAGGCCCAGCAGTACCAGTGCCAAGAAATTGCCAGATACTGGAAGTCCCCCACAAAACTGGGCAAAGGCTACTTTTACGCCAATAACTCTAAAAAGGGGGGTGGATGAGTTGGGTTTCTCTGACATTTGTCTGGAGAAAAATAATGGAAAAGCTGATATGTGATTCAGCTGATAAGAACAGAGGAAGGATGGGAATATAATTTATACTTTTCTACATGTGGGAAACCCAGACAGAAAAGTGTATACTTTTGGTATCCATGTTTTAAAATTCACGTTTTAAGAGCTGGAGTGGGGAGAAAGTAGATAGAAAATGTTTCACAGGCCAGAGGAAATGCCTTGCAGAAGGGGACTCAAGAGGTTAGCTTTTCAGAAAGGAAATGGAATTGTGCCTGAATTAAAATTTATAAGTAGCTTTGCAGGGCTAAAAGGGCAGACCCTAAAGGGTTACTTACCCTGGCAATGCAAGACAAAATGAGAAACAATGTCTGGGAATCAAAGCCAGAGCAATGCACCTGACAGAAGGCTCACATTTTTAACGGAGAGGATGAATGATGAATGTGATGGATTCTCCATGTTTTGATGGCTCCAGATCAAGGCTGAACTGTCTTTAAAAACATAAGCTCTTGGGTTCAGTGAAGGGAAAAGTTGTTAAATCTAAATGACCTGTAATATATACACAAGGTGCCAGATCGAACAGTCTGTCTGATAGTCCCTTCTGGCCTTAATATGTAGGCAATGCAAACCTGAAAGATAAATCTGGTCATGTATGGTTTTTATAGATAAATACCTTAATATTTTTATTTTTATTTTCCATGAGAATAAAGACAGCAGGAGTGTGCAGTGCTCCAGCTCCAGCTGGGTGAATGACCCACTGGAGGCACCTCACTCACAGTGTGACCCATCACACATGCTGCCCATGTGCAGCAGGATGGATCTCCTACAGGCACAGGAGGCTTGACTCTGCATAAAAACTGTCCTAAGCTGCCTCCAGGGAGTAATTCACGGACAAAATACTGAATCCACTCCATAATCTCTGTAGGTCTCCTGGGAAGGAAAGGCAGCTAGGGACAGGTTTCAGTTTGATTAAGCTGTCATAACAGACCCCTGCGCCCCCAAGTAACTCCATATTTATCACAACCTCTTATCTGGATAAGAAATGTTTTAAAGACCCCTAGAAGTTGCACTACAGTGTAAGAATCTGCCCCAATATCTCAAATACTTGTTTGCTGGGGACATCCATTAGACATTTCTTTTGGCAGTAGAAAAAAGGGAAGCGGAAGGAAGAATGACCCCCATGCATACACCCTGTACAAGACAGAGGGAGAGCAGAGGATAGCGAAGGACAGTGCAGCCCCAGTGGGCCAAATTCTGACTTGGGTGTTTTGAGGTCTGAGGGGAGCTGCAGAAAGCACAATGTGTCAACGAAGCCCCCTGGATAGTCACTCAGGGGTGCAGGTAGAGTAAGGCTCAGTGTCCTGTTGTTACAACAGATAGCATGTTGTTACGGTTTGTCAGCTCCCACCTAAGAGATGAAAAAGAAAAGCTTTAATGGCCCTTTGAAACATTCTGCATTGCCAAAAAAGCCCATGTTTCGCTGCGAACCTGCATGTTGTCAGCTGCACAGCTCTGTGAAACACTTTGCATGGTAAAAAGTGCCTGAGAGGGAAGATTATGGGAAATAGGTATTCAAGCAGAGGTGACTAATCCCTCCAATTGACAGTTGATAGAAGAGGTTGACTGCAAAAAGGTTTGATATATGTAAAGCAAAGTGCTCTGTCCTTTGCAGTTTGCTGTTGCTACTGCAGATAAAGAAATACAATTTTTCCGTTGTAATCCTGTGCTCTGTTTTTCGCTCACGTGAGACATTTTCCTAAGCCTGAGTTCTTTGCCTTTCTGAATCTCTTTAATATCACTTTACAAATCTCATTCAGAGCTTCTTTTGGGTACAGCATTACAAATATTGCTTGTTGCCATTCTACTATGCTAGATACGGTACAAAAATACACTGAACTACCAGGAATATTCTTATGACATTTTCTCAGTCATATTTCAGGTACGGTGCTAGAGCCAAGATGCACATTTTATGCAGAAAAACAACCTTCTTACAGGGTACTTTTCTTATTTTTTCCCCAGCTCCACTTTGTTTTGCACCTCATGCAGCCATTTACACCTGTCTGAAGAGAAAGTGAAATAAGTGCAAAATGCCACCCACTTTGCACAGATGGAAATTACTGCTTATTAACGGAGAAGGCGGTGAAGGAATCAGGCCACGAGGAGGGAGGTATCACCCATGTATAGTTAACCTAAAGACCTGCACACCAAGACGTGCAGATGTGAAAGTGCTAGCAAAGACTTCTGGAGAAACCATTGTTGAGACTGCAGAACTCAAGCTGTGCTCATGCAATAATAACTTGTCCAATTTCACCTCTGTGGTAATAATTTTCACTAGTTTCATAAATTCTCAGCCTGCAAGGGACAACTGTGATCCTATCATAATTTAACCATGATGTTTTTCTTTTTCCACCAGTTTTAATTCTGAGCATGAAAACTATGTTTGGAGTATGCTTTCAGGTTCTCTGTTCTGGAAAGTTCCTCAGCCTTGATCTGGAGATGCAAACTGACCATCTTACTTGTTGGTAACATAATCTGTGATCCTGTTCTTAAGCACAAAATCTTCTTGTACTTCACATTGTGATCTTTCCAGTTTTCCAGTTTCCAGAAATCAGATTCTATTAGATTTTTATTGGCTTCATTTAAGAATTATCCCCACTGCAGTCTGAGGTGTTATTGTAGCCTAAACCTACTGTAATTCAGTAGTAAATCATGCCTATGGAGCAAGAAAGGACATGTCTATCACACTAATATTGTTTCCTCTGTCATTCACATGATATGTTAATGTTCCCTTCACATTCTGTTTAGATATTGCCATTTTTTTGCTACGTCACACTATTAATATTAGAGGGAAGAATAAGGTAGTGTACCCATTTTATATCTTGTTTAATTCCACATTGAAGAGCTTGACATAATTGGGAATGACTGCAGATCTGTTGTTATAATTAGAACTTGGTCTTTAGCCGTAGGCTTTTCCCCTTCAGGGGGGTTGATTGGAGTCCTGGGAGGCCTCACATCTCAGCATGCTATTTCCTGAAGCCTCTTTCATCCCTGCTGCTAAGCGTATACGGAGTGACTTGGAGGGTAAGGAATGAAGCTTTACAGGGTCTGCAGAAGCAGAGTAAATAAGTGATTTGTGCCAAGGCAGAGATAGACCAAACCAAGCTTTCTATAGGCAGTGGAGCAGCCAGGATTTTCTATCACAAAGCGACATATCATCCTGTGATGAACATTGCGGTAAACCTCTGGTTAGGACCTACTGGGCAAATACAATGGGAACAAGAGAGGAAGGCAAGGAAAACAAAATATTATGAGGAAGACAACTTTCAGGTGTCTGTGGGAAGGAGAGGTTTCTGTGTGTGCAGAGGATCTCTCAGACTTATTTTTCTAGGGTTGGCTAGAGCAAACCCATGTGTGCCAAAATGCTGCCAGAATTACCACCAGCATGTCATGGTCAGTTGCACCTGGACTGCAGGAGAGAAGAGGGGGGAGAAGGCTCCAGTGTAGCCATCCTAGCGTCTCCTAGGCACATTAGCAGGAGCAGTGCTGCTGCATGTCACCCAGTTAGCCACCTCTAATAGGAACAGGACTTTTTGCACTACAGTTGACTTCACATCTCCAGGATGAAGGACCACCGCCTCCCTAAGATCCTGCTTTATGGTGAACTTGCCACCGGCTGCCGCATGAGAGGAGCCCTGAAGAAAAGATACAAGGACTCCCTGAAACAACATCTCAGCCTCGGCCATATTGATCACCATAACTGGTCTACTCTGGCCTCAAATCGGGAGGTCTGGAGACACACCATCTATAACGCGGCTGATGCTTTTGAGAAAGCATGCAGGATCACCCTTGAGGAGAAAAGACAATGCAGAAAGAATCGTGTCTTGCAGAATATACTGTCTAAGGAGTTTTTCTGCTGTGCCTTTTGCAACTGGACATGCCTATCTCGTATTGGCCTTTTTAGCCATCAACGCGCTTGCAGCAAACGTGGGTAGAGCCCTTCCCAAATCTTCGTTCGCGAAGCCTAGCCATGATGATGATGACGACTAATAGGAACAGGGCTTTTTGCACTACAGTTGAACTTGAGAAATCATCTTTTTATAGAGTTTTGTTTTTGGGCTGGGAGACACTGAGGCGAATTCTCAGCTGCTGTAAATTAGCACCGCTGCATGGTCTTCTGTTACACCAGCTGTGGGCTAGGCCCTTATCAGAGTTTATTTACAGAAATGGGCATGATCTTTGAGAGCAGTCACACTGCTGGGACAGGCAACAGAGTAAGAAAAGATGAGCCTGTAAGTGTGTTATAATCTCTCTTCCGCGCTGAAGTACACACGCAGGTGGTGCAGGTATCCATCAGTAATCCCTGAATCGTCAGGTACCTCTGCATGCTTTGGTCAGAATCACACAGCTTCAAAACCCATTTGTCCCAGGGATATTAATGGGTCCAAATGTTATTACATGTGCATGCAACAAGCTTCCCACAGTGCAGCATGTATGCCTATGTGCTTGCAACACAGGCTTATGCATATGCATGTCCAGTTTCATATACCCACTCAACTTGGATCTGCAAAGCAGCTCAGCTTCACAGAAAAGTATAATTCCACTGAAATTAGAGAACAGAAGCAATTACAACAGGTCCTCTAGGATGTCTTGATCCAGAACAAAACCAGGCTCTTCGAAATATTTTGTGGCTGAATGTATCACCCCTTCTCTGCTCTTCTCCTTTCCCTCTTGCAGAAACATGGGCATAACTTTTTGGCAACTTTGCTATAAAAATCCCACCACCCCTCTCCAGAAAGTCTAGACTCTGTGGAATTGCAATGAGCCTTATTGATCTTTGAAGACATTATATCTAGTGATTAGATTCACGTGTACTCTTCTGAGATTAGCTAAATTGCTCTGCAAACTGTTAACAGGCAATTTCACAGACCCAGGTGTCCAAAGATAACAGGAAAAGTCCAGAAAACAGAGTTTAGCTAGCTGATCTGTGACTGCCGAGAGCTTGTAAAGCTTTTAAAATGGTCTATGAGTGAAGACAATTGATGAGGAGCTGAGGCAACCCAGGTCTCTTGGGTCATAATCCTAATACTTCCTTACAGTTGATTATGTATCACTCACTGCAATAGCCTGGTATTATTTGCTTGGCCTTTGTTCTTTGGCCAAAGACAGGGGGTAAGTCTGTCAGGAACTGTCCTACACTTCCATGTGAAATTGCTGGATAAAGATACATGAGGAGCTACAGGGTTGAGCAAAGTAACTTCACTTCCTGTGGTAAAGCCCAGAGGCTGAATTTCAGGGAATGACTGACATTTCCAGCAGCTCCCTGAGTTCTCCGGGGATCCCTGGAAGCAAAGGCATATTGAGCCATATGCTTCTCCAGGAAGCAGCTCAGGTCATGGTCTGTTAAAAAGAGAAGCATTGTCCATTGTGATTACCTATGCTCTCAGCCGTGCTTTGGAAATTGGCAGGAGTGAAAATGTCAAACCAGAGTGCTGATGGGGAAACAGACGCCTCTCCCCATTTAAATATGAGTTCATGGTCTCTTTGGGAGAGCAATACATGAATCTCTGAGCAACACATGCATCCAGAAATGGACCCTGAACTAGGATCTGAGCAGGACCTCCCAAGGATGGCAAGGAACAGCAGAAATCCCAGCTGGCCTGGGTTAGGTACCCTGTGAACACCACCAGGCCAGGATGACTGTGGGGCTGTGTACGGAGTCAGCGAAATGTGCTTGTGCTACAATATGAAGGTGTGCCCAAAGCTTGTGCAGACACACAGAGGTTATGCATGAACTACCTGGAAGCCACAGCAACGTGGAGATCAGTGACAACCAAACACGAAAGAGTTTCTGCATGGGGTTTGCAGCTGGCTTGGAGGCATGTTGCCAGGCATGGAAGTACCTGAACTACCTAATTTCACTCCAACTGGGAATGCAAGTACAAAACACAGTGATGCCTCTCAGACATACCCCACTGTGTGCCTGGGTGCTGTGATGCCCATGCTGTTAATTTCTTATCTGGGGTCAAAAGGGTAGCGAACACCCTTGATTACAACACAGATGAGATTAGCTCAGTTGGCCAGAGCATGGTACTAATAACACCAAGGGTTTGGTGTGGGTTTGATCCCTGTATGGCCATTCACTTAAAAGTTTGGCTGGATGATCCTTCTAGGTCACCCTTCCAACTCAGAATATTTTGTGATTCATGGGTCCAAAGAATTTTCCAAGTCTAAACTGAAGTCCAGGGTCATACGGCTACCCCTTTATTCCCCAGGGAAATCTGTTTGCCTGTAACCATCATTGACTTTGAAAAGCTTCCAGAACATATTTTTTGGCAGCACTTGTATCTTCCCACCAGAAGGTCATTATCTTTTCATAAGAATAAAGAGAGGCACAAAACTCCCTAATTCCTTGGCAAATAAACAAGCCTCCCTCAGAGATTTACTTTTCCTAAGGCCAAGGAAGGCAAGGAAGAAGCTGTCAAAGATATTTTTTCCCCTAACTTATAGGACAATTTGGCTCCCAGGTCTCCTTTCCTTATCAGTAGAAGCTCAGAAGAGTGGCTAAAGTGAAGGAGAAGATTGTCTTAGCGGCAGTATAGCCCTTCTTTATGTTGTCCTGTCTTGTGCATCTTGTTCATGCTGTTGGGGTCAAGCTGACCTTTACAATTGCCCCTTTAGGTCAAGTGGGGAGGTACCACTGGACACTGGATTTTTCCTTTTACCCTTTGTAATGTGAGGCCTGGCTAATTTCCAAAACTCATCTGGGAGTTTTACAGCAGGCACTGAGGACTAGCAGTGCCTGTGATTGCTACTGCTCTCTTCCTGTGACACACAAAAGCTGTGGCTTTTGTTCTTTGCTGTTGATCTCAAGCTTGTTACAGAGCCCTGGGAAGCATTTTGTGGCCACAGGCTGAAGGGGCTGGTGCTCTGGAGAATTTGAACTAACCATCTTCCTGTGGTTGTGGTAGGCTGAGCTTGTCCCTGGACCTTTCTAATTCCAGCTTTGCTGTCTGGCATGACTCCTGGTGTATGGCGGACCACAGCATTTCAGCCAGTAGTTCCTACCAGAAGGAACTCCTCTGCTGTAGCAACAATACTGCTTATGCCCTGGCATAAGGACTTCAAGTGAGCGCTACCTTGCACCACATCTTTTTGCTTCTTCCCTTATTCATTAAGGAGATGAGAAGTGCAGGATGATGGAGATCAGCCTCTCTCCCACTGTCTGGAGGAAAACAAGGTAGAAGCAAAACTCTCTCAGGCAAGGGGAGAGGGCTGCACTGTGCCAAGGGTTGCAAGGGATTGGTGGGGCTGTTCAGTACAGCTGATGTTAGATGTTGTATGTGGGATCCTGGACAGGGTATTTACACCATCACTGCATGCATGTCTTCTAGGAACTTGGCAGGCCAAGTGCTGAGGCCCAGTTTTCCTTCCTGCTGGGAGCTCTGTAGAGTCACTGACTTTTTCCTGGGGCACAGGAGCCTGTGGTAGGTGTTGTAGATTTCACACCTACTCATTCATCTGTACTTCCTCCAGCCTCCTCATATCTAGCCTTCCCCAGGAACCGAGGACTTAGAAACAGGGGAATGTGAATCCCTGCCAAGCAAAGATCCAGCAAGTGCTATCTAATGCCTCACCACACCCGCCCCAGCCTTCCTTCCTCCTCTGCTCTTCAGTTCCTGCTCACTGTGAAGACGCGGAGGCTACACAGGCTGCACATCCCACACAGTTCATCCCTGCATCCCTCTCACATGTATTGACAGGATATGACATCCATCCTCTGGAGGCTTTCCCCGTGGGCAGCAGAAGTGTAGAGGAGCAGCACATGGTGGTGTTCAGACAGGAACTGGCAACAGCAAAACACAGAATTCAGAATTAGGAGTATGCAGCTCTGATCTTAACTCTGTGTAGCAGGTGTCACTGCATTAGCTGGAACCTGCTATTTTTAGAGATGCTTTTTCACTTCATGTATTTGAGTGCCAGTCTAGCACTGCCACTAAGAGGTAAGACCACAGACTGGGGCTGCTGTTGAAACTCAAGAATTGTCCTCAGAGCAGTCATGAAACATATCTTCAGCTAGCATCCAGCACTAACTTGTCACAGTTACAGCTGACAGTCTTGCCCAGCAGCCTGGGGCCAAACCCCTGATATGAGCTGAGAGTTAAGGGCAGCCCATTTTTTTGGAGAGACAGTTAAGATTGCAGCCAGGATGGACTCCTACATGTCCAGGCACCTAGGGCAAGGTGAAAGTGGCAAAGGACACCCTTGTCCTTAGCCTGTTGTTGGATGAGGCTTGACTGAACCCAAGAATCAAAACCAGGTGAATAACATTGGTATAAATAACACTAGTGCATGGGAGGGTAGGAAAATTCATCCACTGTTGTGTGAACAGAGGATAGGTAAGAACAGAGAGAAAGAACAGAGGAGGAAGAGAGGCTTAATGCTTATTTTTTCCTTTTTTTCTTTTTTTTTTTTACAGATTTGACCCCTCAGATATCTTTGTGTGACTCCAATGGTCTTTGGTGGAAGAGTTACATGTGTTTTTGTGAAAAAAACTTGCATCATTAGGCATTGTCTGAATAGCCCAAAGTAAAGGCTGGTAAAAGCTTGACATTGTCCAGTTGCAGATGGGTCAAGAGAGATCTGTACTTAAATAGATTTAAAGATGAGGCCTTATTCTACAGAATCAAATTCTGTTCCCAATAAGCCCAAAGATTTTTGTGAGTCATTGTGTTGTTCCACATATCTGCTTTTGTGAGAACAGATAATTTCACTACAGGCCCTTGCAGGGAAGGTGCCGGAATCATGGTGATCAGTTCTCCTCTTCCTCAAAGAAGTTCCTGTCATCTCCATCGGAGTTGAAGATATCACTATTATTAACACAATCTGATAACCAAGGGCACACTGGCTTATCTACACAGCTTCAGTCAAGATTTGTGGAAAGCAACGGATATTGGAACTTGCTAGACCAGTTAGTGAGAAAGTGTTAGAGAAGACACATTGGAGATGGCCCCCTGCCAGCACTGCATTGCTGTTGCAGGGATGTGGATGCTTCACAGACCCTACACTCTCATGCCTGTGTCAGCAGAAAGGATAGCTAGCCACGTGGCCAATGTACTTGCTCCCTCTGGTTCCACTTGGACTCTATCGCCATGTGTGTGGCCTCTGGTAACCAGGAAACCATGTTCCTCATTCCTTTTGTAGGTATCTGCATTGCCTCTTTCTTACAGGAACATTGCCTGGCAAAAGCCCTCCAGAAAATGGAGATGCCTGTAGGCACATAACCTTATGCTGCCAAAGTGAAAATTATATACTAGGGTCACACAGTACTTTTGATGATTTTTTTTTTCTAAAGTAGTTGCAGATACTGAAAACCAGAAAGATGCTGAAAACCAGAGAGATGCTCTTTTTGGAGAGCTACCTAGAGGATTCCCACAAAGCAACCAGTGGGAAGCAAAGTGGGAGGCAGGGTGGCACACAATCAACTCTTAAAACCAGCCCACAGTGCACCTAGACACAGGATGTGTCCTCTGGTTAATTCAACAAAAACATTCTTGTGTGTGCTCACATGTGATCCACATCAAATCCAGGAGAGTTGGGAAGGCACAGGTCTGGAATTAATAATTCTGCATCTCTGACCTCAGAAGGCTGCATAATAGTGGTAGTGCGAGGACCTTGATAGCTCTGAGGAATTGTTGTGTGATGACTGTGTTCTTAGTAAAAGGATTAGCTATAACTAAATGACACCAGATTTATTAATTAAACATCCCTGTTGGTAAGATCCTTTAATTGTATTGGGGTGGTGTTTTCAAAAGTGTTCAGCCTTGCCCTAATTGTCCTCTCACAAAAGATAGTTAGGTGTTGTACCAGCACCTTCAAGCTGAGAAAAAGCCTTTTGAGAACCTACTTTCACTATGAAACCCTTTAGCAGCTATGATGGGAAAATGCAATGGATCTTGGATTCCAATGCAACCCATGGGATATCTGCAGATGCACAGGCTCTATCTGCTCTCCCTACATGAAGCAAAGTCAGCTTTGGGGCACAGCTAGACAGGAGAGCCCTAGGAAACAGCGGAGGGAGGTGTATGGAGGATGTAGCTGGGGTACTCCCCACGTAGCCAGTGCTCCAGGAAGGGGGCATGGAAGGAGCACTCCAGCTTGAACATGTGCTGCACGAAAAGTGTTCCAGAGTGTGTATGATAGGAAAGATCTCTTCATGCCTGCATCCTGTCCCTCTTCCAGTTTGCTTAATCCTGTCCTGCCTTTTTGAAATGTCACCTGCAATCTCAGTCAATGCACAGGCTTTCCTCACTTTCTATACCAAATTGTTCCAGAGCTTTACTATCCCCTGGTAAAGTGACACTGCAGTTTGTACTAAAGATGTGGAGTACCTTCCTTCTCTGTCATTTCTTCCATGAACAAAAGGTCAAAGCTATCACTTCTGTGACTGGGTAGGAGGGATAGTTGTGAGTTGAGTCATCCCACAGGCACAGGGTGTCCAATGGATTTGCTATTGTCTCAGGAGGGCAGTGAAATCCAGGCCAGCAAACATGGGCCTGATGCAGCTTTTCCAGTGCTGTTGATATTTAAGACAAATAATTATTATTTCAGAAAAGAGGTGATTCCTACTCCCTCCATTTATCAGGAAAGATGACATTAAAAAAGCCAGAGGTGACTAGGAATTGTTCCTGGGTTGGGAACAGTTTTTCAGAATTACAGCTGCATTATTCTCTGTGCTGCCTGCCATGTCATGGCATCACATTGAATTCACTGTTTTTCAGGGTTGAATCTGGCCTGACAGCCTTCCCATAAAAGCTATGGAGAAAACAGAGCTGCCCCCTTTTTTAAGACTCTCACAATATAGGATCTTGATGAAGTTAACAGCTGGCAAATGCAGAATGCTGAAAAGGAAATACTGCTTCAGGCAGCACTGTCATTGTAACCCTTGGAATTCAGGGCTGCGGGAGGCTCTTGCAGCTAGATGTTTTTTCAAGGACAACAGCGCAACAAATGCGACAGTCAGTAACAAAAGCTCAGAGAGGAAAATGAGACCCAGCAGGGGACAGGGAGGAATTGCCTTTCAAGCATGGCACTGAGTGACCAGAGGGGTAATTTGGGAGGTTATCTTACCCTAAGTATTCAGGAATCCTCTGGGAACGGGAGGCAACTGCAACATTGTTTATAGTTTTGTATAATGTATCTGGTCAAAACCTGGAGTCTTTAAGTCTCTTAGAGCCAAAAGAGATCATGGGCCAATTTCTGATCCTTTTTGTGTTCTGATGGAGATTTCCATCACACATGCAACTAATCCTAGCAGGTGAATGTCCTCATATTTTGGGTTGTATCAGCTAAATATACAATTTTTGCAGTTTTCTGCTTCCCTAACAAAGCAAAGCTTATGGGTCTGCATTTCTTTCCATGCATTTGTCTCTCAAACTTGCCCCTTTCCCACAGGAAATTTGAGCCCATTGACGAATGCAGCCAAATTTTACATGGTGTGTAGAGATCAAATTGTGGAAACTGATGTTTATTCATCAGATGTTTATTCAGAAGGCACTGAGTATCCTATGACATACCTAAAATCAGTGCCTTTGGTGAAAAAAAAGCTGCAGAGTGATTTTAATGGTATCTATGCAGTCCTGCCTGCTGACTTGGTGTGGTCAGGGTCCATCCAGCCAACATGCGGCATGGGATCAAGCAGGGCCCTTGCTGCCCCATGACCTCTCAGTTGGTTAAGGTGCAGGCAAGAAGCTGCAAAGGGACTTGAGCTCAAATAAGTGAGTATGGAGGGGGAATTGAAGCATTTTGGAGGTGTGAAAGATCAAAGAGACCTTGACTGGACGGTTATTACAGTGAAAAAGTATGGTCACAAGGCATTAACCTGTAGGAAACTGGAATATGATGTCACTGCTCAGTGGCTTGCTTTGTTTTCTGGACAACACAACTCTCAAAAATGTTTTCTCCACAGAGTGGGTTTTTTCCTGATGTGTACACAACTCTTAATACCAAATGGAAATTTGTATGATAATGATCTTTGTCTTTTGCAGGGTCATATTTAATCGCAAAGACCCAATAGAGATGGCAGATGTGTGGAATGTCTGTGACAAAATTTCAGCTCACTGGTAATTTGAGTTGCTGTTACTTCTGTCTGAGGTTGAAAAGGCTTCTATCAGTATGGTATCGAATGTAGATACCGTCCTGATCATTGAGGTCTGCCGTGGTGCTTTGGAGCATCATGCTGGGGGGGGACAACCTAAGCGTTCCAAGATCTGCCATAGACCTTTTCTGCTCACAGTATCGAAATCCTTGGTGAGGTCAACAAAGGTTACATAGAGACCTTTGTTTTGTTTCCTACACTTCTCTTGCAGTTGTCTGAGAACAAACATCATGTCTGTGGTACTCCTGTTGGCTCTGAAACCACATTGGCTTTCAGGTAGAATTCCTTCTTCTATAGCAGGTATTAGTCTGTTCAAGAATATTCTTACCAGGATTTTGCCAGCAATGGAGAGCAGAGTGATACCACAGTAATTTGAACAGTCTGATTTAATTCCTTTCTTCTTATATAAGGTGATGATGACTGCATCCCGAAGGTCTGATGGAAGTCAGCTTAAAGAAGACAGAAGTTCTCTATCAACCAGCACCTCAGGAAGTCTTCCATCACCACCATATCACCATTGGTGAATCAGAGCTCAAATTAGTTCAGCAGTTTAATTACCTAGGTAGCCTCATCTCCTCAGATGGTAAGATTGACGGAGAGACATACAACAGGTTAGCAAAGGCATATAGTGCCTTCGGAAAGCTTAATAAAAGAGTTTGGCCTCCAATCGGGAGGCCTGGAGACACACCATCTATAACGCTGCTGATGCTTTTGAGAAAGCACACAGGATCACTCTTGAGGAGAAAAGACAACGCAGAAAGAATTGTGCCTTGCAGAATATACTGTCTAAGGAGTTTTTCTGCTGTGCCTTTTGCAACCGGACATGCCTATCTCATATTGGCCTTTTTAGCCACCAACGCGCTTGCAACAAACGTGGGTAGAGCCCTTCCCAAATCTTCATTCGCGAAGCCTAGCCATGATGATGAGATTTGCTTCCCATCCAGGTAATGCATTGATTTCAGTAAAATTATCCCTGTATTACATGAGGGACCCAGGCTCAGTATTCAGACTTTTCACTTCAACCTCATCTCTGTAGAAAGCATGTATAAATTCCACTGAGTCTGTGGGCTGTTGCCTTGGGACAATGGTTGTTTCCTAGACACAAAGTAGACAGTAGGAGTAAGGAGCATTTTATGTTCACCAGATGCAAATAATAGACCATGGCAGGCAGGGGTCAGAATCAGTTCTGATACCTTTAATAAATACACGACTGCCATTTTACAAGAGGCATCACAGTATTGTAGCAAGAACAAGAAACATGCTTTTAAGTGTCTAACACCTTAGATAACTATTTGTTGGAACTCAGTCACAAAATCACATGCTTCTGTCTGTGGTAAGGGCACAGTTGGGTGTTTCCAGAAGCACTTCAAGACCATTAGTCTCACTGGGATATGTGCATAACTGAGTTAAGTGCTCAGAGGTCTTAGAAGGCAGGTACTTGAGAAGCCACAGCTCACTAGGGCTCTGCTGCTTCTCAAAAATTGTGAAGAGGCTGAACTTGCAAGCTTAAAGAAAAGATGTTTCAGTTGTTGCTCTCCCTGAAAAATCTACGTATGAATACTTTGTATTTCTTTTAAAAAGTTATTTCTTGCCTGAAAAGGGAGAACTAAGTTGAATTTTGGATGCACCACTGTCATGTAACACAGTGGGGCATAGAGAAAGGCTAGTTAGTCCATCTGCGTGGCATGGTGCAGTACGGCGGTCAGTGTCCTGTGAGCGGTGTGCTCCAACAGTCTTCCAGCTTGTTATACCTTGCTTTGGAACAGAAGTATTTTTGTCCAAGCGCAGGTCTGCACTGGCATAACCATACCGCTTGCTCTTCCCGAGAGCGTGTGAGGGAGGGAGGGGAGGAAGAAGGTAGCCCTTCCAGCCCTAAAGCTATCACTGTAGATGGCTTTAGGATCACACCACTTGTCTGAGAGACAACAAAAGTAATATACACAGCACTTAACTGCCTTAAACATGGCTTGTGTTGAGTGCTCTGCTGTGCATCCCAGCAGCATGAGAGTTGCCAGATAGCCTGTAATTGTATAAAATTTAGTTTTTTGTAGGAACCAGATAGAAATGGGTAATTACTCACAGAAGGTGGTCATAATTGCCTTCACTAACATGCAAGGGCAGAAGCTGTTGCCTCTAGCCTCACTTTAAAAGGACAAAGCAAAGAGCAGTTGGCAGGAGGAAGAGGTGGAGCCTGCCAGAGGAATTTCCCACAAAGAAGAGGTGTTTAGTATTTGACAGGGTAATTGAATGTTTAGAGGAAAAGGTTGACATGAAAATACACTTTCTTTTGTGTGTCTCTGGAAGGCTAAACTTTGACAACAGCAGAATGGAGGGCTGTCAGAAGCCAGGCAAAGAATATGGTGTAGATAAAGTTCTCATTTGGATTTTGGGTGCCACAACTTCCCAAGGGGCTGAGATGTCCACCTGCAGCTGCCCAGCAAAGATGTCCAGGGCTTAGGACATGTGCCTTTTTAAATCTTGTTTCTGAAATAAAGTGTCCCTTTGCATAATGTCCCCTCCCAGCCTGCCTTCATTATGTCCCATCCAGTAGTCTTTGTTTTGAGTGATTTAGTGCCACTGAGCAATGAGATGTTCTGAGTCCTTTCCTTCACATGATCTCTGAAGGGCCTTGCAATTCAGTGTGCTGCCACACTCATTGTAAGTCAAGCACAGAGTGAAAGAAGCATGTGGGAGTGGAGAAGGGGACTTTTGCACACAAGTAAAGGACATGGAGCTGGCAGAGGTGGCCTCCCTCAGACCACCAGTGGAGCTGGCGTCTTTGGGACACTTCCATCCCCTTCAGGCAAGAAGAAAAGTTTTGCAATGGGGGGGTTTTAAATCACCCCACTCCCTGCTCCCCTCCTCTCTCAGTAGCCCCTCATCTCATGTCTTGTGGATTAAGGAATATGGCATTTAGATATAATGCCCCAAATTTGCCTCTTTGCAGAAGGTCTTTCAAAGGTTCTGTCTCCTCACAGCTCAGCCAGTGTATTTATGTAAAGGGAAGGCTAGTGGACTAGCCTTGGAGAGAGGTTATTTCTTGCCAACCTGCTTGTGTTTTGAATTTTGTATGGGCAGGGACTGTATTGTCAACCCATTAATTGTCTCAAAGTTAATGGCTTGGATCTACAGGCCACAGGCTGAAATTTCCAGGAATGGGATTTACTGCAGTGTATCACTTGATACTGTGACAACCTAGTTGAGGTATAAGAAGAGCAATCCTATTAGCTCCAATTGCCAATAGGGATCAAAGCTCTCTTTCCTCTCACACAAATGCCTTGGAAGCAAACTGATCACTGTTCAGGTCTATCAGACCATGAAACCAGATTAGCAAACTGGTGCCTCAGAACAGCTGAGGGACTGCTGTACCAAGAGTAAGAGAGAGGGTGGGGAGATCGTGCAAATATGTGGCAAATAACTCACTTTATAGAATATAATTAAATAAGAGCGAAGGTACAACAGCACTACCAGCACCTGAATACAAACTCTCTTTCCTCTGTAGCAAAGGGCAAATGCAATGTTGTGGCCAGGAGAACCAGCTCAGGAATGAACAGCATCCAGAAATTTGTCTTCATAGCTACAAGCTTGTGTAAAGTGCTGGGACATTTTCTTTTAGTGTGCAAGGAGAAGAATGTAAACGCTTTCGTGCCAAGTATGTACCATACACTCTTTGAAACAGCTGGGTTTTATTAGAGTTTAGGAAATGAACTGAGCTGGAGAAAGGAGGAAAAAATGGTGATTGATGGTTATATGGTTTGTGCTAGCCATGTCACTAATATGACTCTAGTGATCTGAATTATTGTTAGGGCTATGGGAGCTGGGCTTTCTGGTGTTACGTGCTGTGTGAGCAAAACAAATTGCAGCATCTGTGCCAACAAATATTCTTGTTTAATCCCATACACCTTGAATGATGCTTCAAGCTGATAGCTGGCTGGTGGTTTATGTGGACAAAATGATGACTCACATTCCCTTAAAGGGGTACAGGTATCTAGTATTCAGCTCTCCTGCCCCTGAATTAACACTTACTTACAGAAAATCCCCAAACAGAATTTAAATCTGTGGCAAATTAAACATATCGTTAGGAGCCAAATCCTTGTATCTCCTCTCAGACGAAAAGGATGAGGAAAACTGTCTTGCTGGCCCCCCACCTACTGGGATTGCAGTAGGTCATAGGCTTGGCAAGGACGAAACAGGCTTCAGCAGTCCACCTAGATCCACTTAATCCCCTTGTGGATCAGACTAGGTCTAGAAACATGGATTAATTAATAAAGTAATGCCAACGTTTTGCTAACTGTCCATACTGACAGGTAGTGTTTGGATATCTATGTATAATTAGCCAAGTAATATGCAATTCATTTGTTGGGTAGATGCTCTGAGCTTAAAATTGACCTTGCCCATCTTGTATCGATAAGTAGGATATTTCTGGCGAATACCAGGAGAGTATTCACAAGATTTCCACACTTTATTCCACAACACAGAAGTTTGCCCTGTGCTCCTTATTATTACTTCTTGCAAACTCACCACAGAGCACAGATTTTGATAAAAACTTTAGCTCTTCTTCATACCCTTCCAAATTCACTGTCTTTGCATTGAAGCATACAGCACATGCATTAAACTGGGTGAAAAATCTTCAACAGTTTTAGTTCCTTATATCAGCCGAGCAGTACAACTGGCAGATCACAGGCATTTCTCCTTGGCAAGACAGTTCGATTACATGATAATTCACTGGAGCTGGAATTTCCTTCCCTCACAGGTCTTGCCCACAGCCCAACCTTGCAGTCACAGCATGTGCTGTTAGCAAAGGGAACTTTGCTCCTCATTTTGCTCCTGCTTTTTGATGTTTCTTACTGTGAGCCAAGAATATGAACTCTTCGTTACACACAGAAATGGGGGAGGTACTCTGAGGAAACTATACATAAAAGTTGGTAGCCAAGACAACCATGTGTGGAATTAATAGTCAATACCCTCCACACAACCAACATAGTATTTATTGATTACATTTTATATGGCAAGTTCCCAAGTAGTATTAGCAAGATTTTCCAGCACAGTAGTTATTAGCCTGGTTTTCTTTCTCCTTTTTTGTTTTGATTTGTTTCTGATCTAATCATGATGGGAAGTAAGCGTTATTGACAGCTCTGGCAGCAATTCCTACCCACAAGATTTAGGAAATTCACACTGTAATCTCAATATGGATTTGCTATTGATGGTCTTGCCTTAAAATGGATCTGAATTGAAACCCAAAATTTGAATGCCACATTACTCTGGTTAAATGCAGGTTTTGATATTATTGCCAATCCAAATATGTATTTCAGGACTTGAAAAAAACCAGTAGTAGTAAAGAGTATCTGAAATAGCAGGAACAATAACAACATCAATAAAAGCAATAAAACCAACCATATCCACACATTAGAGCTTCTGTGCTCGTAAGGAATGCATTTATGAGTGCTTTTAAAACTCTACACACAGAGATCCTTCATCTACAGTTGTTGCACGTACACTTCTGGTGTGCAACACAGCAGCAGCAGGATTCCAGTGCAATCTTTAGGGGGAAAGCAAAAAATAACATCAAATAGTGTCACAATTGAAACAGAGGGGAACATTCAAGCAATGTATAATTAACTCTGCTGGAATTTGGTCAGAATGTCCAGGTTAACACCTCATCCAGTTAGTAGGCTATGTAGTAAATAGTCGAATATTGTTGTTTAAAAGTCAAATAATTTACTGAGCTCTTTTCATGTGTGGAATATACAAGAAGGTCAACTGCCTTTTTAACATCTGGTAGCAGAACCCTGGTGATTTACCTACACTCTGGTGACTGTAGATAGCTAAGTGATGGATGACTTTTCTAGAAAGCTCTCTCTGTTAACTCATACAAGCCCACAAGGAGTCTGATAACTCTGCTTTGTGGAAACATTAAAGGCTTTATCTGCAGCTTGTGTAGATTGACAAAGCACCATAGATGTCAGTGGGACTCTGCTGATTTATACATGCTTTGGATATATCTCTGTATCCAAAAACCATTCATTAATTACTCTTCCTTGCTTGAGGAAAAAAAAAGGGAAATAAAAAAAAATAGAAAATACCCTTACTACTTACTTACTTACTAGAAAACATTTTACTCTGATTTTCAAATTACCAATCAAATCCAGGATTTGGGCATAGCCTGGGTGGGAAGAAGACTGGATGAGACAATGACATGCTTACCCTAATTGCTTTGCTGCCTGACACCGGTGGCTGTAGAAAGGCCAACAGGAAAACTACAGAAACAACAAGCAGAGTAGTAGATGGTCTTAAGGAGGATCAGAAAACTGATTAGCGACTAAATCTCCCCTTAGCCTAATGAACCATGCATAGGGGAGACTGCCCACAACTCCCTATCCCTTTCTGGCTTCCTACGTTTCATGTCAGTTTAAGCACAATCGAACCACACTAGTTGTGCTGATCCTGTTGAGCTGACCTTCCTCTCTTCTAGAGGCATCTCTTTGATCAGTATATCTGTATTCTGTGAGACTCTGAGTGGATTTCATTGACTGACAAAAACTAGTTTTTCAGTCTTGCTGGCAAGAGGAAGCTAATATGGTTAGGGAAAAGGAAGGTGAGTTCACTTTGTTTTCTGCCTTATCAGCAAAATTGTCAGCCTGCAGTCACATCATGGCAGCTGCTGGAAACTGAAGAGACAGGAAGGGCATAGCATTTCTTAATTTCTTCCCTATCCCTAGGCTGAGCTTGTATGACTGGCAATTAAAAAATTCATCTTGTGGTTTAAAACTTTTGCTTCAGTTTCTCCCCAGACTTTGACAAGCACAGCACTCAGCTGTGCTTCTCCTCTGCAGCTGACTTGCAGGCACTGTGGAGAGGATGAGTGTTCAGCAAAGTAAGGGCAATCATTTCATTGCACGATACCCCTTCAGATTGCTCTTGTTTTCCACAGATCTCAAGATTACCATTGCACTGATTTACTGTCTTGGCAAAAATCATGCAGAGCACAATCTATGCTGTATGTAGTAAGGAGGCTAACAGTGGCTGAATGAGGATAATGTTTGCAGTCAGGACTTTCCTTTACAAACACTGAATCATGCTGTTGTGAAATGAGGACAGAGTGATGAATGACTCACTGTTGGCAGCACACACTGCCCTATCAGTAGGCTCTGTTCAGGGGATGTGGGGGCTGGTATTTGATATCATCTCTGAGCTCTCAGCATGCTAATGAGTAACGCACACTGTGACCTGTATTGATCTGTGATTTGCTTATTCACCAGGCTCTGCACAAAGGCATCAGCATTGCTGGAAGTCCTGTTATTCTCCAGCACAAAGATGTTTCTTTGGGGATGTTTTAAAAACATCTCTCTTTTTTAGCTGTGATGTTTTCAAGTTGGATCAGTCTTCTTATTTTTTTTCAGGTTGAATGCTTTGCAGTAGTAAAATGCAAAACTTTATCAGTAAGGGACAGAAGAAGCATGCCTAGAAGATTCAAAGAAATGAGAATGAGATCCTTGGACCAGTGGTTCAAACTCAGCCCAGGCTGGTTATGAGATGAGGGACACATCCCCTGTTTGAGTGCAGGTGATTATCTCATATGATCCAATACAGAGGCTGGAGTAGACCTGCCTGTACAGTGCTGCAAATGGGTAAATTTGCCAGGCTGTGGCTCAAGAAAGGGAGAGGGGAAAATGTGCTCCTCAGTGAAAGGGCATCAAGCTGCTTGTCCTGCAGACTATTTCTAATCTGTAGCACAGATTAACTTCCCAAAGACTATGTTCAGGATGTGGGGAAAGGATCTGCATCTTGAGATAGACAGGGTTGAGAATGGTGTTACAGGAGTTCATACTTACCTTGAGATGATAAATATCCCTACTGCCTAAACCAGTACTGCACCCACTTTTTACGGAGACTCTGCTTAAGGGCTTTAGTCTGAGGAAGTTTATAGATTGTTCTGTTCTCTTAAGATGAAAGGAGGTGTTCAGAGATGATCAGTGAGGCATGGGGAAGGTTGGCCTGCCTCTGCTAGCTGTCTGGGATTAAACAGGAGACTTCAGTCACCAGTTGCTTCTGCTGGGTCCGTAAGTACGAGATCTCTGCACTCTGCAAGGCTCACCGCAAGGCTCCCACTAACTTAAGCAGACTACAAATCAGGCTGGAATAAGCACCATGTTCACTCAAAAAGACTGAATGGAATTTAAAAGATGGGAGATAAGAGCTCTTCCCAGGACAGGGCATAAGCAGACAGCCTGGTTTCCCTTACAGACATGTCCTGCACTAAAAAGGGTTCAGTATTTGCACCAAGGATGCATGAAGCAAAAACGCAGGAGTACCTTTACACAGTGGCAGAAGTTAGACTGTGGTTGTATACCAAGCTGTAGGGACATGAGAATCCTGTCTTTCCATTAAATAGCTGCAAGTTGGTTTACGAGGGACAAGCCCTGTTTTTCAACAAATAAGATAGCTAAATTAATCAAGGAGAAGACATATGCATTCAATTTCTGAAGCAGTCTTTCTCTGACAACAGTGAATCTCCCTGTGAATCTATGTCATATGGTGGTATAAGTATGGGCTAAACTACAGCTAAGGCTGAGTAAACGGTATGATTTCAAAAGTAGTTGGGAAATGAGTGTGGAAATTGAGTGAAGCCCAGAAATATGTTCTGAATCCCCCCCCCCAATCACACTGTGAGACGAATTTGACATTGTTGTAAATCAAAATGCATGTTTAAAGCTTTTTATTGTTTCTGAAGAGCATTCTCCTGGGGTCCAAGATGGCTGTTGATAGCCAAGAATGCATTACACTGAAGCATCACAGGTACTGGAAAATCCTATCAAATTTTATAGAAAACAATAACATTCCTGCAAGCTTAATGAACCATCGTTTCAAGGTTCTCAGGAGCAGTACACCCACTACTGAAATATGTGGATAGTGCATGCAACCTTGTAGAAGAGATAAAACCCTCTAACAGTCCCGTGGTGTTAGCCAAGCTAAACCCTGTTCCATCTCCAACAACCATGCACCGATACTCACTCCTGACATATTCCTATAAATATTCTGAGTCTCTACAGAAACTTACTGGCTTCAGCTCCAGAGTGCTCTGTAGGGCTTTCCTGGAAGGCTTTATGGCTTTACTAATAAGGAAGACCCCAGATTAACCTCCATTCTCAGACTTTCCTTTGAAAAGTCCCCCAATCAGCTTGGGAAAGCAGGCAGCAAAATAATGACTAGCTCAGACTCTCCACCCTGCCCAAACCCACGGGCTCCTTTGCTTTCCTCAGGAATGTGCAGGTTCTGGGAAGGGGAACTTTGGCACGGAGCTATTTTGGGAAGAGGTGAACGTGGATGTGAAGCCAGGTGGCTCAGGAGAAGAAGCATGGAGTGAGTGCAGAACCAGACAAAGGTGGATGCCTGAGCAAGCACAGTGTGTGGCCCTTCGAAGAGCCCAGAGAGAGGGGACTTGAAGGGGGGGGGGGGGGGCTTGGTAAGAACAGCAGGGGAAGTCGGGAACAGGTAAACTCCCTCCTGTGACTTAACTCCTGCTGCCTCACACAGGACGTTGTCTCTCCCTTGTAAATAAACAAAACTGCTTCCAAAAAACTACTTGAGCCCTGCACTGACTTTTTGTCCTGACCAGAGCTACCTACAGAATTGTGAATTTTAGACAGCCCTATGAGTGGAAGTGGAACCAGCAGGGTTTTGTGCAAACAGACAACCAGACAACCTAGCAATACATACAAAGACATGTATTTAAAGGGATGTGCAGAGGGGGTAATATTTAGCAGGATTCATGACATCGTCCCCCTTCTTGAAGAAATGGTATCTGATGTAGATAAATTCAAATAGGATTTTCCCCAGTTTCAATTCCTGACTGTAAGTACAGGCAAATTCTTCTGCTACCTCATTTTCTTCTGTGTATGCACCAAGTTAATGGGGAAGTGTTTGTATTTCTTTAAGTAGCTAGGAGGTAGGTTACCACTGGCATCCTTAATCCAGGCACCTTGTTATCTTAATTAAAAACCAAAATCAGCTTTGATCTCCCTAGAACTTCATTGCATAACCAGTTTCATTTACTATTGTTTAAGCTCAGTTAGCTTTCCATGATGAAAAGAATTTGTATTTCACACTGAGCAGGAAGTCCTACTTAAATGTTTCCTGGTTTTGATCTCCTTAAAGGGAATTAAATTATGTTCCTGCTTAAAAAAATGCATGGCAAATAGATTACTGAGTCACTAGACTTGCCATACCATGAGCCAACAGGGCAGCAGGCTGGACACACAGAGGCTGAAGTCCTCCATTTTCTTGCTTTAAATGTAAAAGAGAGTGTGGAGATGGTTCAAATATGGGTTTTGACCCCATTTGGTTGCAGTTCTTGCTGACTTTCCAGACTGGCCTCTCACATCAGCTAGAGACAAGTCCAACTCAACCTTAATGCCTTCTCACTCAGTTTCCTTGGGCTGGGAGCATAAGCAGGACTACCGACAATTGCTCTGGTCACAAGGTGGGGTATGGGAGACCACAACCAGCCCTTCCTTCTTCCTGACAAAATAAGACTCAGGGGCCTCTTTTGACTGCTTTGTTTGATGTAGCACTGAAGATATTGGGAAATACCAGGCTGGAGCAGCCCAAAAGTAACTGTTAGTTTCTGCATTCCCTGTTTTTCTCCAAGGGCAACTCTAATGCTGTGCCCTGCCTGCCCTGACCCTCCTCAGTGACAGCAATCCTGGGAGCTGTGCTGCAGAGCCCTTATCTGACCAGAAGAGATATCCCATCACCTTGCCATCCTCATAAATGTGCAGAGCACCAGGCTATGCTGCCTGCCAAGCCTTGGTGGCAGAGCCTGGCTCCTGACAATATCTGTGTTGAGCAATCTGCTGCTTTCCTCAGAAGTCTAAAGGTAGCAAGTGAATTTGCTCCTGATGACAGAGGAAAAAGCTTTCTAGGTTGCTGAGTGGCATTTTAGATCATTTAAGAACACTTCACTTTGCCCTGCTCTCCAAACATGCTCCACACTGCATCCCAGAACTTAATGTTTCATTTTGCATGGGATCTGAGGAGGTTTACTTGTTGCCAGGTAGTCGCACTCACAGCATGGCAAAGCCCAGTAAAGCAGATAGAACTAATATATTTTCTCACTATGCATGCCATATAAATCCAAGGAACTAGCTGCTGCATAAAGCACTCAGCTGCCTGTTTTGGACAGCAGAGGGTATTGAATTGCTTTATATTTCTCCCCACTTCACCCTGAAGCAGGTAAGGACCAGCTTTTGTGATTCTGGGACATGCCTCTGGTTTCCTGCTGCTGCCAGAGCAGAGCTTTTGGCATTTGTGGGGGTGACCTAGGCACCCCCGGTGCAGGGGGAAAGGAAGCTGAGCTCTCAGGGTCTGAAGCATTCTTGCTTCTCATCTTACCACTCAAAGGAAGCAGGAAAGAAAATGGTGACACATTTTCCTCACCAATTACCTGACATAAAAAGTTATCTGCTTAAATGGTTACAGAATGGCTGAAGTTTGCAATGGGTTGTCTCCAAGTTAATGCCTTATGTCTCCATCAGTTGGTGTCATGGGAGTTAACAAGAAGCCAGAAAGAGACAACAGGTAAAATCCAGTGCCTTAAAATGGCAGTCAAAGGATCTCTATTTTGAGTGATACAGTTTTACATGGTTTGCTTCCTTTATACCCTCCCTTGCCTAATATGTAATAATCTTTACCTGCTGTTCCCCTCCTCTTTCATCCCATCAGCAGCTTGGCCCTCACAGTTTTCCCCAAAAAGGCTTTCCTTGTCCTTGTGCTTGTTTTATTATCTCTTTCTTCCTTGCAAAACCTCCCATTTCCTTGCTGTTTTGCATGGAGTTAGGGTAGCAGCACTCCTGAAGGAGCTCTGGCATGTCAGTGCCCTTGGAGATGCTCTGGGTCACACAGTAAGTCTCCTGAGATGTATTAGTGCATGACTGAGCTTGAGTGGGTTAACGAAGCCCAAGCCCCATTTATGGAGCAAGTTTTTCCTTAAATCACTGCCTGATATTGCAGGTTGTTTAACCTCAGGGCAATTAGTAAGGTGCAAACTTTGCTTTGGGTGACCCTGGGCAGGGTCCAAGCTATGGGCTAGTCCCGTCTTAGCCGTCATTTTGACTGGTTTGGCCTGGTCCCTGCCTTTCTCTAATGAGACCCTACGAATCCTAATGTCCTGTGCAATTGCCCTGAGTGCTTGTCCTTGAAACGAGCTCTAAGCACAATTTGGAGTAGGGCCGGGTCCTTAGGGGCAAATACTTGGCTACTGTCTCCCTCCTGTGATGAATTCAGCTGATGTGACTGCATGCCTTAGTCCCATGAGAGGAGTAGAGTCCAGCATGCCTGCAGGAGTAAATTTTTGGCTAAATGGGGCAGGAAAAGCACGAGCATATACAGCAATTATGTCTGCCTGTACAGCCTACACAAATGCTATGGGCCAGCTGGACAAGACTGCACGCAAATAAGAAATTTACAGAGATATCTACCTGGCTCACAAACTCAGACAAGTATCTGCACGTACTAGTTCATGTGTATACAGCAGTCGGAGGCCAAGCCAAACATGAATTATTCCACTAACTCCAATGGGACAAAATTTGTTTGTACAGTTTCAGAGGCCAATCTGAAAACTTGGAAAGAATATTTTCCAGGCGTTTGACCAGTTTCTGGGTAATTGAAAAATGGTATCATTTACAGAGGTTTGTATAGCTATAGGCACACCCTTACATATGCACATGTATGTATTTGATAGCTTTTTGCTTGCTTTTTTGTTTGTTCTACTCCCATCCTACTCTAATTGTAAATTTACTCTGGAATGTGAGGATTAAGGGAAGTTAACCCGAGTTTCTCAGAGTAGAGTTTTTGGGCTACAAAATGAGTAGGAAGATTTTTTGGGGAAGGGAGGACATATTTTGCGTCCTACATATACTTAACATCAGCAGTCTTTAGTTCTACTGAAATGCAAAGGAAATATATTAGTGAGGAGGGAAGTGCCTTGCATTTTTTAAAGTCTATTATTAGAATATAACAAAAATCAGACTAAAGTTTGCATTGCGATCAATTGAAAGATCCATGTCTCTTGGACTGCTGTTGGCAGGAAAAAGTAATTTTTTCCATATGGTTGGGGTAACTCCATTGTGCTAGGGCTCTCAAAGTGGTGGCTTATATTTTTTATGTTTATTTTCTTGTGGGATGGCAAATTGCCCAGCACCTAAAGGCGGGTCACCACAGAACCATCACCTGAGGGATGGAAAGTGTAGCTCCTGCCAGTGGCTATCCTGTTGCCGCCTAAATGGTAGATTGAAAGGGCATCCAAGTTGCTGCTTGCAGGATGCAAGCTGGGTATCCTCCCTTCCCACAAAGCTCCTGTGGCCTTGGATTGGTAATATGTGTGTGTCTAGGTGGGATGGTCTGTGCTGTGGATATCAGGTTCTTTCTCCTCACTCTCTCTGGCTAGCCAGTGCTCTCGGGTGCTGGAAAACAGAAGAGGTTCTCTGAAGCAAGACAGATTCTCATCGGCAAGGAAGCTGCCCTCCTAAGTTCATGTGGCAACAACCCAGCCATCAAAGAGTCCATGTACACGGTTCACCTTTTTTGTCTCACCTCCAGTTATCAAAGCAAGCAGGACATGATAGTACTGTGCACTCCTGTTGGAAAAACCAGAGTAAAATCAAGGCTTCTGGAGACAGCTCCTCAAAAGGGAGATTTGAAAGAGCTTGTACACCCCCTTCGACATAATTTTATCTCTGACTCACCACATGAAAACGCAAGATACCATCAGAAAGAATCCTTCCTTCTTTCCATGTGCTGTTTGCTTGTTTGTTTCTATGTGAATGGGGTTATGGTTGGGTTAGGGTTGGCCTGGTAACAGGCCATTCATCCACTGTGCTCCACCGTGTCCCCTCCTCTTGCCCAAGTACATGGAAAACGTAAATATAGCTCTTTGCTCATCCTTCTATTCATCTGTTAGAGGTAATGCAGTCATCTTGACTCAAAAGCTGAGATATTAAAAAAAATGATAGTAGGAAGAAAGCCCGGCTTAATGGATTGACCAGAGACTTGTAGGTCAGGCGTTCAACTCCCAGGTGTATTTATTCATGACTGACAGTTACCACCAGCTGACATGACTTTTGGGAGCAGAAAAAGCCCTACTGAGCATGGTAACACCTGGACGTGGTGTTGAACACAGGGTAGTCTGCTGGTCTCAGTGCTGCTCCTCCTGACTGATGAGCCACAGCCAGAGCCCAGCAAAGCTCTATGTCAGTACAGTCAGTGGTTTGAGCAAAACCAGCAAAAGTAGGGAGGGAGTAGCATATAAGAAATAGCCTTAAAAAATGAGTAATGCATCTTACCTGGGGTTTAAATAAGAAAAAATCATTAAATATATTGGGTGAGATAGATAAAAATACAGGGAAGGGTATTTTCTTTTCCTCCTCACTATTGTGTTTATTTCCCTCTTTTTTCTTCCTTTAGTTCCATTTGGCAGAGTGGAAAAATAGGTAAGTGACACAAAGAGAAAAAGAAGGCACAAAGGATGCAAAAGAAGAATTTTTTAAGGGGGGAAGTACCTAAAACCTGGGGACAGGAGATTTACCAGAAATTGTTATTTTAAAATAAGAACCATTTGTTACAGAGCACAAACAAACAAACAAAAAGAAACAAAAAAACATTTATTACAAATAGTTGCAGCCGCTAAATGAGATAACAGAGCTGTGGTTTGGCTTGGCTTAATGCCTTTTACACCCAGAAGCACATTCCTGGGGGGAACAAGGAGGATTTCTTTCCTCAGAGGCATTTGGACATACCTGGGGAAGTCGGAGCTGGCAGTGCAATAGTTGCTGAATTAAGGTGAAGTTGTGAACACTGAGTCTTTCATACCTGCACCAAGAGCTTCAGATGTGCCCTCGGCAAGACTACAGGAACTCATGGGTTGCTGTTCTTGATGCAGTGTCATAACGTAAGCACTGATTTTCAGGCAGCATATGCAAGTGAATGATAGGATAGGTCTGTGACCCCTCTGCTGGGAGGTAACACAAGCAGTGCTATATGCCTGCATCCACTCAGAGGATGGACAGGATTTGGTGACCTCCTCTGGGCAGAATGACAGAAAACCCTCTTCAGCCCAAGGAGAGCCACTGTTAAGTCTCACTGTCACAGCATGCCACCGAGCCATTGGCAGCTCACTCTGCTGGTAGCAGAGTTACACAATGGCCAGTTCATTACTGTAGCAAAAACATCTTACAAAAGCTAGAGCAAAATAAATTAAAGCATTAGGTTCTCATTTTCTGCAGCATTAGCACTATGATGAATGTGAAATCTAATCCCTGCTGGCATCATCAATACCAAAGAAAACAGTGCTATGTGTCAAGAGGGTGTTGTCAGAGCCCCTCAGGAATTGTATGCAGTGATCAGAAAACCTTGTGTTTCTTTCCCCCTCCTCACTAAATGTCTCTGCTTAAAAGAGGCCACATCATTTCCCACCAGTGATGGACCAACAGTATGATGGCAGGCACATGCTAAAGAAGTAAGCAAAGATTTTTCTTCAGAGTTAATTTGGGAGCGAGCAGTTGCTTGGAAGCAGAGAAAAAAGCTGGTGTTAGAATAGCTGCACCAAGAACAGTCACTCTTCTTGGATGAATTTATAATAGCCACTTTAACCAGCACCAAAAAGACACTGAACTTGCAATGAGTCATTTTCCCACAGCCATGAATAGGTTAGGATGAACTTCAGGTATCTGCTTTGTCTTTTGTGATATAACAACCACAGCAAAACTTTGAACCCCTCCAGTTTTACCCACAGGGAGTGCTATGCCCATCTTTCTTGGGTGGTTTTACTTGAAAATTTTTATAGTCTGTGCAGGAAAGGCTAAGAGATTTCTGGAAGAGTATTGGGTTTGGGTTTTCTGTCTTTGAACACCTTCACACCCAAATTCAACTCTGGTTGTCATTAACACTGTTAGTGGCACTGGACAACTTCAAGCCATTGTAACCTGCAGGACTGCAGATGCTACTGAGACTACTGGCCAAATTTGCTGCCTATATCAAAACCTTCTTACAATTCTTTTTTTCTACCGTGCATCCAGGTGTGCACGGGCTCTCTGTGGCTCCTGTTTCTATGTCTTTCCCCATATGCTTCTTTCAGCTCAAAGTTGCCCTTATCTTGATGTCAAGGAGAAATTTGCCCCAAGGTGCACCCCATGTTCCTCTACTTCTTCCCTTCCCTCTTTTGAGCCTTTCTAAATTTGTAATTCTTCTTTCCTTTCTCTTTTGGGGACACAGAGTTTCAGGCAACACTTGATTCAATAGGTATTGTCTGGGATATGTGAGCCAACATCACCTTATAGCTTTGGAGGTGGCTGTGCTTGTTTGCTCTTATGTTTCTGTTACACCCACTGGGCTTTACTAAATCTCACCAAAACCAGTGCAGAGAGGGGGAAGTAAAACAGCCCCTGAAACTTTGGAAGTAGTGGGTCAAAAAGAGTGAAACCCATGCTTTAACACCCTAACAGCACTGCCTAACTGAACATAATGTTTTGCAAACTCTGGCAAGTGGACCTTTATGGTAGTAAAGGTTTTGCTGAAGCTAGGAGGTCTCTTCTTATGTCAGGCCTTCTCATTATGTGCTCAAAGAAACGAGAATAAGCAAATTGGCTTATATAAAGCAAAAAATGTTTTTAAACTGTCACTGAAGCTTTTTTGTGGCCCAAAGATTTGTCCCAATTAGCTTTGGAAAAGCTGCTATTAACTTTCATTGCTTTTTCTGGTACCTGCAGCTTTGCCATGCCTCCTGAAGGATAAGGATCAAACTATCATCAGCAGGGCGCTGCTTGTTACAGTTCAGGCCTGCCCCAACAGAGGTGGAAGGGAAGCCTTTCTATAGAAACACCTTTTTGGTGTAGTTCTTAAGCCTGTGGTTTAGCCTTTGGGCTTGTGGGCGACCTTCTGGGTGGAGCTCCTAGGCCTTCTGGGGTCAATAGGTTGGTGCGCACCAGGAACTGGAGATCATCAGCACTAGGCAGTGAGGTTGAAGATACAGTCTTCAATTCCCTGTTTCTGACCTGGTTTGCCCATGTTTCATGGTCTGTGTCCATCCGATCTATACATTCCCTCCCTGAAAAAGTATACCTTGGTTTTGTGCAGCACTTTTGAGGAGGATCCTCCTTAGTTACTGAGAGCAGTGGCTGCAGCCTGGCAGAGGGGAGACACACACTGTGCTTTCCCCTCCACCCTGCTTGGGCTGTTCCTGGGCTTCTGCCATCACCCAGAAGGAAAGGGCATGCTCTGCTCTGCCAGCACAAGGGCCAGACTGCCAGCAGCCAGAACCAGCAGGAGAAGACGAGGCGTCACACCGTCGCAGTGACTGTAAATACACCACACATCTTTATTGTTGTGTCATAATCACAATGTTCCTTTAACACAGTTTGTTTAACTGGATGACTTCAGTGCTAAAAATAAGTGGTTCTTGCTGTTACCAGGACAACCGCTATCCCAATGGCTTATCTCGGCGCCTCTCCTCTGTCAAAAGGATGTTCTAAACAGAGCTGGCCATGAATATTAAAAATGAAGCATGCACACAATAAAGCACACCCTGGGAAGAGCTCCATGTTTTAATGCTATACGTTATGCTAATAGGACAGTTGCCTCTCAGAGAGGTGTTTAATTCAAAGGCAGCACAGTGTGGGGTCAGATTGCAAGTAAGCTGGAGCGTCATGTGTGTTTCTTTCTTCTTTTTTTTTTTTTTAATTCAATCTCTCTCTGGTGATTGGAGTGGCTCACTAGGCAGCACTTTCTGCCTCTAGGCCAGAAGTCCATATATTGAAACCTTGCATGTGTGTCGAGCCCACACAGTGAGATGGCTGCAGGGGGGCAGAGAGCTGCTGCCTAGCAGGTGGTACCTGGTGGCAGGGACAGCCAGGCTGCCTCTTTGGGTGCCAGAGTGCTGGTGCCTCTTACACTGAGCCAGGGAAGAAACAGCTTGCTGCAGACGATGCTGGGTTTTTCTGAAACTGAAATTCAGCTGCTCTTCCCAACTGGAGTAGAGATGAATTGCTCATTCGGAGGAGTCAAGGAGATTTAAAAAACTCTCCTAGCAAGGAAAGGATTGCATTAATAGATGTCTGCATTCCTGTAGCTTTTTATTCTCTATTCCCTTTTTCTTTGTCCTTCCCTCTCAAAAAAAAAGAAAAAGAAAAAAGTCTTTAAGAAAAGTCAGAAGCCCTAAGAATTGAATAGGATAAGTTTTAACATAAAGGAGGAGATAATTTAGCCAGTAGGATTGGTTTTCTGGTAAAGGCTGAGCAGAGGCTCTCACAAGAACTGATGAAACTCATGTCCAGATTGTATGTTTTGAGTGAAGCAATCAAATTAATAAAATGTTTGATTCCATGATTACAAATAAATGTTCAGTGTTACTGATGCAGTACAGCAAGGTCTTGTGCAAAGACAGCAAACTCAGCAGCCTCACTTCCTCCAATAGTATTTACTTAAAGAAAAAAGTAAATTAATTTAAAAATATTGCCCATTTATTTCTAGCTCTCTAGTTATATTTTTAACAAAATGTTCTATTTAACTGAAGGCACATTTATGTAATAATTGGCAGGGCCCCCAGATGTTATACACTGGCTAGGTTTCACTGTCCAGAATTTAATTTTAATCAGATGAGGATCAGGTCTGTTGTTGGGAGACCTTCTGAAAGCCGTTGGTTGTTTATGAGAGCTGACAGCAAATACAACTGTTCAATCCTTATGCACTGAACCTAGAAATTTTCAAGGTGACTGACTTGGCTGCAGGACAGATGCCATTTTGTGACGTTAGTACAGAAAGCTTCAGAAAAGAAGTGGTTCCTGAGCTCCCATTGAGACTTATTGTCTACTTCTTAATATTTTGTTGTTTTTATTTTTGTTCTCAGAGCTGATTCTGACTCCCTAGGGATATTTAATTTTCTTCATGAAAATAATATATAAAAAATACACACCCTCCTTTGGTCTGAAAATTTGGACTGTGAATCTCATAAAAACTAAGTGACTTACTCTCCTGATGCATTTCAGCATTTTCAGTTCTAGCCCCAGTCAGAGCTCAAAAGCAAAGATATGTGAAAAATAATGTTACTTAGATGCTTTAAAATCTCAGAAAAGACTCTACTGTAGTGGTGTTTGGAACATAAAATTCCAGGGAGGTGCAAAGTCCTCTGGAGGTAATGCATATCTCACCTCACTGAAAATATCTTATCTTGACAGGTTGTGTCATGTCAGAGTAAATAATGTTGAAATGCATTAAAGAATCTGGAGACTGGATCTGTTTTCAATATGGAAGATTTGTATCACACCACTGTTCTCACTTATCTTCATCGCTGCATTAGAGGGCAATTCTTGTGAAAAGCTCAGAAACATACATCTTGGCACCTTAAGAAAAGACAGTTCTGGGGAGAGGGTCTTGAAGGGAGATGGTTGATATAGCCCAGGCTAAGAGGGAGATGAACTTCATGCTCTGAAATGTCATTCCAAGTGGTTTGTTGTGGTGGGTGGGGAATAAGAGAATGAGAGATAGTGACACATTGTAGGTGATGGTGGTAGGAGGGTACAGCTTTGGGCATAAAAGTGGTTTTTAACATGCAGGCAAAAATTTGTGGTGCGATGTCTATTGTTTTCAGTGAACTTCTGTCACCTCAGAATAAGGGGGAGCTTGACACTCTCGTTCTACTGTAGCATCAAGACCACAGCAAGAAGAGGTGTGTGCACATGCAGACACACAAACGTGTATGCAAATATATATATGACTATTTCTATATGAATAGAGAGAGAGCCCCAGCAAGGCTGTGAGAGCCAGTCAGCTTCACAGGTGACCAAGCAAATGAGAAAAAAGAAGGAAGAAGAAGGCAAAGGAGGAGGCAACATTACATGTCATTTTGTCCTTTTTGCCTCTTTCCAGGTTTCAGACGGATTTAAAGCAGCCCATGTTTCCCCATCACTAAGCGAATGCCCTGTTCCCTCAGCTGAGATATTAATAAAGCCTACTTGCTTTTTTGGAATTCAGGAAAGAAATGCAGATGTTGAGTTGAACTGACAGCCCTTCAGGAAGCCTTAAAATTCCCCAAAATTTTTTAAAGAGGAAACAATTAGCGAACTACAGCAGATTAAACAGTCCAATTGCTATTAATGCAATTATAGTCAAGGTTGTGATAGCTCTAGTGTCTTCTTGAGAACTCAGGCCTCCATTTCATTAAGCCATTCATTGCTTTTTTCATATTGCTTTTAGCATTTAGTAAAAGGAAGAGTAAATTGTGCATCAAAAGTCCTGCAGATATGTCTTAATATGCTCTGCAGTGTGACTGTACACGTGTCTGGGGTGGAACTGCAAGGTATTTGAGGAACCTTTCAGTGTGTCCTGGAGAGCGCATAGCTTGGTGCAAGAGAGCAGCAGCTTCATCAGAGGCACTGTAGTGACTCTGCTGTGCAAACTGGTGCTTACACATAAATGCTGGGTTATTGCACCTGACAGGAGTAGTGTATAATAACAAGAATATGAGACTATCTTAATAGTGCCATCTCCATTGCTTGTGCTACAAGAACATGTGTTGTTTCTCTTCACCTTCCATATGGCAGACACTTTAAAAACCCAGTGTTTTAACAGGTTCTACTGTTTCCACCTAAATTCCCCTTCTCAAGGGTATGAGATGACCCTTTGAATCTTTCAGCTGCAAATAGCAAAGAGTGAATCAGTGTCTGCCTCAGGCTGCAGCCTTTACTCTCTAGCAAGACAGCACTTTGAGTCACTTCCATCCAGCCACTTGTTTCCACAAAACCCATAGAAAATTAAGCACTCTATGTATTAAGCACCTGGGTTTAGCTGGGCTCAAGTGTGCCTATGGGTTTGATGCTTACAGGCAGAAAAACAGAGGGACAGAAAATTATGAGCTTTGCCATCAATTGCAAGAAATATTGCATGCAACAGCCTTATTTTTGGGTCTTTGTCACTTGATAAGTATTAGAGTGTTTTGCACCTTCCGATGTTTAGACCATGCCCACTATCCATTACTTCTTCTCAGCTATTGTCCTTTACAGCAAAATTAGCTCACAGAAGTACTCTCAACAGGCAGCTAATATTTGGGCCTAGGTCTTCAGTGCATTTGGAGGTGGATCCTGGCTGTGTTCCTGACATGATTTATGGTATTTGCTGTTCAGATTGAGATGCCAAAGACATCCATCAAGCTGTACAAAAAGGTCATTCCAGCCTTTCTCTCTTCAAAGCATGTCTGAAGAGGTATTTTTGGCTAAGTATGCCAACCAACACAGCGCTTAGCTGAAAAAAGAGTGACTCAATACATGGAAAAACGGATCATTGATATCACAGCACATACATTATAAATTAGAAGTTGCTTTTCCTACAAAATGCAAAAGAAATGCCACATAAACTTATTTTGTTCTATTAATCTCAGTTGAATTCTGCAATTATTTTCCTGTAGTGAGTTCAATCACTTTTTAATATCTTTACTTGTGCAACATTTTATCTTAGTGCAGCCAGTCAGAAAGGTAGAAAGAATGATTGATTTTTTTCCTTCTTGAATGCAAGTAGAGGCATAAATGGACAAAATTGTCAATGAAATAGAGACGCAAACAGAATTTTCCAAGCTAAGTGCAAAGAGAAGCCAGAGTATCTGCATTTCAAACATGTCAGGGAAATTACTGTGGAAGGACTGCTCTAATTCTCGTTCCTGGGAAAGGGCAAAATGGAAATTGCTAGTTTGCTGTTCAAGCACATCACCTAGCACAGCAGGATTTTGGTTCTCTCTTAGAAATTCTCAAAGGCTACCAAGCAAATAAATATTCTTTGCCATTTCTATTTATTTTCACGAAACATCTTTCATTCAAAGGCTTTTGAGGCCTATATCCTGACCATGTAGCAGAAACATCCGACAGGGAGGGTGCTCCAAGTGTCCAGTGCCCTGAACGTCTGGACTGGGAGGTGGACAAAGTGTGGAACAGGGAGCAGCTACATAACTGGTGAGTTTCAGCTAGGTACCCATAGTGAGAGGTGGTCGAGCCAACCCGGCTGCTTGTGTTGTGACTGTGTAGCCAGGAACAGTGGATGTAAGGAGTGTGCTGTCTTTCTATGTGCTGCTGCAGATCTGGTTACCCAGAAATGATTCTTCACCTTATACTTTTGACTTAAATTTCATCTTGATTAGGGCAGTTTTCAAATTCAGAACAGCACCACTGACAAACAGACTTTCGAGGGACAAAATTCCTCAGGTTTGGCTATAACTTCAGTTTGCAGTATGGCATAACCGTATATACAGACATCCCCCAAACACCTCCAAATATAGCATGCTGTAAGGTTAAAGTGGCAACTTCCTGACAAAATTCTGTGATCACATTCTAATGAAAAACATTTTCCTCTTTAAAGTTCCAAAGCACACAAAGTAGTTTGCATAATGAAATCTGGAGGCTACCCATCTGAAATGTCAAGGTTTTTTGTGCCCTGCTATCCTACTTCAGAAGCCAGCACTGTAAATTTCCCAGTAGAAATCAAGTTATAACCAACCAGGCAGGATAACATAGCCATGATGGCATAGCCCTGTGACTACAACAACATGAGTGGTGAGGGGGAGCATCCAATTTTCTCCGTCTCACTGAGACAGAGGGTTGTGAATATAGGCGTCCGATGCTCACACAATCCTGGCAGCTGCATTTTGCTATCAGGGTCATCACACTGGAAAAGGGCCACAGAGAAGCAAGAGCTGGGAATCACACTCTAGACATGCAGGCCATTAATGGTGTGATGGGGGAGTGGAGCCACAAGCTAAGAGTGTGTTAAAAACCTGGTATGCTCCTGGTATCCTTGGTCCTGGAGCTGGGAAACTAGAGCATGCACTTAGGCTGTTGTCACAGCCCATGGAGACAGTGTGTGGTGAGCTAAGAGGAATGTAGAGGAAAGCCATTCTTGCAAAACTGCTTAAAAATACACCCTGAAAACAGACCAGAATCTCTAAGCTTGAAAGCCTGGACTTCACTACTGAGGAATATTTATGGGTTCATATCCAGGGATGTGGTGGTGATCCCTATTGCACATGCTGTCTCTCTGTTAAAAGGGAGCCATGAAGGGGAAGGTGAGTGGTGTGCTTTGCCATTCCAGGGGATGTGTGAGATTTCACTTACTCACAAGTGGCGCAGATAAAAATGGAGGGTGTAGGCATGTCTGTGGTGTGTTCAGGCCTATTGGCAATCAATTTGGGAAAATGTAGGTTTCCAGATGTCTGCAATTCTGGTATATGTGCTGTAAAACAAAGGTACAATGGTGGATGAGGTGCCTGCTCTCAATGCAAATATTTTTCCTATGTGTATTGTGCCAGGATGCTTTACTGGCTTTAATCATCACGAGGTAGAAAGCCAGTGAGTAAAGTCTTGTCACTTTATGGGTTTGCCTGAAACTGAAAAAAAAAGAAAACATAGCAGACCAAAACCATTTAATCTGGAGCAAAGTTAAGAGAATGAGTTAATGAAAGAAAGGCAGTTGTTTAAAGGTGTGAAACTGCTGGAAAGAGCCAAGTTACAAGGGGTTATCCATAGATGTGGCCAAGTTAAACAAGACAAGCTGGTGACTCAGGGAGGCTCCACCTTCAGCGTCATTCATAAGCCCAGCCTGTCCTTGGACAACCACGCAGCTTTGATTGTATCCTGTTTAGCTTGGCCTTTGGAAGACTAGCTCTTCCAAATGTTGGCTCTTTAGGTAGGTATCACACCTTAAAACATCTGATCCTCTTTTATAGATGCAAAGTACTGTTTTATTTGATTTCTTTGTGCTGCCTGCCTGCATCATCGAGTTTGAGTTGGTCCTACCAGCAGCAGACATGTTTCTCAGTGGCAGAAGGCAGTAGATCCAGCAGTGACTAAGCAGACAGACAGACTTGGACAAAAGTCCCAAAGGGTTCGTCTCCTCCCTTGTAGCCTGCAGGCTTTAGCTGGAATCTGGAAGACAGTGGCAGAATTTTACCAAAAAAACACACAGAAGAGTCTGATTTCAGAACTGAGATCCAAACACCAAGGCTTGAAGACTCATGTCAGGTGATACCCTTGGAAAAGGTTGTTTCACAATGTTTTGGTAGCTGTATAGAACAAATAGTATTGAATGTAATCAACATCTAAGAAGTTGTTTTCGTTCACAAAGTTATGTGATGAAAATGGAGCTATTTCATTTTCAATTATATTTTCCATTGATTTGATAAAGTGAGTTTCTACTAATAACAAACCAAAAAGCACTTTCTGGAGCACCTGCACTGTGCTACTCCCAGAGTTCATGAAGGGTACTGTTTTGGGCTTTTTCAATTTTTTAACTAAGCTGATTAAAACAAGACTGATCTCTAGAGCAGAAAGACTGAAACATACATTGGATGCTGGCATTTTGGGAGCAGTTTATCACCTCCCTAGGGTGGCTGCTCAGGCTCCTGGATATCCATGTCTGAGCAAGATCCCTAGTGCCTCACACTGAGGGTACTGAGCCACAGCTCTTGGTATTAGTGCTAGGGTGGAACATGTCACTCCACTGCCAGTGAGATATTTGGGGCATGGTTGACTGTGACCTAGTTGCTGCAGCTCAGTGGTGTCTGTAGGTACTAGCTTAGCATGAAAGTTTTCTTAGCCCTCTGCTACATGACTTAGTCTAAATTGCCATGGCAGTGAGAGGAATAATCTTTGATCCATGCTGACCTTGGATATGGAAACAACCACTGGCTTGAGTTATATCAGCATAGTGGCAGGGCCCAGGGATGCTCGGGATGGTCTTCAAGGCAGCCTTGCCTGCGGAAGGCAAGTCCTGTGCAGGCTCTGGCTCCTTCCTCTGCCCTCATAAGGACAACTACTGGCTGAAAGGCAAGTTAAGGTCTCCCCATGTACTGTTCTTTCCTTGGGGGTCCAGTGTAGTCTTCCTGGCTGGAGGCAGGTGCAAAAAATCCCCTTTACCTTGGAACAAGAGGAGCCGAGAGCCGCCACTGCAGAAATGTTGCAGTTGATAAACCACCGTCAGCCACCTTTCAATGCATTTGTGGAGTGAGAAGCAGTGACAGCACCTGTGCAGCCCCATTCTTGAGTGGGGACTGGGAGATTGCTTGCACATAATGCTGTCATTCTGGGAGGGTCAGCCTCTATTTTGCTAGCAGTGGGCAGCGTCCATCCTGGCTTGAAGATAAATCTGTGAAGGATGACATCACCATGCAGGAGGCACTTCAAGGTATAGCCCACCAGCAGGTGATATTAAGCTAACTATGGTAGAGGAGCAGCAGAGGACCCCCTGAGCCTGAGTTGGTAAGGTGAAGAACACGTTCCACTGTAGTAAATGGAAAGCCCTCATCCACCTTCAGCTTGATGGCAGAGAGCTCTGTGCTGGAAATTGCACAACGATGAGAAAAAGTACAGCCACCCCAGAGTCTGGACTCTGTGGTCTCCCTGCCCTGGAGCAACCTGGTATTTATGTTAGGAGCAGGCAGCTGCAGAAAGCACAGGAAAACCCGGGACCATGCTGGAAGCTGCTGAGGAAACCACTGCCACAGATTGAGGCACCCTTGCTGTAGGAAGGGTGTGAATGCCTCCCAGTCCTGTCCTGAAGCCCAACTTGCCTGCCCTGTTTTCCTGGTTTAGGCCATAGTCTGCATGTAATTCCCTTCTTCCATCGTTCTCCCATGATGATTACCAGATACCTCTTTCCACTGCTTATCAGCATAGGTACTGCTCTTGGCCAGGAGGTCCCGCCCACTGCAGGGCATTCCCGTAGTCAGAAAGCTTAAGGACAGCAGCCTGTCACCCTGTGACCCCGTGTCACCTTCAGATGTCACAGGACATGATTTTCAGAGTCATGGTGCTCAGAAGCCCAGCGAGGACCAAAATAGCTGATAACTCAGCTGCTCTGGAAAAGTCACCACATCACCCGTGCTAGTGTCTGCCCTTCAGGAGAGGAGGAAACCATACCGTGCTGCAGGGGATCCTGCCATGGGCACAGGAATGAAAGGGTAGCGATATCTCAGGCAGGCTGGGAGGCAGCAGTTCAAATCCCGAGAATGAAACCAAAAGAAAACAAGCAAATAAAAAAACATTGCTTTGGCTTCATCCAGGAACCCAGGACAGTAAAGAGAGGAGATTGAAAAGCCAATATACTCTACCCTCGGGGAATCGACTTGGCTTGAGCCAAAGAAGGAAGAGATGAATATAAAATAAAAACCACCATGGCCATGATTGGCAGTTTACATATTACATTTTATAGCATTCCTTTTCCCCTCCCTCCATATTTTCTTTCTCCCCATTTCTCTGCTGACAGATTATACACATGCCTTGCACTGCACAAATAAGTGCTCTGCTCCTCCCTCATATCCTGCTCAGAGTTTGCACCAGTCCTTCCCCGAGTTCACAGACCACCCTACCACCCCGACTGCACGCAGAGGAGATGTCAGGTCAAGGTCTGAGTTGTCACAAGTCCACTGAAAAGATTTCCTGTCATGTGCAAAAAACCCCAGCCCCTCTATTCTGGCTTATTTGGTTTTTACTGAATCCGGTCAAATCACGATTTCCCTCTTCTCTTTCAATAAACAATCAGCCCGTGTCAACTTGATTACGAGCTGCTGATGCAGCATTGTTGAATCCAAGCCCTGAGTGTATGTTTTGGCAAAAACAGTGCTATTTTCAGCTAGGCGTACAAGGTGGCTTGCCAAGAGGCTCAGCTTTCCCAGCAGATCTGAGGTGGGTTGGAGCTAGGGCTCCCACCGGCTGCCTGGGCAGCAGGACCAGGTGCCAGGTCTGCACAACTCAGCACTAGCATTCCTGGCAGGGCATGCATCACCTTGCTGCTCCTCTTATTGCCTGTGTCTCTGCTTTGCTTTCCACTCCCTGGCTAATGGGCTAACCTGGGTGGAGAGATGTCTAGATAGGTCCTGATAGTTAGAAGTGTTTTGTTTTAAGAAAGTACCACTGTGGTTTTGCAAATTATGAATTCCATGCTCCTGTGTGTTGAGATGGTTCTCCAAAACAAGGGCTGTGATCCTTCTATGTCAGGCGCTGAATTGATCCAGAATAGGATCTCATCAGGATCAGTTACACTGAGCAGGGGGAGCACAAAAAAACATGTGCCAGTTCTGACCACTCAGAGGGCAACCACTTGGCCTGTTGGCTCCCAAGGTGTTTTACTGTGCCTCCATGCAAAGCCTTTTTTGCCCCTGTGGCCAATGTATGTTCCTGGTGTAGGAGCTCAGCGAGCCCTGAGCTGTGGGGTAGCCAAGGGACAGGGCTTTTACATCCCCGTCCCAGGGCAGGTGCCCTTCAAGTCAGAATTTTTACACTCAGACAACACAGTGTCCATGTAATTTCTTTCCTTAAAGGGTACTTATCTCTTTCTGGGGCAATGGTGCACCTCTATCCTCCATTTTCCTCTTGGACCACTCAGGCTTTTGGTGTTTATTTTTCCAGTTGATGCCTTATTTTGGATACTCTGTTTCCTATGGATACAATGAGCATAGGGGCTAAGCGTGTGAAACACAACAGTGAAGGCACAGACACAAAAACGAAGTGGACTGCAATTTGGGCCAAGTTACTTTCCACTTCTCCCGTGGCATCCTTCTTACAGTAGTATCTTTTCCCCAGGTGGAATGAAAACCTTGTTCCTTACTATGCTGATAGCATCCAGGATCCACACACTGGCTATCTATACTGTTCTTTTTTTTCTAACCGAATCCCCCTTTTTTGCCCAGTGCACCTTGCGTGATTGACAGTGGGCAGAGCTGGCAGCTGGAAGGTGTGGGCAATGCCAGACCCTGCTGATGGAGGGATGTCGCCCTCAGCAGAGCTGTGGAGGGGTGGCCGTGCACGTGTGTACCTGCAAGCAAGCGCCTGGCTGTGCCAGAGACTGATTATGCCTGTGCCTGCGCCTGCGTCTCCTCTCACTGAATTCCAGAGGCATTACATGTCCTGCGGAGAGAAGGAACTATTTATGCCACAGGCATAAATAAATCCATCGAGCATTTGCAATAATGCAGGTTGTTCAGGGCCTGAGCTCAATCCCACTCCAGACAGGAACTAAACCTGCCTTTGGTGGGAGGTGGGTAGGGGTCTTGGAGCAGTGATGCTGCTAGGAAGGACGTAAGGGTGAGCTTACATGCAAGGTGTCTGTTGTCTCCTTATTAAGTGACAAGCTGTATTATTTGCTAGCAACTGCTGGCACAAGCCATGGGAGGTGTATTTCTGTCTCCTCATCACGTAAGAAGCTTGAACCAAATCATGTTCATACCCAAATGAGACAAACACACCAGCACCTCTTCTTGTGTACAGGCTTGACACAGTAGAAAGCAGTGGCTTACTGGTTCATGAGACATGTGGTGCAATTATCAAAATGAATTTTTGAAAAATATAGTTACCACACATTTAAATAAATACACATTTTTTTCCATATTTTAAAGGAAAGGGATGGAAACACTGCTTTTATCACAGGCAACAGGATACCAAAAAGCAACACTTGCACAGAGCTGACATGATTCTGGTGTTCTTTAGAAATACATCCCTCGTGCAATTTATTCACTGACCTTTAAATATATATAATTTAAATATCCAACAGTTGAGCTACAGTTAGTGGAGAGAAACAAGCATTTTTGTTTACAGGTCTCCCTAAATAGGAACACACCTCTAACATTAGGCAAGTGAATTACACTTTACTGGTGTCCCCTTCTTTCTTTTGACTCTGAAGGGACCCCTGAGGTCAAGCTCAAACATAACATTGCCAATCTGAAAATGTCCATGAAGTGATTTTGTTCCTGGTCTTTCCTGGAAGACTTGATGACCATAAACCTGTGATATGCAAAACCTCTTTCGCTTTTTAAACCTGCCATTTTTTCCTTCTTTGGTGGATGAGTGACACTCTTGTGCTCTGGCTGATTCACTACTCCCCTGGCTATTTCCCAGCATGAAAGGGTTCTCAGCAAGTGATGAATGAGTGCTCTGCCTTAACTCTGCCAGAGCAAAGGGCACAGCTACCATACATGCCACAACTTTCAGACTACAATGGACATGAGCTTTTACAGAAATCTTTATTACCTCACCTTCCTCACCCTTGGAACTGAACCTCTCACAAGCAGTTTTCAATTTAACTTAACCTTCCTGAGAAGAAAAAAAAGTGGCAAATCAGAGTGATTCTGTTATAGTGACTTTAAGCTGGTGTAAAACCCAGTGGTGAGGTACAATAGGCTGCTCAACTGGGCAAAGTATCAGTGCATTGCTGGGCAAGCAGGGAAGACAAGACTGGCCTTCAGACTGCTTTTGGTACATCTGTAGGACTGCATCCATGGCAAAGACTGTTTTGGAAAGAAGCTGGCTTTACAACTCCTGTAAGCATTTGCTCTTCATTGGAACTTGGTGTACAAAATCTGTCGTGATTTTTTTAAAAACAAACAAAATTTAAAAAAAAAAGAGAAAAAGAAACTGCTCTTGTTTTCTGTTGTTGTAACAACAATAGAACCTAGTATAACAAAGGAAACAAAGTCCTCTGGTGTTTAGTGAAAACAACTCCTATATAAAATCTCAATAAGTCTGTTGCCATTCAAAATTGGAAGACAGGGCTAGGGCGGGTGGAAAGCAACTGAAGAAGGCAGCTGCAGAGGAAAAGCATGACCAGGCTAAACCTTTTGAAGATGCGAGATTGGTTCTTGGCACAACTGTCAATCTTGTCTGGGACTGTGGCCTTCATCTGTAAAGGGGAAACAAATTTTAAGTTTTTAGGGTCTGAAGTCAGAGATAGTCCTATGTGGGTTTGCATGGAGGAAACCTGACCCCGGAGAAAGCTACTGTAATATAACCAGCTCCAGTGGCTGATGATAGGTGCACGGGGCATCAGCAGAAAGCTACTCATGTTCTTCAAAATGCATTTACAAAGGCTTTGCAGGGGATGTGTCTAAAAATATGGGTGCATTTTTGCCTTTCATACTCCAAAAATGAAGTGCAAGGGTCAGTCACGAGTGGAGTGGGTTTTAACAGCCACAAGCACCCAGGGATGGGTCATGCACCACTTCTCTGGGCAACCTGTTCCAGTACCTCACCATCCTCTGAGTAAAGAATTTTTTCCTAATACCTGATGTAAATCTCTCCTCTTGTAGTTTAAAACCATTCTCCCTTGTCCTATCGTTATATGCTCTTATAAAAACGTCCCTCTCTGGGTTTCTTGTAAGCACTTCATCACATGAAAGGGCTTTCTACTTGACTGTCCAGGGTTTGCAACTTCCAAGAGTCTGGATATTATGCAAATTGAACTTCTGCACAAGAATTACACCTTTTGGCTCATAGCTGTGGCTGTTCTCAAGAGCTGCAAGAATGGATTTGGAGAAACAGTTGAGTGATGAGTAACCAAAGTAAAGTTGGCAAGTTAGATGAGTTTAGATGAGTTAAAGGGCTATTAATACACTGTCAGGCCCAGCCACATTAATATGAAGAGGTTCCTTGAAATATCTTTGGATGCTTAGCTCTCTCCCCAGCCAGTGGTGTGAATGGTAAGTGCATCCTCACACTGAATGCCAACCACTAGGGACAGAGTTATGGACTGCTTTTGTCACCCCTGACCTTCGATTTCCAGGGATGGACCTCCAGGGTTTGCTGTGGAAGGGAGCAGAAAAGAGCATCTAAATCTTACCCCAGCCTTGCTACTTCTGCTAACTCAGATCTTTTTGTTTTAATTGGTGCTGAGCTGTGTATAATCCTTGTTTAGGTGAAGGCAGGAGAGGAAAAATTTGTAAAAAGCCCTGTTAAACAAGGAGCACTGATGGACCAGCTAAGCAACCTTCTCATAAAAACAAGTCATGAAATGAACAAACAAGGTGAGAACAACAATCTGATTCTCATGCAAATTATTTCCCTGCAAGAGGAGTGCATGAGAGGAAAACCTGATTATTGACCAATGGTCATTTGCTTATCCTAGACTATCTCAAAGCACCTCTGAAACACTAGTGCTTTTGCTAATCAGGATTTGACCCCTCCACCCTTACCTGTACAGGTATGTGCTATTTGCCCCCAGAAAGGGAAATTGCAGGTTACAGCCTCTATCTAACGAAGAATCACAGCCTCCAGAGGGGTGCACCAAATGTTCTCACTACCACACAGAGCTGGAGAGGAGCAATGAAAGTAGCAAATGACTTGCTAGAGGTCATACAGGGACACAGAAGAAAAGTTTGAAATAGTAACCAATGTTGTGTCACTCTCTTAAATGTCCCTCAAAGCTGGTCTAAGGGCATCTCCTGAAGAACTCGCTGTGAATATTTTCTTAGTCCGAGATGGCAGAGTGGTACAGCTTCGTTGCTCCAGAGCTTCAGCATTTGGAGGCCAGGTTTGGTATTCGAGTTGTGTCAAGTCCACCCGTCTCCCCTATGTCTGACTCCAGGTGTGTCTTAACTCTTTCTCCCCCATAGCCTGCAAAGTATTTACTTCTCTCCAAAAGCAGCCAAGTCAGGGTGCAATACTTGTTAGATTGGTGAAAATGTTTAACAAACTCCGGCTAAAGTTACTTGAAGAATATGTTGCTCTTCAAGACTCTCAAACTGGTTTCTGCACATCTCACTGGGAAATGTGAAGAGGCATGCAGGCAGCAGAAAGCTGAATGAAATTGATGGTCTTTACCAGAGGTGTTAAATGATAATAATGCCACATTGAATTCTTACTGAGAGGAGCAGAAAGCCACTCCAAAGAGATGTTTCCAAGGATCTAGTTCACCTGCTTGATTCCAAATATGTAGAAGAATTTAATGTGCATAATAGAGGTGTGATTTAACAGTCACAGGAACAGAAATGCTAGCTACAATGGTTTCAGCCAGTCCTGAATCTGGCAGCCCCTCTGTGCCTTGTGCCAGCAGAGTGGTAGGGAACAATCTGCTCCCTAGAATGGCTTATTGCACTGTGGGCTCTCTGGGCATTGTAGGGACAGCAAGAAGATGTCATTCATGGGGTGCCATGGTGGCTTCTCTCCTGAAGAACAGTACTAGGACCGTGTCACTGTCCATGGGCAATCATGGCAATGTCATTGATTCACTTGTCCTGGGTTTAAGCTGGTAAAACCAGTGGATCAGGAATACTCCATTATACTGCAATGCGCAAGCATTATATTGCAAAGGGCAAACCCCCCTTAGCTGAAGGGGCATTTACTTTTGGCTTTTGGTTGTTATGCTTTCAAGGACCTCCCCCTGGAAACTGTGGGCAGCATTCCTCCTCTTCTCTTTGTCCCTATCTGCAGCTCAGGGATGAAAAGAAGCGAGGGTGGCATGCTAAAATCACACTCTTTCCTTTGGGCAGTTTTTTTAATAGGTTTGTTGCTGATGCAGAGCTCTGTGCTTGAATGTTCCCTTCTTCTCCCTCAGATGACATTCTCTGATGTCATGAAGGGGCTTTTCTGTCTTCATGGTGGCAGCAGCGGGTGCTGGCTGGATCTGATCCCGAGGGAAGCAGGTGCTTGCTCAGGGCTGCCCATCTCTGAGCTAGGATACCCTTGGCCAGCATCAGTGGCAATGCTGTGCCTCCCTCTGAATCTCAATGAGCACTTTAGGATGTCAGGGGCAGATGGGATGCACTGATTACTTGGATCCTTCCTATTTTGGGACATGACAAGCAGTTCATTCCCCACCCCACCCCCCCGCTCCTTTCATGTTCACACAATGCTTTACACTGATCTCCACTGCACACATTTATCTGCCAGGCAGGGTAGTAGAGCAGGACCCAGGGAGTCTCTGGGGCTTTTGTAGGGGTTTGATATTGCTGAGCTGTGAATGCAGTGAGAGGTAGCATGTGTAGCTAATCCCACTATACAATACCAACCCTTTGTGGTGGATGTCAAATTTACTAAATATATGACTGTTTATTGTTTGCCTGTGTAATGATGTGCATGGGGCTTGGGCCAATTTGGAAATATTAATAAACATGACAGCATTTCAGTAATGCACCAGACAGAATGCTCTCATTGCTCCCAGGAACACTAACGTGATACGTTCATAAATGGAATGAAAGGGAGTTTTCTTCTTAAATTAAAAAAGGGCTTTCTATTATCTAAGCTAAGTAGCAAAAGAGCTTGCTAGGTTATTTGCACTGGTACATTCTGATTGCTGGTGGGTTTGTAAGCTTCTCTCTGTCTCTGTCTGCCCCTCTATGAGAAGGAATGGACTGGTCGTTTACAGGCCTTTCAGTTCAGGCAAAACAGAGAAGTTAGTTTTATCTCAGCCTTTCCTCCGTTATGGACCGGGAGCCTTTAGGTTGTGTCTCTTTTATTCCTCTAGGCCCCTTATATGGTGGTACATCTGTGTTACCAGCACCTGCAGAGGGGCATATTCAAAAGTAACCATGCATGAATGTTTATTTCCCAAAATCAGTCTATTTGACCTGCACCAGGCAAGATCCCTCTCACCCTTCCAGCTTGAGTCTGTGACATCACAACGTTTTGGTAATGGCCTATTAATCACCTACTGCCTGATGCTGTGAATCCTGCCTGATTTTCTCCAGGATACTTCATCATCTGCAAGCAGGACTTGGATCAGGCAGGGATGCCTCCATCCAAGCTCCTCCAGTTGCCAGTGTTTCAAGCTTGGCCAGAACTGCATGATTTCTGTGCATGCCATTAGACTGGGACGATGAACAGCTTGGCTATGAGCACATGGAGTGCAAACCCTGCTGAAAACCTGGCTCCTGGCCCTGGTGAACAAGCATCCTCACTGCCCTGCAGAGACGCCATCTGGCAGGTCAGACCTGGTGTCCTCACCACTGCAGCTTCCCAAGCCAGTGATTTTTTTTTTTGCTTTTAAATGAAAACAAATGTTAACCTTGGCCCATGGATGACACAGCCCAGGGCTACCACCTCTTTGCATGGAGATTTCTGTGATGAAGGAGCTTAACTGAAAACCACATGGTAGCCCAAAATAGTCAAAGCAATGGGGTCTTTTTTTTAGATGCAAGGGAAAAACCCATCCTAGCTCAGGGAGCAATCAAGCTGCAAAGCACACTGCATCGTGCTCCATCTCAGTAGGTGCATGGTCAGGCACAATCTGTTTGTCTTGATGGCACTGCCTGCTGCATCCCAGGAGCAGTACAGGAGCGGACTGCTGCACTTGGCAGGAAAGGGCCTGCTGTGCCCTCCACTTCCCCACCCGTGAGACGTGCACTGTGAGGACCTTCTAACATGGCATTAATGTGTTGTTTTGTCTGGCTTCGTGGGGAAAAAAATACAAGGAGAATCCGGTTGGTACAACTGGACAAAATTTGGATGGGGCTTGTTTAATTGTAGTGACAATTTTTTCTCCATTGCCATGTGGTGTGGCCTCATATATTCCTTCTCCATCCCTTTCTTACGAGTTGGTCAATACTTGGAAAGAGGGTATTTGCCCAGGAGCAGCCTTCAGCTGTGCCATACGATAGTTACAGCAGAATATAAGCCTGAACCCAAATTGCTGGTAAAAACTGCCCCTTCTGCCTCCCCTTGTTCGTTTCTTGTCAAGATACATGAATGGTCCTGGATGGTAGAAATGAAGAAACATCACAGTAGCTGCTTTTGTGTCTGAGGAGTAGAGAATCCAGGCAAAGCTCATGCCTAGGTTTTTGGAGGGATCACCTGAAAGTGAGGCAGTCTCAAGGGCTTTAGCTGTGGTGCGCACCTGTAGGGTGCAGTGGCGTTGAGTGACTTTCCTGCTTGCAACTTCTCCTTGAGAAATGCTGCCCATACAGGTTCCTTCCTTTTCACCTCAGCACTGATGAAGCTTTCACAGACAGAGGTACTTTTCAGGAGGGAGAGTGCCATTTTCCTCCAGCAGTTTGCTGGAGGGGTTCGTCAGCTTTCTGGTTGTCTTGACACAACCACGTCTGCCCTTTCAGCACTCTCACCAAGGGATCATTAGTCCTTTTCTGGCGTCATTGCCTCACAGGTTCACACTGTGCTGCCTTTGCACAAGGAAGACAAAATTCAGGCTACAGATCCATACACAGTAGGTACAGCTGTCTTCCTTGCTACTTCCACAGTGTGTTTTTTTAATTTTATTGAAAAGCATTTTGTCTGAATGCCTTCAGCTTCCTAATTGTCTTCATTGCCTGGGATCATCAAACCCCCTCAGTACCTTGCCAGTCCTACAGACTCCAGCAAATTCTCTCAGTAGCAATAGTCACTTCTTCCAGATCACTGGAGGAAGATGCTGCAAAGTGTCAGGTATAGAGGAGGTCCCCATGGAGCCCACCAAAAGTGTTCCCATGTGTGCCACCTCCACTAGTGTCTGTCAGCCATTCAGCCCCTCAACTGGTTTACATGTTGTATGGACCTGTTGCAATATGCTTATTCTCCTCCAAAAGTGCTGTGGTGCCTAGTGATGCCTGAACTAGGTATTGCCTCCAGGCATCTACTAGTATCAGTCACTTTTTATGAACTCAACAGAAAATTTATTTTTGTTGTACATAAATCCCATGTCATCTTCTCTGTTGTTTGGTCTGGGATTGATGTCAGATATTTCCATACTCTCTTTTTTAACACACTGGCATACACTTAGGCCCTTTCCAGTCCACTAGAAATTTGTTGGCACCCCTGGGGTTGCTAAAAATGAATGCAAACAGGCCAAACATCTCCCAGACAGCTCTTTAAGGACTTCAGGGTTTAAGTTATCTGGGCTTTGCAATTTAAAATTGTTTATCCCTAACAGCTGTTGTCTGTCATTCTTCTCAGTGATGCACTGGAGAGCACTTGATCATCCTTATGTCATCTCAACATGTCATCTTTTTCTTTTCAAGGACAGAACAAAAATATTAATCAAAGTCTTCTCCATTATCATTAGCGGTTTCACCAGCTCCATCTAGAAATGAGCTAATATTGTTGCAAGGACTCATTTTTCATTTCTTAATGGATATCTTTATGGGACTCATTGCATTTATTTATCAGCATTACAATTGCCTGAATGTTTCCTGATTTTTGAATATCTGTGATCAGTGTTATCTTTTAGATACATCATTCAGATATGCAATTTGCAAAAAACCAAATTATTCAGGACATTTCTCAGCCACAAAAATGAAAGAGTTTTCTTGTCTGGGTGATTCATCTTACCTAGATGAGGGCTAAGGCACAAGAGATGCTGCTCTTTTCACTTTTACTAAGTCCAAGTTAACTGAAATGGAAAATGTCCATCCTCACACAGCAATGTTGCCTACAGAAATGGGATGGAGCCTGATCGGGGAAATAAGGGATTATCCTTGGGTTCAGGAAACATAGAATTTGATGCTGGCTCTGTTACTTGTGCAAGTCACTCACCTGCCTGTGCCCCAGGTCTCCTGCCTGGGGCATACTGCTGCTTTGCCCCCTCTAGGAAGTGCTCAGGGTCCATGGAGGAGGGCACTTCCCTGAGCCAAGTCTTCTGCCATCGGGGGAATTTAGAAGAGTTTTAAATGGACAGGATTAGTGCTTGTTTTGTTCTTTGGGTGCCATTCACATTGCCATTCATGTTTGGAGTGTCTCTTTAATTTGTGATTTATTTTGTCTTGAAATTTATGGGAAAGCTGTCCAAGGCACAGTTAGGACTTTGGGGGAAGAAAACAGAATCAATGCTTGTTGATCTTTCAATGAAGTCCCTCCGCAGAGAGTGGAGTTTAGACCTTTACAATTTCCAGTCTCTTCTTCCGGCAAGTGAGTGGAGTAGGCGGAGAGGAAAGCTGAAACCAGGAGGGATCTATATCCAATATGTGATTTGTTCCTTGTGGAAAGACCAGCTTTGGTTCAGACTGCTCCAGCTGGTAAAACTTTCACTCTGTAAATTCAGTGTGAAACCAAACGTGTTACTCGAAACAGATCCTTGGAGGACTTTCAAAGACACCAGTAGGTCAGATGTATCCAATTAGGAAGGGCCTGTGACAGCAGGTGAGGGCCCTGAGGGGCAGGGTGGGGATTCTTCCCAGAACATCTTGCCTGCACCAGGGTGAACTTCACTGAGGTCACCTTGTTGGTTAGAGCATGGGGAGTTCATGGTGGGGGCCTGGTGGCAGAGCCATTTTGAACAGAGCTTGCATAGGCAGGACAAGGATGGAGGGCAGTGTGGGATGTACTGCAGTTGTGTCAGTGCTTAGGACTCCTCTTGCTGTTGTGCATGCACATAAGGTGTCTGCTGTCATCCCCACCTACCTGCATGGCTTCACACAAAGTTAGGAAATGGGAATAGAGGGGTATTTCTGTTCTTAGTTTTTTAATGTTTCTGTCTTTGCTCGTTGCTGATTTCTAAACGTGTCTTCTCATGAAATTTTTAGCTGGACTTCTCTTTAGCCGCACTCTCTGTCATCTGGGAAGGTTTTACCTTTTATAGTATATCTCACCTCTTTCAGGAGAATTCCAAAACAGGCTTGCTCCTGTTTAGAGTCCCTGCAGGCTATGAGTCCAGGACCCTGTCTTGGCTCCCGGTGCTACTGGGGGAATAGTTCTAATACTTGACCCTAGGTAGAAATTTTCTCTAAATCTTGAATCTTTGAATCAGATCTCATTACGATGCAAGGACAGTCCAAACTTACTCTGAGAGAGCTGGTCACATGCAGGGATAGGAAACTTGACTTCTATTCATTACTTACAGCTTCCATGCTGCAGTACTCACCGAGTAAACTAACTAGAGGGAAGTTTCCCATGGAGAGGCATCACCCAGGGCCTTTCACCTGAGAAGGTCTTGGGGCATTTCACAACTCACATGTGTACACCACTGCTGTGGAGAGGCAAAGGGAAGCCCCAGGCACTGCACAGGAGAAGAGTATGCAGATGCAGTGGGCGTCTGGGCACAACTCTCCCTGCTACAGGGCTTGATAGCAGCCACACAGAAGCAGAGAGAGCTTAGTTTGTAAAGCCCTGAATGAGAACTAATGAGAGGGGAGGGAAAGTAACCTTGGTTTAGAAGGTGAGGCGGAGCTTTCGAATATTGCTGTGGGCAACCTCAGTCATTTTCCAAGTTGGGGAAAAATAACACAACCCAAATGACTTCTGTTGAATGCTGGGGTGCTAGGAGTAGTATGAAAGGAGCTAGCCCTCTGAAGTGTGGATCAGGTTGAAAACTATGTCAGAAACAAAATGACCCACATTTACTATCTATGTCTTAATTATTTGATCTTCATCCTCATCAAGTGTCAAACGTTCAATTGCAAAAACACTGGCCAGGCAGTTCCTTGTTCCTGTTTGTAAGCAACACTCAGGTGCCAAGGAAGTGGGGTGTACCTGAGCTGTCAGTGGGACTACTTTAACAGCAGTGTTAATTTTGCAACTGCTGCCAATGACATAGGAACTACTCCAAATGTGGGGTGTTTATGAGCTGATTTATGAATAAAAGCAGGATCACAGTAGCTACCTGTGGTATAAGGAAGTATACAGAGGATGATGGCTGCCTCCTGCTTCAGCTGCTGCAAATGCATTGCACTTTATGGCTGTCTGTCAGTGGAGGATGGGATGAGGAATCAAAGTGCAGGAGCCCTCGAGGAAAGGATGAACAAGGCTTTGTATTTTAGACGGGCTTTAGGTTAGAAAAATAATAAAACCCAAGCATTTTAATAGAAAGATCAGCTCTAACATTGGTAATCTAGTCAGACAGCAGTGGGATGAGGAGAGACATGGGGAATGTTTGATGTAAAATCAAGGTCGTGCCCTAAAAATCAGACGCAGACGTGGAGAGAGGTATGTGAACCATTAAAATGAAAGGAAACCTGAGACAGTTGCTCCACCAGCTGCCAAAGACACCACACTCTCCCTTTGTGCATGCTGGAGCCTACTCTTCTCCACATTTGGCAGCGTGGCAGATGCCACATTGTGGTACCATCAGAGGAGAGGAAAACCAGAGGATAAACAAGAAGTGATCTAGGAACACACTGCAAAAATTCCTTTCTACTCATTAATCTAATGTGGAAGAGGGGATTCAAGGCTCTCAAAAAAAGGGAAAGTCTTGGCCCAGGAGTCTAGGGGGCTGAAGGCCTCTGCTCTCTTGCTGAGCTGACACAGGGAGCTCCTCTCCTGATCAGAAGCACCAGTGAACAAGAAGGAGCTGCCCTGTCCTCAGGTGTGACCAGCCAGCCGTGTCTCCACAGATGCTGCATAAATCTCAGTGGTTCTTCTTGGGAGTGCCAAGGCACTACAGAGAGATCAGCAATATCTTTACATGCAAGTTTGCACATCTCTGGAGGAGCATGAAAGCTCTGCTGTCCATTTATTTATGCCCAGGCTGCATCTGAGAGAGCCTGAGGTTGATAGGTGTTTTACTGCTGGTTTCACCAGGTGCTGTGACATCCATTATCCTTGCATTATCTGTTGTTGCAGCACCTGCCTCCACTGAGCTTTCTGCTTTCAACTCCCAACATGAGAAACTGGATATTCCAGCTCAACACCTTGGCCTAGCCTTTCCACCACCCCTTGCCTAGCACCCACCTCCGCTCCAGTGGGTGAGGGTGACAGGCTACTGAGAAGGACAAAGCAGACACCCGGGAGGGTACCCTGGTACTTTGCAGGGATCAACCCAGTGCTGTTTCTAGATCCAAAGTTGCTGAATCAGCAGCAGAGCAGCTGAGCCTGGGTGCAGCTGGGCTGTAGCCTTGTGCCACTGCCTCATGCACCTCGGTGTTGTGTGACAGGATGACAGACTGTCACCACATCCTAACAGCATTTGTGGTTACCAGATTCTAAGCATCTGTAGTGGAATAGGATTTCTGTGATTAGCTTCCAGATCAGAAAAGCCAAATACACATCCAAAACGATGGAGTATGGAAGTGAGGTCATTCAGTCACTGCAGCACCAGCAGACATAGATGAGGTACTCCTGAGAGACTGAGCAAGTTGCAGTGTCATAAGTGTTGGAGAGCTGCTCCACGGCAGCTGGGAGGATGCAGACATGGTCTTTGGCGTGTATTGGCTACAACAGGTCCTTTGATACCCAGGGCTGGGAGGCAGGAAGATGGGAGGTGGGGAAGGTTCCAAACTGCCCTGGCACTTCCGTAACTTTCTAAGTTCCCTGTGTGTCGGCGCCCTGTGTCCCCTCGTGTCAACAAGGGTTGCCAGCTGCCTACAGCCTGGGACTATCTTCTCCACCCACTGGCATCCAGGAGCGCTGCCTGCAGCTGAAGGACTGAGTTGTCCGAGGAGCACTAGTACAAGGTTACTTTCTCTTTGTACTTGGTCATCTAAACAACAGCTCTGATTAAAACCAGAAGCTGTTGTACACTCAGACATGTGTGGAGATCAGCCCAGCTATTTGGTCAACAAAATAAAAAGTAAGATACTTAACTCTAAGCATCTGTTTTCTTGCTTAGTTCTTTTTTTAATTTTTGGCTGAGTCCCTGTGAGATTGGACCATTTTCCTGACAGATCAGCACAACTAGATGCCTTAAAACTTTCTGAAGATCAGTTCTTTTATTAGATGATGGCCCAGAAAGCCACTGCGGAGGTACAGTCAGCATCCACTCTTTTTGGGAAGAGGAGAGGCTGATTTGCTTGGCTAGGCGTTCAGGCTCACCAGGTTTTGCCCTATGCTGAAGCTGCGTGACTTGTGTAGCTGTGACACAAAATCATAAATCAATCCAGTTGGGCTAGAAAAGTTCACGAACCCTTACTGAACTTTTGGACGAACCTGGGTTGAGTTTCAAGCTCATAACGAAATCCGAAACCAGGCAGGCTTCAGGAGGATTTGTGTATCATTGCAAACCTTTTATAGAGCTTCAGTAAAAAGGTGGTGGTCAGGAAAATGCTGGGTTTGGTTAAGCAAAAAAGGTGTTAGCATGAGGGCATTTAGATAGAGCAAGGCTGACTTTATGAAATACCCCTACTATAGTTAGTGAAAAATTATTATTTTTGAAAACTGCCTCTTGCATGGCAGGAGCTACCTCCATTTCGCAGAATTGTCCAGCATGGTTAAAATACCTGCTGGGAAGACCCATCCTAGGATATTTTGCAGATTTTCATAGTGGTTTCAAATCTCTTACTTTTAAACCTATTAAATTGTGCTGATCTGTTTGCAAATTCCTCCTTTTTTAAAAAAACCTCATTTTATAGGCATGGAAATTTCTCAAAAGCATCTTAATACAATGCTAGCAAAAGATTTCAAAGAGCATCTCCATTTTCAGTCAGGTCAAAAATCTTCTATATTCCTCTCTTAAATCTGAATGCAGAAATGAAGTCAGAAAGGGCTTCTGTGTCAGGTTCACTATTGCTTTTCTAGCTGAAGGGGCCTGGACTCTCCTTCTGCATCTCCCAAGATGGCAGATGTCTCCAGAGAATTAGTTTGAATTCAGATTTTGAGTAAGCCTTTGTGGTGTTGCTTATTGCAAGTGGGTCAGGGCCAATGATCAGGAGATTTTGAGATAACAAGATTTCAGGTCCAGTTTATTTACTCTCTTCAGTTTGAACCTTCAGGTTTCATATTTGCAACCTTTTCCTTCCCAATGCACAGGACTGAGAAAGCTGAGATCCTCAGCACTCGTGGGGCTGTACAATCAGCTTCTTAAAAAAACAGTAAAAACACCATGGCTCTTTCAGAAAATAACAAAGAATTGGCATCTGTGCCTCCAAATGATCAATTGAGTCTCTGACTCCTCTGAGCTTTGCTTTTACCCATTCACAGTACAAATTAGTAGAAGCAGTACTTTCCTTCTTATACTTTACAATTTGTATTTCAGATAAACATATTGCATACTAAAAAACTGCTACGGCTATCTAGTGACTTGTGTAGCTGTCATACACTACTTGTGTAGCTGTCAATTTTTTCACTTTGTTTAGGATGACTTCTGCTTTTGGATTAAATTGAACCTTTAGCTGCTCCTAAATTAACAAAAATCAAAACAAAACCATGGGATTTCAGTCATTTTAAACAGCAGAGATACACAATATAAATACTGAAGCTTAAGCAATGCTTTGTGGAGATCTGTGCCTCTCATAAAGCAAATTGTGCTGGTACAAACAACTGCCCTGTGTGGAAAAGCTCCAGTGTTCACCTTATTGACAACTTTATTGTGATGATTTAGAGGAAAGGGCTAAAACAGTGAGGAGAGTGAAGTGCCTTTCTCATGAAGGAATAATGTGACTCTCAGGTTCTAAGCAGTGGTTTTTATTTGGCCTGGTCAAAATTCAATTTGGAAGTTAAAGGGAATAATGAGCTGAAAATCTCCAAGCTATGTACAGCTGTCCCAACAAAACTAATGCTCTGGGCCAACTTCTGCTTCCATGAAGATGGATACACCTTGTGTAGTCTGCTGGGGGACTGGACACCCAGGAACAAGAGCAACATCTTGGGGTACTCTGGACCTTGCTGGACCATAACTGCATTCTTGAAGATCTTCCTTTCCATGATAGAGTCCTGTGGGCCCCCCCTCTGACATTTACTTAGTGCATGTAAGCCCTGAGATCCAAGGGAAATCACACTGCACTTATAGACTTACAGCTGGGTTTGGAAACTGATTTGTAGCTTTAAAATATGACCTCTCAAAACCAAGAAATATTTTACTCTGTGTGTCAGAGCAGTGGATTCAAGTCCATTTGCCAGAGGGACCTCAGGAGTAAGGCTTAGAAAGAAGTCAGAGAAGGCAGAGAAACAGGATAGGGCTTGATAGGAAATATATGGCGGAAAGAAAATGTTGCTCCACAAAGTGGACAGGGAGCATGAATTCTAAATGTCAGGAGGTGAAGGACCAAAGAAAATCCGGAGAAAAAGCATCACATGGAGGATATTTCAGCTAGATACTAGGAAAAATTTTCTTATCTAACCAAGTAAGTTGCAAGTTGCTAAGAATGCTGTGGAGTCGTAACGGACTCAGGAGTGGCAGCTAACAGAGAGCTCCACTGGCTCAGTATTACTGCTTTTGGCACCTGATCAAGCTTGCCGTGGGTCACAGCTTGACACAACTGCGTACAGCACTCCCTTATGACCTGCAATGCCAACTCAAAGGGACTGTATATGACATCAAAAAACCTGCAAGCCACTGAAACATTGAAGATCTGCTGGAGTAGACATCACGCTGTTCTGTCACCAAGGAAATTTTGCAAGGACTCCCACAATGCCAGCGATGTCACAGAATTGATCACAGAAGGATTAAGTTTGGAAGAGACCTCTGGAAGCCATATTCTCCAATGCCTCTGTTCAAGCAGGGACACCTATAGCAGGTTGCCCAGGACCATGTCCATACAGCTTTTGAATATCTCCAAGGATGGAAACTTCACTACCTCCCTGGGCAGCCTTCAAATCAGTGATATAAAATTGGCTTCCTGCATGTTATGCATCATGTGCACACTTTATTCTTGGGCAAACTCCCCATGTAAGAGGTCAGCACTTGCTTCAAGCAAGGCCAAAGTGGATGACTCACTGGGTGCCACTTTCATCCCATAGCATCCATGTTTCAGTATGGCTGAAAGGTAAGGAACTGCCACCCTAATTCACCATTTTCCAGACTTAAAGTTTTCCAGGTGGAGGCAATTATTTAACTTCCCTCTTCATATGAAGAAGCCAGAGCTGTGTTTCTGACATTCAGATGAGCTCCACTTCATCAGAAGAATAGAGAGCACCATTCCAAAGGTGCTTCCACTGGGAAGAGTTTAATATGGAGAAAGTTGTTCCTAGGGAGCTGTAAGAGTGAGAAGCTGTGTAAAGAGTTATTAATTTGCTTGGGTAAAATCTTGGTGAAGAGTAAACACCCATTTTGTGCTACAACTGATAGCAGCAGGAGCAGGAACAAGATGAAGGTAAATCCTGTATTTCATAATCAGAGATTTTCTGCTAATCAAAAATCAGAGTCCTGCATGCATGGACTTTCTGAATGCATGTGTGTGTGGTCCACAGCCCTTTGTTATTTTCCCCACTCCCCTACAGAGATAAGTAGGTAGGAAGCAACTATTTGGGTAAGTCAGCAGCAGGTGATAAGATTAAAACAAGGCATTGGACAGCAGTGGAAAGTTTCTATGCCACACACAGGGCTTTTATCAAGGGTCTACAAATTGTCTTTGTTTCATTTTAAGGGCTTAACTTAGCTCATCCTCAAAGCAAAATGGCCTCATCCTTCCTGTCATCTTTCAAGATAGAGGAAGTAGTGAGATATGTGTGTGCTCCCTGTCACTGGATATCACCTTACAGCAGAGCCTGGAAAGAGGCTTGTTAATCAGCATTTTGGGTTTCCTTTCCTTGTTTCCCTCCATCTTTGGTTACTTTGACAAAGAGAGCCTCTATTTCCTTCTTTACGCTGCCTAAACAAACTTGAGAATTCAGAGATGATGTGAAATGAGCCTATCTGAGCTAAACCAACCTTGCTGGGATCTGGGCACAAGCCTTCCCATCCCTGCACAATCCCATCGCAGGTGGTGCTCACATCCCCTGCCCCAGTGCCAGGGGAATTGCACATGTATACTTCATGTGTACCCTAAAAAGCCTGCAGGTCACAGGACAGCTACTGAGGTGATAACTCAGACAAGGCTTGTAGACTGGCTTGTAGCTGCTTAGCTCTCAGACACTGCAAAAGTGGAGAGACTTTGAGCACGGCTGGGTTGACTCATTGGAGAAGGTGAATCAAGTAAAACAGGGTCAGAAAACTGATCGATGAAAGAAATCTTTTATCTGGGCCTTTCGAATGCTGGAGATGTGCATGAAAGGATTGGCTTGATAAACTCAGGGTGTTTGCACCAGTGTGACACACATCTGAGGAGGTGCAGGCAGGTTTGGAAATCCCATGCACTGCTGTATCTCTGATGAACACATTTATCCTGTCTCTGAGGAGATCATATAGCAACTAGCAGTACATAATATGTAACATTTCCTTAAAAAAATTGAAAATAGTATCAAAATAAAGCAGTAGCTTCTTGGAGTTGGACACTGCTCCTCTGGCCCTAGGGACCACCTTGTCTCCAGAGTGCAAAGCTGCCTTGCAAGGCCAGTCTCTGCCCCAGAAGAATTTGCAGTGTATTTGAACAAGACAAACAAAGAATGAGAGAAAAAGGGCTCATTATTATTGTATTTATCGGCCAAAGGGACTGAAGAAGCAGAGAAACTGAGATGTGGTCCTGATTTACTTTATGTGTGTCCGTCTTTTTCGGCAGCCAGAAGTCTTTCCATCCATCTCCTTAGCTTGTGCCAGACACAGGCTCTTCATTTGCCGCCAGGACAGTCACTGTGAGGTCCCTCAGGAAGGCTACTGCATGTTAAATCCTCATTCTGTCTTAGTCCACATGGCATTGCAAGTGTAGACAGGCTGTTTCAACACGATTTAACCAGGTCAAAGAGAAATTCTGCAGCAGAACAACCTTACTCCCTGCCCACACAAATGATAGCCCAGAGTTTAACTTCAGCTTGCAGTTTACTGAAAACCATTTGTTGAAAGAGTTATGCCAAATGAAACCTACCTAACAGTAAATGCAAATTTTGTGAGCAAGAAGTAAATTAAACAATCAAAAAAGCTGGGGAAATGTCTAGACCACTTAGATAGATTTATGTATTTCAGAAAGAACTGGCTTATCTGTTTACTAGCAACTCACCAACCTCAGAAGAAAATACTTTAAGTCTTCTGTCTGTATGATTTTTGTCTGGGTATGAAGAGATGAAACAAAGAGTGCATCTCATTAAAAACCCCAATTCCAAACCCTGAATAACCCAGTAATAGTCTACAGACTGCTTTAAAATTTTCAAAAATATTTCTGACTGAGATTTACTCATGCTTATTAGACATGTAATGAAAAAGATGATTTATAACACAATCCTTATACACACAACCTTTCTTCTAGAAAACAATCCTTCTTTGTGCAGTGCTGGGAGAAGCATTTGAGTCGTGAAGTGGTTTTAACTGCAGGGAAGTGAGAAGGTGACTCAGTTAAAAACCTTTCAACATCTTTATTTTAGTTCCCTAGCAAAAGGTCACTAAAGACATGCTGAACAAAGGCAGGAGAAGACAGTCCTTTTCCTACTGTTAATGGCCCTCAAATTTTCAGTGGCAAGGAAAGATGCTCTAACTTGCTCAAATGGAAGAATGTGCCCTCACTGACACCAAGGCAAGTGGCCTGCAACGCCATGGAAGCTCCACACCAGATTGACTGATGTGCAAGGTTTTGTCCTTATATTTTAGTGGAAAAGGTGGTCATAATTCATCCTAACAAAGCAGAAGGAAACTCCTCCTATGTAAGACAACCCTTGGGGATTACTGAAGAGATCTGGGAGCTCCAGCAGGGTGTGGCAGTAGGAAAAAAGGTAACAAGGGAGTGTCAGGACACCAGTGAGCTTCACAGACTTCTTGCTCCCTATCTCTGCCCCTCTGAGTTAGCAAGTCCAGACCAGCCTGGGGCCTCCCCGGACATACCTGCAGAGTCCAGATGACTCATTTTAACCGGGAAAATTGCACTTCACAAACCCTTTAGAGAAAGGAGCACTGAGGATGGGCAACTTTGTTTCTGTTGTCAAAATGACCATACATGGGAACTTCTGCAGAATATGTATATAAGTACACATGTACATACATATATACTGAAACTGTTTATGGATCAGTCTGAGTGCCAAGAAGTGATTTTTGAGTTCAAAAGCAGTGTGCTGAGAGGATGGGGAGAGCACAGGGTAGTTTTAAAAAGAAGGAAATTCTTATCTTGTTTTTAGTGCCCCATTTTTTTATTTTTTTTTTTTGCATTTGTTACTATCAGTTGGTAGTTTCATACTTCATACTTTGGTCATGCAACTCTAGGTGTAGACATAAATATTTTTAGTTATGAAGCAGAGACATTGTGGTATTCACATTCTTTAGATCTCCTGTCACTGAGGTATAGCTATTGAACCTCTATTAGTTGCTGTTGAAAAAAGCACGGCACTATCATTACTTTCAGTAAGGTCAACGCTGGGTCCATTGCAGACAGAGATCCATTAAGCCCTTTATGTGCTGACCAGCCCTTAAAAAATTAGCCTGGCATTCTTGTTGTTCATTCCTCCTGGCTGCTGTTAATCAATTAATATGTGAAATTGCAGAGTCAAATGGAAATAGGATATTAATATAGAGTGTGCACAGTTTCCCTACAGGAATTCATGTAAAAGCTGTCATTAACATCATGCATATACATGAGTCCAACAGAAAGTTATTAACTTATGTATTCATCCAAGCAGGCTCAGTAAGTGCTTTACCATCAATGGTCTTGCTGCACTTGAAATTAAATATGTGTGTCAAGGTTAGTGCTTCCTGGGCTGAGAAACTGAACCAGAAGGATATTAACAGATGTCAGCAATATGTGTGTGTGTGTGTGTGTGTGTGTGTGTGTGTGTGAGGAGATGATCACATCTGAATTTAGTCAGTACTGAACAGTATCTGGAGCCTGGAGCTAATAATATAGAATGAACTCCACTTTTAATGAGCACAGACAGAGTTAGTGTTCTCTAATGTCTGATGCCTTTCCCGCTCATCCAGATGGACTTTTTGACACAGTAGTTAAACACAGTCTGACCTTGGGCACCCAGGAGCCAGTATGGCCTCTTGCAGCAAGACAAAGCCATCTACAGAAATGTCTCTGGCTGATACAGAATTACCTACTATCTCCACCTCCCTGCAGCAGCCCATTGTCCAGGGATGGGACAATAATTCCTGCTCCCTGTCCCCAAGACAATCCTCTGGTTGGAAGGAGAAGTGTTGAAGCAATGTTTAAGGCAGATGGTTTAAGTTGGGTTTAGTTTCCGAAGGCATATTCTCTTTTAAAAATCAAACAATCATTAGCTGTTGCACAAAATGATTAAGAGAACAAGTAAAGGATGTCAGGAAAATGCAGACTTCAAATGCTGTTGGAGAAAAGAGCCTGCTCAAGTCTGGAATCAGACTTCCAGCTGTAAAAGAGAAAGCTATGTCCAGAAGCGAACCCAGGATTTACCAAGTGGCAGAAATCCACCATGATCCTGTATCACAGACCCCATGGTGTCTGAGGGAGTGTGCGCAGGAATTAGGGAAACAAGCAGTTATATTTGTAAAAGGTCTAAGGATAGGAAATGCTATGTGAAAGCTGGAAATTGGCAAGGATTACTATTATTAAAGAAAAGAAAATAAAATAGAAATAAGATGATCTGGGAAGCAATGGCTAGTGAATTGGACATCTGTTATGGGGAAAAGGCTTGGGAGCCTTTTCAAGAGATGTAGTAAGAGATGAAGTACAGGAAGCCAGCAGAGGCTGAGGCACAGGAGGATCGTGTCATGCTTAACTACTCTTCAGGAATCCTTTGAAGATACCATTGCCATGACAGATAAGGGCAATTTAGTGGGTAGCAGAATATTTTGATTTTCCAGAAGCATTTGACAGTTTTTCATACAGTAGATTAATGGCTTTTGTACAAAGGCATTAAAGAGAAGATAAAACAGTGACTGGAATGGAAAAATAGCTTAAATATAGGAGATAAAGGTTGGCAGAGAATGGAAGGAAGCATTTCTGACTGTTTCTAAAACTGACACCACTTCTATTTATAGTGGACCAAATGATATTTATGTTGAAGCCAGTGGTACTTCGCCACCGACATCAGATTTGCCGGAAGACAATGAAAATGGGTGGTGTCCTGCTTTGGTCTATGTACCTGTTCAGAATAGCCTAAAAATAGGGTGGTCAATCACCTTACTGCATGAGCTGCTGGCAGACAACGTCTGGAAGTGCTGCAGGCTTCACTTGGAGAGTCTGGCACAAGGGTGAGTTCCCACACCAACCTGTGCAGAGCAGGTTGGAGGGGGCGGAGCAAGCAGCACCAACTGGAGCCAGGCAGTATGGGTACTCCTATCCAAACTCCTGCCTTACTCATTGGGCCACTTTCCCGGAAAAGTGCTATGGAAAGACCTGGATGCATTCTGTTTGAGGAAGCAAAGGGGCTTTTCATAATCTGTCCTTAATGCTGTAGGCTCGTATAGCAGCATCCTTAGCAAGTACCTGCAGCAAGATTAGGCCTCCTCCCTGTTGGGATCATTAGTCACCCCGTGAGCTGAAGGTCCCCAAAAGCCCTGTGCATGCATTTGTTCAGCAATGGCAACTTTCCAAAGCAGACATTCCAGTCCTAAACTAGAATGATGGTACAGGCTCCAGCCACATCTTATTAAACCATAACATGTTCGTTGCAGGTAGAGCAGTGAGTACCCTCAGAGAAATCCTTTGGTAACCAGTGCACTGTAATGCCTAGAGGAAACGAAGGGTGAGGGGCAGAGGAAAGCTGAGGTCCTGGCTCCATCAGCTCCAAAACTCAGGTTTATCTCAAAGGAAACAGGATTTGAAGTGTCTAAACTCTTCCCTAGGCACTCCAGACAACTCTTTGAATGTATCACTGTCCCCGTGCCAAGCTCCTGGAGTTGTCCCATTTGATATGCATTGGCATTGGGAGTTAAAGGAGACTTCATGAGCAAACATCTGATGACACACAAAGCCATAGCTAACAAGCCAGAGGAAACTTGTGACCAAGTTAGCAACACATGAATATTTTCTCCTGGTCCTGCTCTCACTGACACTAGAATAGGACAGACTTGATGCCTCTGAAATTGGTGAATGGGTCATTAAAGAGAGTTCAAAATTGGCACGTGGCTTCAAGGTCCGTAGAGTCACGTTGTCTGTTTACCAGAAGGACATACAGATTTATCCCATTTTTCAAGTTGGATATGGACTCTGGAATTGTGTGTCACCTCCCTCTTAGGTAGAAGTGTATTTCATGGAACCTGATGGTCTTCTGCTTTGACAGATATGTTCTTCATTAGATCCATAGCTCTAGACCTATGTAAGAGATCCTAAAGGTATTCAACTTGTCTCCACTGAGCATCTCTATATTTGCACTCAAGTTATACTAATTTTTGGACACAAAACGCATCAGACAGTAAATCAGTAAACAAGTTTTTTCCCACAAGCCTTCATTATCTCTCAATCCTAAAAGAAGCAGTCTGCAAAACAGAAAAGCTTACAGATAATTTTACCTGAATACTCCTTCTCTTCCTTTTCAATTTTACTTGTAGCACTTTATCCTGGCTTTCAGACTGGGGGAAAAATACAGGAAAAAATATATCATGTTTTAATGTCTGTGGGGAAACCAAGCAGCATTTGAAACATGTTGTTCTGAAATATAACTTCCTACCTGCAGTCTTTGTTTTTTCTGGAAGTGGCTAGAATCCTTGATAGCACTTGAGTTCTTAAAAGCTCCTTTAAAAACTTACTCAGTGAAAGTAAATCAAGATAAGGAATACATATGGTAACAATACTGTCTTCTGCTTGGTTTCAACTTGTTCCAGCTGTTTGCATGATGGTAAATTGCAGGGTTAGGAATAGTGTGTTCATGACCCTGTTATTAGAAATGGCAGACAGACCACTTGGGCAGTCCACCACATCCATGCTAGCAGGTAAGGTAACAGGTAAGTCAGCATTCACCTTGCAGCAATCAAAAGAGTTACTTCAGTATAACAGAGGAAAATCCAGTTCCTCAAACTCCTTGAGGCTGCCACAGGAAAAGGTCATGATCAGAAAAAAAAAAAAAAAAAAAAAAATAGTGTCTGGGTGTTCAAAGTCTGCCTGAAGTATGATTTCTCTGCCAGAAAACCCAACATTAAAGTTTAAGATAACATTTGGAGAGAAGCAGATACACTTGGGTTGTTTATTTGAAATAACTCCTCATATCTCATAGCTTGACTTTGTAAAATCTTTCTCTTACTTGAACATTTAATGTAATGACTCCTTACAGCAGTAATCATTAGTGATGCACAGACAACCACCCCAAGGGAGATGTACTTTACCCTCCTGCTTGTAACTGACAGTAAAAGAAGTTGTATAAATGTATGAACTTGAATACACTATGTTGAATTCCTTATTAAATAATGGTATTTAATTCTTACACAATGTTTGCTTTTGTTGCCGGATCTCTACAAGATGTCCTAACCCTTCTCTTAGTGATACTACGCAAAACAGATACGTCACCTGCCATGTAACGCGTGTAAATATAATGGCACTATAGGCAATAACCACAGCTTAAATAAATGGCTGAGAACATGACAGTGCTCCTTCTTTCCATGATTTGTCTGTAGACTAGTTGTCAGGGGCTGAAAGGAACCTGTGTGGCACTCAGATGTATCAGAAGCTTTCGTCAGTGGAGCAGAATGTTTGGCACCCAAGGTTATCACCAGCTATATGTCTTTCTGGGATTGCCCAGGTATGAAAAACTATATTTGAACATGTCTTTAAACAACCCCACTCACTGCCCAATGTTTCATATCTCAGAAGTCCTTCAGGCTGCAACAAAGTTAAAACCAGGATTAACTCTGGTTACTGAAATTAATTGTGAGAATTAATTAGCAGAAGCAAGGCCTAAGGTGAAGCAGTTTTTGTATTACAAAACCAGGAGTCAGCACACAGCTAACATCACAGCCAGGGAGGGATGGCAGACAAGGTGAGGGTTCAACGGGATCAGCTCCAAAACAGCTAGCAGGCTGTATGCTGGCACCTAAATTTCGCACTATCTCCCTTGCTCCTGCAAAGTGAGGAAATCCTGCTTCCAAAGCCTCTCTACCAAATACCCCCATATTGCTGCAGTACCCATCTGAGTGGGGTCCATCTGTTGCTGCTGAATCCCCCTTGGAGAGCACCAAGGGAGTCCTTTTTGCCCTAATTGCAGCTTTTTTTTCCCAGGAAGCCTGAGCAGAATAGTGAGGAGCTTTCACAGGGAAGTGGATATCATGGCAAACCTGTGGTGCTGAGATCTCCTGGGCAGTGCTACTAAAAAGGCATCAGGACATATAGGTCTGTCCCTGGTGTTGTCAGTGAGCACATGAAACCAGCATTTTATTTTCCCTCCTTGCTGCCCTTTTCCACCTGCTGTATTGTAGCTACCTGATCTAAACCATGTGTCTTTGGGCTCTTGCTGTCTCTCCCAAGGATTTTGGACTGTATGTGCAACAAGAGGCCCTGATCTTTGCAGTCTGGCACTGCTGCAATATGGATGCTCCATTGGATCCTCAGGATCTTCAGTCCCTCTCTAGGCACAAGTGCAGCACTCACGCTTGTAAAATAAATTTGAAAAAAGGATTGCAAATGCTTAAAGCTGATGTTGTATTCTTCCTGCAAATTTCTCATGGTAGAACAAATAAATGATAGAAATATTTGAATATGATCAAAGTTTAGGAAGGCTGTGATTTTTTATCTGCCACTGGGCATTAGGGATTGCAGAAGGAGAACTTGCAACAGTCAATGTTCATCAAGGAAAGACGAATTAAGCATAATGAAATCCAGCTGCAGAAATACTATTTAGGCAAAGGATTATGAAGAGCTCTATTTCTGTAGGAACAGATGCTGCAGTGGAGCATGCACTGAATGGAAGCACGCATCTCCTCTTGGCTGGTAGTATCCAGGAACAGATTTATCTGTGGGTCTGAACACACCAAAGTGAACCTTGTCCCTGTGGGTTGGGGTGCAAGAGTGAGTCTGCAGTGTTGGTGGCACCGAAGGAATCCTTACAGAAGCTTCAGATGGACAAACTGAGATCAGGTATCATTGTGCAGGGAAAGCTGTTCCCCCTCCACATTTCTAGGTTTTCTGAATAAAAATTTAGGACAATGAAAAAGGTTTTGAGGGGCTATAACCATAGGTCTCAGCCCTGATCTGCTGTTCCATATACGTAGCACACAGTGGGTATTGGATTCAACAAACCTGGCCAACTCACTAAGATAAATCTCTTATACCAGGTTGCAATAACATTTGCCAGATCCAAGTAACAGAAAAAAATTACAGGAACAGGAAATAATACTGCTTATTCTCACTTTGTAAGGGAGTCTGGATAGGTAAATACAAGAGACAGAACATTGCATCCAACTGGGCTTCCCACCCGTAATGTGAGTGCTCACTAACATAGAGCGAGTGGAGCTGTGGTGGCATGTCAGAGCAGCCCACTTAGAGGCACCACCACACAGAGACCTGTAGCAACTCTGCTGCAGATGCAGAAGAAGCCCCTCCTCCCCATGCCCCCTGTGCCCAAGCCACATACAAGTGTAAATTATGAAAATCCTGAGCCAGGGGAACAAGGATCTCCCAAACAAACACTTGTCCTTGTATTTGTTTGTATGACCATATATTTGCTGAATCTCTTGCTTATCAGCTGGCTTCTGAAGTTCAGGAGACACTGTATCTTTGCTTTTCTTTACAGCTCTGAACTATGACTATGAACACGATAAAGTGATAATGTAAGATCTGCGGTCAACCAACATTTTTCCTCAGAGGTAAGAGATAGCAAAAGTGTGTGGTCCTTCTTGATATGAGCTACCACAGCTTGAGAGCATAATCCTGAGCAGTCTCTGTCCTCACTGGGCAATTTCATTTCCTGGGATGCTGCTGCTTACTCCCCACAGCACCAACATACACATGCTCTAAAGCAAAGAGGTATTAAAGTATATTGAAAGCAGCCCAATGAAGTTGGCCAAGAGCTGTGAGGAAGAGTAGGCTTTGACCAGTGCCATAACTAAAGCAAGGACTCTGTCTTCTTTGAGGAAGAGGGTCTCAGAGCTGCCTGATGAAAGGGACGGGCACTTGGTGGTACACAGCAGCACTCAGAAAACAGCCCTGCCCTGTTCCTCACACTCAGTGGTTGCCAGAGCTACCTCATTATCTCATTTCAAGAGTGAAATCTGATTAGATTTAAAAAACAATCAGTAAAATTGAAAACAGTCCTATTTTCCTTATGTGGGTGAGCAAATCAGTGGGTTCCAATGTTATTGTACGGAGAATGCAACTGCAGCCGGCTGGGTTTTCCCCACCCAACAGGACAGGTGCAGGCTGTGAACCTTCCATGGAGCTTGTCTGGGTACCGCTGCAGGAAGCCTGCATTCAGGGAGACATTCTGTCCACGGTGACCATGAGGTTGTCAGTGACCCATCGCAACTCATCACCTGAAGGCTTTTGTCCGTATTCTAGTGTTACTGAAGTCAGCAAGAAGATTCCAACCGATTCAGGCAGGAACAGAATTTGGCCTGACAGAAGTAAACAGAAAGGCTGAGGCAATGAGTCCTCTCAATTACTCTGAATAATCTTCCAGCTGATGGGCATAAAACAGTATTTACAGAAAAGACCAAGCTAATTTTCCATAGCTCTCCTGTGAGGCAGCCCTCTTTCCGCTGCTTGTCTTACAAAAGCAGAGAAGCCAACATTCACAGCACTGCTAATATAAAATAAATCAACAGATTGAAGGCATCTTTCCAAATAGACAACTGTGATTATTAGTACAAGATATTAGTAAAAGCACTCTGTAATGACGATTTCCTCATTTCTTTGTTTTATGTTTATTATAGCCTCTCCTCTGTGCAACAAATAAAACTGACATGAGGATTATTAGACTCAGAGGCAGACTTGGTGTATTTTTTTAATGTGCCTGGGGTAACTAGCATAACAGAAAGCAATGTAGTAGGAACTGCAAAGGCAAGTTACAAGGCAGACCAACACAAATTTATGTGGGTAGTTTCTTGGGAACTGATCCAAAAAGGACTTTAGATGCCACCATCTCCAGCTCTGCAATGCTGAAGTTTCAGTGTCTATTCCCAGGACGTAATCTGCAGATCCAAATTAGGCTTTTAGCATGGGCAGAAGCAGGATATAAAATGGGATGCCATAACTCAATACTGAGCACTGCAAATGATCAGCCTCAATGGAAATGAGCCCCAAAAATTGTTCATTAAGGCACTGAAAATAGAAACCACATATTAGCAAACACTTCAGATATATATGACTAAATGTTTAAAAATTGTTCCTGTATCAAAAGAAGCTGATCAACCTTGTACTTCTGGAAAAGTGCTAAGGGCAAATATAAGAAAGATATTCTGTGGAACTTTTTCTACATCAATAAAGGGCAGAAGTATATAAGCCTTTTCCAGGCTTTTAGTAATCCGCTCAGGTTAACAGCTTGAAGCAAAATAACCCATCTGGTTGTTATTCTGCGGGAAATACCCTGGGGCAGCATGTATTAGTTTGTTAGTAAGCAGTGAAAGTGCAGAATCACAAGGCTGATTTTAAAAATTCCCCTTTCTGATTAATCAGATCATTTTGTTAATTATATGCTATGAAAAAATATGAGCTTGAATACAGGGAAAATATAGGCCTCCACCTCATTTATTCTCTGCAACAAATACAAAGAACTGCCAATATTGAACCTCAGCCGTGTTTGCATACCGCAGTGCTGCCAAAGGCAACAGTGCGAAAATCTGCAAGACCCACATTCAACCCTGATGTTATTCAGCTCACTCTGATGGAGATACAGGCAGGATAAGTTTGTCTCAACGGAGAAAGATGGAGCTGCCTGTCAAGAGCAAAGATCAGCGTACTGCTCCTGGGAGAAGCGAACAGACACCAGCCCGCAGCATAGGAGTTTGTAATGCCATCTGTTTCTTCTGTGTAAAAGTGCAAACCATATCTAACAGCTGGATAACCCACACAGCTTCAAATCCAGCTGTGGGATGATTTCAAGCCTTAACACTAACTAGCTGCATTTCCCCACCAGCAAAACAAGAATAAGGACTTATGTGACCAACTAAGAGTCCATAAAGAATATGAAAACAGGGCAAGCATGGTGATATTCCCCTGAATACAATTCCCTCCTCCCTGTGCCTTTGTGGTTCCATTTCTTGAAATAAGACTTGTCTTTGCATTTCGTAGGCTTCAATGGATTTTTAAAGAAAAGCAAATTCTTCGTGAAACCACATCACTTCCAGTGCTTTCTCCTTGCACAGACTGTTACAGTTCCTGCCTGATGGTTCCAGCTCCCTAGCAGCAGATGCAAGATGTCAATTTTATCCCTCCTCCAGGTTTCACAGAGATTTAAGCTCTTGATCCCACACATGTACATGCACATGTATTTGACTGCCTGGTCTTTCTGCTCTGTCCTAACAACCCTTGCCTGTTGCTTCCATGAAAAAGATGATGAATGATCTGGGACAAAACCTCAGAGCTGCTATGAATCAGTGTATCTTCAGTTTCTTCAGTGTTTGGAAAATTGAACCACAGAGACAGTGAAGTTTTTGCTGTGCAGACCTATGTTGGCTGATGCTTCCAGCCTTGAAGTCATCCACCCCGGATTCCTGTTGCAGCACAGATAAGTTGGTCTATGCATTTCTAATGTACCTGTCATGCAGCATGGAGATACCATGACATTTGTGTCAGTGGAAGACATCAAACCTTTCCAATGTGTGTCGGTTGTGTTCTGCATTGGGATGAACTAGAAAATGTCAGAGCTATGACTAGGGCCGTGGTGTAGTTTCAAGCATGCATTGTTTGTAGTGGAGTATTTTGCAAGGTACTCAGTTAATTTGATCTGCTGCTGCAGGAGACCCTGGCAGAGGCAGCAGGAGCAGTAAGGCTTATCTGGAGGGAAGTCAAATCTTACACAGCCCAATAGACTGGTTTTCTCAGAAAATATGTTGTTGTATAGCTGATTGCCATCTTGTTGTTTAAAAAAAAAAAAGAGTGAGAGAGAGCAAAAAAGACAGAAGTGTGTGGGAAAGAAAACAAGGTTGATTTCAGACATTTGGTATGAGAGCCAGCTCTGTACTTGACTAGCTTCATCTGTGCACTGCTGGGAGTTTGGGTAAAGCTGACATGGATTTGAATGAAGACAAGGGGATGAAATGAGGTGCGAAAGAAATACAGGCTGAATTTCACGACTTAATGTTTAAGTGTGAGGAAATTTCTTAAACTAAAGATGTTGAAAAAGAACAAAATGTCCTATTATTTCCAGCGTCTGTGTTCAGAATCGGACAATCTACTAAGGGATGTGTCCTGTTCGTGTCCATAAGCACTCCAGAGTCAAATATCAGGGAGAAGCAAGTCCACTCATGCGCACCACAGATCCATATGGTCACACAACATGGACAGGCAGATGAACAAGAAGGCTGGGGCTTCACTGAGTGAAGACTGGGTCAGATCACATAGAAGTGAACGTACTGTTTTGCATCGGACCACAGCCTCTGTGATCAGAATTTGCAGTGTAAAACAGACTCAGTCTGAGGAATTTAGATCACTGTCACCTAAAGCAAGATAGTGCCCAAAGAGCACATCCTCCTCCATCAGGAGCTCGCTCATCTTCTACATGCAGCATGGAGTCTGAAATCAAAGATGGAACTTAACACAAGGAGGCAGGTGCCAGCTCTAGATGTCTGTGCCACTCAGGCAATTAACTGACAAATATAAACCAGATCTCCACATTTCAAAGCTCATTTGCATTGCTCTTGAGACAGTCTGTCGGAAAAGGATGCAATTAGGTTGAAGCTGACAAGATTTATGCATGGGGGGAAAAACAAGAGAACAAAAAGTGATTCCTTCGAGCACAGGGTGAGTGGCAGTGCTGGAATGAGCATCCTTTGGAGGAGAGCAGTCAGCAAGGCTATAGCAGCTGAGAGAGAGGCATAGAGCTGTTTTCCCCATCCCCAAAGCCATCAGGGAGGGGATGCTCACCATTGATGAGTACTGAAATGTTGCCAGCAGCCTTGGTGGGAGTCTGCTTTTAGCAGCTGAGCTGCTATGTTACCAGTCCAAACTGCCTTCCACCCCTGGTCACATGAGCCACATGAGCTGTGTGCACAGTTCAGCCAATACCCTTCAACTTCTGCTCCTCATGGATGATGTACGTGGACGTAAGGGTCCAGAAGATGTAGCCCTCCATTCTTCAGATATGTTCTTGCTCTAAATAAGAAGGTCGTCATTCCAGGACTATGTTCAAGCTCAGCAACCACCACAATAAATGGACCTGCACATGTCTGAGATGTACCTCCCTCGTTTTTGCTTAACTAGGTTAAACAGGAAGGTGCCAAAATCTATATTACTGTCTTCTCTCAAAAGTAGGAAAACTCAAATGCATGGCACACCAGCTATTTAAGAGTAAAATTAGTACAGTAAAATTACCTATTTGGCATTTAAAAAGATGGAGTTATTATGAACTTGTGAAGAGAAAAAATAAAACTTCGCCTTGCAAAACATACTTAATGCTTCTCTATGGTAAAAAGATTGCAATAATAACATGATTGAAACATTTTAATGATAGTTGGAAATTGTTCGATTGGCATGGAAAAACACATTCCCTCTATACAATCTTTTTCTTTTGGCACTACTACGACAGGAGCTAATGGCGTCTGGTCTTTTATTTGCCACTGGGTAGACATTTCAGCAGGCTGTTAATAATAAGCACCCCTGTTTCCATTCTCCAGGCAGGATGGAGCTGGGGCAGCCCTGCAAACTCTGCCCTGCTGCCACCGGCAAGCCCAAAGCTGGACCCTACAGCTGTATTTCAACCCAGATGGGCAAAACTGTCAAGAATCCCCTTGAACAAATGAGTCTTGACACCCAATATATTTGCATGTGAGTTAGCAGTAGACAAAGAGAAGCGATCAGCTCCGTTGCCTCTGTCTTGATGGCTCCACTAAACAGTGGTTTCATGGCCCTAGGGTTTGCAGCAGAAGAGACAGTGAGTTGTTGATTCTTAGCCATCTCCCCCATGACACTCACAACTTTCTATATCTTTCTTGCATCCTCCTAAATGATACCTTCTTGAGGCTTAACAGTCCTAACCAACCCAGTCATTGCTTGTATGAATACCTTCGGTTGTGTTGTTTGCAGAGAGGGGCTCAAAGTTGCACAGGGGTGAGCTGGGACCCCTCCCTGGCAGTGGCATTGGGGTTCCTGTTTCACACTCTCTTCATTTCCCAATAGGTCTCAATATTTAATTGATTTTTGATTGTCTCTGTGGATGGAGCTGCTCTTCCTACGGACCTATCTGCTCAGAGCCTGTCACCATACACACAAATTGGGGGTCCTCCCCCTCTCCATATGCACCACTTCACACGGTGATGTAAATGGTTTGATTCACCAATTAGATAATTTACCTCCAAAAATTTGATTTGTTTTTTTCATTGCCAGTCACTTTCATTAGATTCTCTTGCAATTCCTAACAGTCTACCTTCGTTTCAATACCTTGAACAACTCTGTTTCACCAACAAATATTGACTCAAGGCTCCCTTCCCACATGAGAAATATCTCTCCCCTGAATTTAGAAAGACAGCAAAAACTCATGAAACAAAAGAAAGAATTTATTCAGTGCACTGGGTCTAGTCTCACACCGAGTTTTTCGGGGAGAAAAACCTTTGGGTTTAATTTTCATACGTCTTATAGTTTCACAAAATCCCACCCTTTTTCAGACAAGTTTAATATATTAATTTTTGCCTAAAAAGGTTTCTTTTCTCTGAAAAAGGTCTTTCCCTTCCTTCCAATTGGTTGCGAGGTGTCCCCTGTCAAAAAATGATGGATCTTTGGTTGTGAGGTGTCCCCTGTCAAAAAATGATGGATCTTCCTTTGTTCTTAGCCCAAAGAGAGAAAAGAAACCTCTGTGTACAGAATTTCTACATGGCCCCAAAAGATTTTGATTTTTAAGAACTTATATATTTCCCTTATCCGGCCGAAAAAGACTCTGATACCCAGGTCCAGTTTGGAACTTGGATATCTCACAGCTTTGCGACACGCCTATATATAAAAAAACCCGTATTTTATTTCTCATATCCAAATAATTTAGGCACACATCAAACAACCCAGACCTGGTACAGATTACCAGCACAAGCAAAGGATTTGCACAAGCTCCATTGATCACTTCCCTCCACTGAGGAAAATGACCATTTACTTCCACCTGTAGTTTTCTATCATTTAGCCAATTATTTGGGTGGATTAGGGCCTTACCTCTTGTCCCCTGGTTACTCAGTTTCCAAAAACTCTTTGTGATAACACTGTTGGAAAACCAAAGGGACAATGTCACTGACATCACTTAGCTGATCTCACCAAAATGCCCCTAGAGGCTTATTAGATAGAATTTCCATCTCAGAAACTAGGTTGACCTTTTATCACTTGCCTGTTTTTGTCCAGATGTCCACTAACTCTATCCAGTACCACAGTCTGAGCTAATCTATCTGGCACAGATGTCAGAGTTGTCATTCCCTAGATTCCTCTCCACTCCTCATCCCTTTGACATGTGATTAAAGCCACATTTGCCTCCCTCCAGTCTTCAGATGCCAGTCAATGAGTGTTGTTAGATGATTTCTTGACTACAACTTAAATGTTAGATTTCATTTAATATTAGTTGCATATAGATTTTCAGGCCTCTGATTCTACTGCTAAGATTTTTCAGGTTGAAGCAGAAACTTACACAGGTGCTGGATTTCATGAAGGACTCAGCTTTACTGAGGAGCATGAATTAATTACAAATTCACATGGTACACATGCATATGGCTTGTTTGCCTAGCCACACAAGTTGTTAGGCATCCGATTTAGATACAGCATGATTTGGCTCGCACAGATGCTGCAGAGCATGAGCTAGTGCATTCATTTACTGAAAAATCCATCTTGCTATATTTCATTGTTAAGTGCATAGTGATTTACGCATAGTTTATTTTGTACTTTCTTTTATTTATATCTCTTGTCATCACTACTCTTTTTTTTTACCCCAAAAAAATCTGTGTTTGGAACAGTTAGGTTGATGATATGTTGAAGTCTTGAAAATAAATTGACTCATATCTGCTGAAATCACTGGAATATTTGACAGAAATTTCAACATGATGCTGGTATTTTATCCAGATCTCCTCATTCCTCCTGCTAGTACTAAGAGAAGAGAAGTACCTTCCCTTGTAACCGTGCTTCAAGGATAAGTGCTGCCAGTCCCAAAACGCTTCCTGGGGATCAGTGAAGGAGCCCTGAGCTAGGATACTGAAAGCAGTGGCAAGAACTGAAGTACAGATCAGTTGCCAAATATGAACATGAAAGAATCAGAGCTAAATGCCCTGGTGCCACCAAGTTTTAGGAGAAATCAAGTGTCAAGTTTCCCCATTAAAATTAAAAATCCAAGCTTCCTGAAACAGAAGATTTCCATACTTGCTTTATATATGTCCCAGATAAGCAAATGAAGGTGAGCATGTGGGATATTGTGAAATAACTCTGAAATTCTGCATGAAAGTGAGGGGCTTTTTATTAGCCGTTCTCCACGTAAGCTGTTGCCTTTCAGGCCCCTCACCTTGGATGTTCCTGGCAGGCATGGCTCACAATGCTGGCCTCTGATTTATTAATGAAATCTACTTCATGATAGCAGGACTACTTCCCATGGGGGATTGTCATGCTTCTGGAAGTGGGACAGAGGGCTCTGAAATGTCACCTGAGGCATCCTGTCACTGCCCAGCAGTGGGCTGCAGTCCAGTCACATTATCCCAAGAGGAATTGCATGCCCATTGTAACACCCACAGCAAATTTATCTTGGATGTAACTCTGTAGCTATCAATCAGGTTGATCTAAGCCAAAGTCTGGTCCCGTATTTCCATGAACATTGTCAGTTAACAATAATTTTTCACAGTTTGATTAATTCTAAGCTTTCTTGCCATGTGATTTTGCAGTTAATTAAGTGGTGATGGGTCGTGCTGTGGCCTCCTTTGGGAAGAATTCAGTTCTGCGGGCTGATGGGGAAGAGGCAGCTGTGACACTAAAATCCTGCCTTGTACATAGTGAGTGTGAGAGCATGCCCAACACGCTTGATATCCTCAGAAATTTGACTAGATTGATCCAAGGAAAAGGGGGACATTTCTGTGAAATGCAGGCATTTATTTGGACTGGCTTTGATGCAAATGGGCAGCTGAAGGAAGGACATGACCATGAGCAGAGAGCATCTTATGCATTGCCTCTGTCTCCTGTACGAGCTCATTCAGCTGCCACAGGGAAACCATTCCTAATCAAATCTTCCCAGGCATAGATACTTAATTAGTTTATTTGCAGAAATATTTTGGAGTTTCAGAAGGTTCAGGATCCATTTATTTTCTTCCTCCTTACATTTCACTCACACATGTCTGTCCTCTCAAGCTCCAGCCGTGATCTTGAGCAGAGTGCCAGACTGGCATGTGCATGCACTCATAGAAGAGAAGGCGCTCAGAAACTTTTGATTAGCCAGGCAGCGATTTCATTTACAGACAGCAGTTGAGCATCATCAAGGAAAACGAGTTAACTGAAACATAATTAAGTACATGTCAGCAGAGCAAGTTGAATTAATCTGTTGAGGAAATGAACAGGCGCACAGATACAATAGGGCTTCCAAAGAGCCTGTAGAAATAGAATAAAGGGGGACAGTGGCCAACTCACATTTCAAATTAGAGAAGAAAGTATGAACAAAGTGCAGGTTTCATCTGCATCTTGCTCACCTCTCACATGCCCTTTCACAGAGGGATTTCTATGTGTGGGAACATTTCAGGCACATCTAGAACTTGTTTAATCCAGAAGTTAAATCATGTTGGCAAGTTAGCTCAAGTCACTTCGGGCAGAGGGAGGCCCGCTTCTGAGGCAGGCGGTCAGGCACTTGAAGTAACGCCATATGAATTAGGAGATCGGCCATGCAGAAAAGCCAGTGAGCTCTGCACAGCAAAGCTCATCAAAGGATACTCAGAACACTCAGTAGTCAATCCTGATGCTGACATCCAGGTTCAAGTTTCAGTTTCAAGTAAATTCAAAGTTCACAAGTGAGGATATTCTCTCACAGGTAGCCTCTTTATTCTACTTTCATGCTCCCAGGTCAATTCTTCTCCTCAGATAATTAAGCCCAGTGTGGGGCTGAAGGGCTATATAATAGGGCACACCCTGGAAAATACCTCAGGGGTCTCTGCATGGCCATCACAGCCGTCTCTCTCCCAGCCTTCCACCTGCATTCAATTCAAAGCTCCAGAGCTGTAACTCTATTCTGGGCATTTCTGCAGTCTGGGCTTTACTGATCAAGGAAGCCTTTGACCCTAGGGATGCCAGCCCTCCTTTGGCAAGGAGGGGACACAGAGGAGCTCCAACTCTACAGCCCTCTCACTTAGGAGTGAGCCTTGTGTATCTTTTCCTATGGATTAAAGCCCTTTCCGCCTTCGAAGGTAAATATAAGAATACTCTTTCCATCAGCTCCAGTGGATGCTGAATTTGTCTTTAGGGCCAGAAACTTTTCTCAGACAAAAACATGTAGTTCCCAATATATACCAAGTGCTTCAAGAACCAAGACACGGCCATTCAAATTCTCAAATCTTCAGTTTCCATGCAAGTACAAACAAAGACCCAAAACTTAGCAGCTGCTCACCCAGAGCCCTCCGTGGCTGAAAAACTGACTTTACAACAATGTGTGAATGGCCCGGTGAACTTAAGTTCCCCCATCACTTTTATTCATAAAATCATGCTTGCTATTACTGCTGATAAGAAAAGAAAAAACAACTTTCTGAACAGAAATGGAAAGCAGCACTGTTTTTCTGACACGTTTTGCCACAGTCTCAGTTTTAAACCAGACCTGAATGGCCATGCTTGTTATTCTCCTGTGGGCAATGAGGAAGCAGTTTCTCAAGCTAGAGATGTAAACTGGAGTGATTTATTGTGATTTACATGCCTCCTGTGCTTTTCCTAGCCAATTTAGGAAAATACGGTATCAGAAATCGGATTCTGTATGAACAATTGCAACAATTACTGCTAAGAGCCCCATCACTTTTTGCTTAATTTAATATTCTCTGTAATTATGTTAGTCATAAAGAAAGTAATTTGTTATTAATGTGGATGTCACATGCCCCTCTACAGAAACCTCAGCAATAATTAATGTTCCATTAACACCTTAAGTGTCTTGTTATTATTTATTCATTTAGCATTAAAATTGACGAGGCTGGTTTTGGGAACAAAAAGTGTATATATATATATATATATATGACCACACTTTTCCTGCAAGAGCCATGGAACATTTGTTTAGTGACAAAAGCCGGTGGGTCTGCAGCCTTAGCTATATTCACCTCCATGCCTGCTGCTATGCTATAAATAGCTCAAGCTCAAACAGGGAGATATGCAAGACACTTTAAGAAAACACCAGAGGAAAATCAGGAGATGATGTCTGGCAAGTCTTTTGGCAGAGAGACTGAAGACCTAGGAAAATTTTATTCTGTTCCCATCTTTATCATACTTCCAGGTGTCTGTGTACAAGCCATGCACAGTAAGTCCTCACCCTGTCACAAGGTCAGGTTCTCAGTTCAAGAGAGAGAATGGGGTGCCTTTTGGGTTTTTTTTTGTTTTCTTATGACCAGAGACCCAACATGAAATATTTAGTTCAAGCATAATACAATTTCTTTCAGGTTTTTTGATTCACCAAGAAGAAAAATATTTTTCCGGGATCAGTAGGATCTTCTCTGTGTTTTGATTTTCCCTTTAGCTTCTGGAAAAAATCAACCGTTGTCTGGGTCCAAACTTCATTCTGCCTTTTAATTTAGCATTTCAGGGTGTCCTTCAGATCCTGGCAGATCATCCTCACCACATGCCGGGTGTGATCTGCCCCGGGTCACAGAAAAGGCAGTCTGTGGCTGCTGGCAGAACCTGTGGTACATCTGGGATCGGGATTCCAGGTCTCCCACATCCCATCCCTGTGTATCACTAATGGTCTCATCCCTCCTGCTCTACTGTCTTGAACCTAAGGGCTGCTTTCAGCATTTCATCCGGAGCAGAGTCTCTGTCTCTCTACTTCTGTATTGGCCATAATTGATTTTCCAGTTATTACCATTATCAACAAACCTGTTAACAACAGACATCAATGCAAACAGCAATTCCCCTCATGGCTGAGTTTAATATAGACTGAAGTTCCCCATTTGAGTCTGGGCTGAACATAGCCTTCTCACACCACAATTCTGAAGAGCTTTTTCTTTCTTTCAAAAACAACAGGGAGCTCTGCATTCTGCATGACCCCCAGTCTCCAATTAAGCCATCCCACAGCTGTTACGGACTTCTGAAAGTGAATCCGTCAGGAACATGGTCTTTGTGTTGAGATCTTCCACCAAAGAAAAGAAAAACTGACAGTGCCTGAGGAGAGTTAGACTTTTTTGACCCTCTCTCCCATTCCACACACATATATATGTATGTGTGTACACACAGGGTACCTCGGTAATAACGTCTTGTTGCTCATTGCAAAGCCTAGGTAATATTAGCCAGAGCCATATGCTTTTTGCACAAGCTGAAATATCATATAGTTATGCTGCTTTCATGGTTTTCTGTCCTTGCAGGATCAAGATGTGCTGTCTCCTTTTTTCCCTACATTTTGTTTTGATTCCTCTCAGTGTCATCTGCTACAGTTTCTCTAAAAGAAGCAGTTAAAATAAAAGAGGTGCTCCTTGCACTACTGCCAAGACACGCTGCTCAGCCTTTGGCTGTGAGGGCACCTCATGAAGTGATCCATCAAAAGTGTATATTAATGACACTCATCATGTGCCCATGGCATGCGACTTCTGTGGTTTACCAAGGGGTAGCTTGGCAGGTAGGCAAGGCAGTTCATCACTTCTCACCACAGGAACTCTCTCTCCATGCTGCTTTTCCTCCTATCCTAGATATTGCTCTGAGATTGTTACTATAAGAAAGGCAAATACAGCAAGGTGCACGCAAACTGCAAATAAAAAGTTAATGGTGGCATCCTTCAGTGCTCCATACAGAGAAAAGGGCCATTAGTCTCATTAAAGCAGGGAAAAACATTCTTTTGTGCTCCCATTTTCCTCTTTACTGCAGTGAGTCTTCATGAGCACATGCACATATCTGCACCTTGGAAGCCTTGCTTTGAATTATAGCTTCTCATTACAAGGAAGAGGCTTCAGCTTCAGTTCCAGCTTTTCTTGCAAAGCATTTTGCTGCCTTTCCTCCACAAAACCCCCCTTGCTAATTCATCCTGCATCTATACAACCAGAGGAGATAGCGCAAGGAACCTGGGTCTGAACTCCTCGCCTCTCGATCAGACCTTCACCATCACTCCCAGGGGATGCATTCTCTGCTCCTCTACCCAGCGATATAATTTTCCGTTCAAAGTCAGTAACTTCTTCCCTTCTCTTTCCACTTCATGAGCTATACTTGGCAGTGGCACAGTAAACCCACATGTTTTGGCTTCTCCATCACTCCATGGTTTTCTGTGGAGATGAGCACTTTCATTTTTGTGGCTTCCTTCTTTCTGAAGACAGTGGGCTGGATTTTCTCATCAGTCATCTACTTGTAGTAAAATCAAAGATATTTCACTAAATCATGTAGACATGGTGTTCACTGACTCCACGGACTGGTTCCCAATCTATGTCAGTGTAGTAGAGATTAAAAGCAGGCCGGGATGGCTGGTGACTGTTGACACTGATGTTCCTGCATTGCATCATGGTAGGGTCAGGACAGTCATTATCTTTCTGCTTTGATGTCAAGCACTGAGCGTACACATGAGTTACCCTGGTTTGGGTCTGAGTTTGAATCTGAGTCCGAATTTTCTGTCAGAAAGTCAGGATTCAGACCCAGACAAGGTTCTGTCATGACAGAAAAATTGCAAGGAGAAAATAATAAAATGTGCAGGAACTGGACAAAAATCACGTAGGAGAAGAGAAGGTGGCATTCATCTGAAGCAATTTTATATTTAAACACTCAGACTTTGGGATGATGCAAGATTGCTGAACACCTGGCTGGTAAGTATTTCATTGACTGAAGCTCAGAGATTATTACTTCCAATGGAATTTGTTTCACTTTTACAAAGCAGCAGCAAATACAGATGCTTGAGGAGTCTGTTCTCTTTACTTATGAGCCTTATAATGGGTTTTTCAAACTGTCTACCCTGTTACTGATTCAGCAAGTGTTTAAGCACACACTGGATTGAATTTTCACAAGAAAAACACAGTTTTGCTCACACCTTATTCCCTACCTTCTGCTACCTACCCCCCCGCCCCCCACCAAAAAGAAGAGAGACTCTGAGAAATATGTTAGCTACTTGCAAGCCATTAAACCAAGGAATTAATGCTCTTGTGCCATTGATCTGATTTTCCCCGTCCTCTTCCTGAGGAATCAATCCATCTGTAGAAGTCAGTGGGTACTGGCTCTGCATTTCCCAGTGAGCTTCCTACCTGTGAAAAAAAGCTGCTAACAGAGTTTGACTGTCAGGAAACCAGCAAACAGATGCTTTGGGTAAGGAGCCATGACATGAAAGACGAAAGGATCACTGCTAGGGCATCTGTTACCCATCTCAAAAAAGGAGGAAGGAAACATTCCTGAACCATTTATACAGGGGCTCTGGAGCTCAGGATACAGTGCTCCTGGGGACTTTAATTACCCAGACATCTGCTAGGTATGATATTCCTCAATCCTAAACCAAAATCATTCTTTTATTCCAGATAGGACCATTTTATGACATAATAAATCAAAAAAAGAGTGAAATTAAGCTGTATTAATTGATACAGGGGGAGAAAAAAACCTAAACATTTTAGAAAAATAGGAGAGTCTGTAATATTGACTGTAGTTTTCTTGAATTGGGCCTGTAGAAACTAATAGATGGTTCTCAGAGAGCACAACCCCATAAAAGGGTTGGAGACTGAAAGTGCACATGGATGAGAGTCAAGGCCAAGCAAGACAAGCACGTCATTCATTTTTCATGTTTATGTTTCACTCATTTTAAGTCATAAATTGTCCTCAAACTGATTGCAATCTTTCAAAAATGAATTTGCTACCTTAGATGACTTACTAAATAATGTGAGCAACTAAACCAAACAAATATTCAAAAATAAGTCACTGAAATGAAATGATTCTTAAAGCACTAAAGAACTCAGATTGTGCATTGCTGTTCCTTGATCCAGTGAGTGTAATGACACAGAAGTGTTATTTGAACCCATTTTAGCAGAGATGCAATCTATTTTAAAATACTCCTTAAAGAATTGCTAAAAATGCACTTTTTAGAATTTTTTTAACCTGCTAATAATTAGGTTAACTTTAGCATGCTTACAGTCAAGTGGCCCAAATGAGCTCTAAACTTAGATATACCTCTAAATATAGGCATAGCCTCAATGCTACATGGGAAAGGAGAAAGCTACGAGCTCTGTCTGGTACACAACATCTTTGTAGGGAATTGCCAAGCCTGGTGTTGTGTGTGTCTATACAAAAAGCAGGCAAGCTTAACTGTTCACTCAAACACTACTTTCTCTCAGCTCTACTGCAGTACAAAGAGAAGAAGTAGCCAAATCGAGGAAGGAGTTATTCCTTGAGGACTTAAGGCATGGAAGGCTAGATATCCTACTCAGGGGGAAGAAAGAAATTTCAAAGTCAGAGGAGAACCGGAAATTAAGCTAAGAGATACTAGCCTCAAACTGGGGTATAATGGCAAAGTGATTATGTGTTATAATTGTTCAGAGAAGCAACTGGTATCAGGAGATATCAGGTACTCTGTAGAAACAAAAAAGAGTTAAGAAAAGTAAGATCAGACTTTACAGATACTAGGGAAACCAAAGCACTAGAAGAAACAGATGAAGAAGAAAAATTTAGGAGTATAAAACCTGACTGAAACAGTGAGCTGCTTCTTTAAAGGGTCGAGAGAGAGACTACAGAGACTTCATCAAACTTGTGTTTGAGTATGCTCTTTCAAAGGCTTTGAATCCTCTTTTGAAACCATCCCAAAGTTTATACGTGTTTTATTTGTACTTCTGGTCCATTAGACTCCTATGGTGAAACCTTCACTGTAGAGAACTCATCTAATACTTAACCTTACTGAAGTAAGCAGAGCTGAACAAGTGTAGGATGGAGAATTAGGCATTTAAAAATGCTTAACTTCGCTACAAAGAGTGTAGCTCAATTATTTCTGTTAATTAAATCCCCCCTCCGTGCATAATCAATCCTTACTTGCTGGAAAGGCACTGAAGGGTATGAGCTGACAGACATCATCAGGTGAATGTGCCTGGTTAGCTGCCTTGCAAGCCAGCAGGTAAATCACTGTGAATGTGGCTGAACTCCCACAGAAATGAAAGGCACAAATGCACTGCCAAGTGCTGAGCCTCAGACGTACCTCATCTACAATCTCAGAGGAGTGTTCAAAGGGCTAGTAAAAGTCTGCACCTTAACAAAGTGCTCTTCTAACAGAGCGAGGAAGGCTGTGTTAGCACCTCTGGGCATATCTGGTGTACCCTCCTCGGAGAAGGATGCTGCAATGGGTGGTCTTGGGCATGACTTTCCTTGTGCCTGACTTGCACAAAGTTTTTTTATTTATTTGTAATGTTCTTTACGTATTTACTCCAAAGTCTAATGACATTTAAATGAAAAATCTCATGCTGATTAAAAGCAGGTAGGGGAATAGTTGGGAAAATGAAATGCACCATACATAATCAGATCCAGATGACATGCAGCCCAGGGTTTTGAGGGAATGAAGCTAATGAATATAGTGAACCTCTGGTAATTAGATTTGAACAGCCATGGCAAGGGAGAGGAGGAGGGAAAATGCAAACATGGTATAGAACTTAAAAGGGGAAAAAAACAAAAGGAAAAAAGAAAGTTATACTAACATAGGCTTATAAAAAGCCCACATCACTGACTGTAACTCCCGGAGGGGAGGACTGCAAAGTATTTCTCCAGCCTTCCCTTTCAAACTTTCCATCATCTTTTCACTCCTCACTTCAACAGTTGTGCTCTTTTTTGTTTCCTCTCCTCTCCTTCTTTTGCATCCCACCTTCTGCTTTTGCCCACATCCCCTATTTTACTCCCTATGAGATCTTTAGAGTTTTTCAGGATGAAGAGCCCTTTCCAGACCATTCTTTTTGCCCTTTGGAGGTACAACATCTCCGCCGCGCTCTATGCAGTTACCTAAGCAGTAGAGCTCCATGTTATCCCTTCTCAACAGCACCAAGTTAAACCTTTAATTCAGGCTAAGTTCTTAAAGATGAGCATTTCTTTAACATATGAGCACTCCCACTAAAATGACTGGAGTAACTGAGATGTTAAGAACCACAGGGGTTTTTACCTGCCCAGAGCAGGAGTTCAAGAATTAATTTCTTTTCATTCAGAAACTGAGTTTATCCCAGCTGTTGCTGTTATATTCAGGCCCATCTCCTCACCTGCATACAAACACAGGCTCCTCTTGCACCTGTCCTAGCAGACACCCCTCTGTAGCCAGTCTGACCTGCCACCTGCACTCATCCCTGCGCTGACAAGGGGAAGTCTGCCTTCCCTTCGTGCCCCTGCATGGCTCCTGTGGTTGGCAGCACTGGCCATCCCAGGGGTGGTGGGCAGAGGACATTTGTGGCTCTCAGCTGGTCTCCATCCTGAGCTAATCATGTAAGTTTGGGCTTTTGTGCAGCTCCAGTTGCCTCCTGGCACTGACAATAGCCCCCTTCAAGGTGCAGCACACCCCGATGATAGGAGCCACAATGGGGCTGCGTGACCAAGTGAACCCCACTCCACTGTGTCCTGGGCACCCAGGTGAGGGGGAAATGAGGGAACAAATGAGTTACAGTTTACTGAGAGATTTAGTGGTTTCAGGAGCTTGATACACTGCACATCAAACCTCACTAAGCGGGGTTTTGGATTAATTTCTCACATTAGAATTAGAGCAGAAGCCCACCAGGACAAAATCCTGACACTTGCTACACCCAAGCAACTCCCAGGAAATTGCATCATCCTGCATGTGAAGGAACTGAAGTATGGCATTTTTCCTCTTTTTCAGTGTGGATGATGAATTCTTTTCAATTAGTCCAAGAATCAGCATGACTATTTGAATTGTACATTTTTGCATTGAGTACAAAGTCTTTAATGTTTTCTTAATGGAGAGTTATATAGAGTATTAACAGAGCTGTCTGTTAGGCAACAATTCCACTGGAGAAGTAGAAAGTGAGTTTAGATGGTGATAAAATGCAGTACTTTTTTTTTCTCTTGATATCTTCACTAAAGAGTAGAAGCACCTCTTGGGATCTGTTATTTGGATTATAATCTGAACTACTTTCTGTCAGAATATTGACTTTGTGGACCAGAAAGATCAGGCTAGCACTGAAAAAATAAATTCCATTCAGGAAACTTAACACAGCCCTTTTTCTCCCCTAAGCCAGCAAAATCCTTTTAAATTATTTTAGTAACTCTAGCAACCTAAAGCAGATTTTGCACAGATTTTGAAGAGAGCAACATCTCTTTGCAGCAATAACAGTTTGTTACTTATGGGTCAAAATGATTTGCTGAATCAGAAATATTTCCCTCCCTGGGAGATGCTGTTTGCAACCGTAGGCTTCCCCTTTGCGTATCGAACAACGCAACTCAGTTAGTTGGGTTTGAGGCAATCAGATGTTAAAAGGCAATTTGGAGAAAATTGCATATAACTTCAGATGTCATTCAAAAAGGATGGGGTACTGGCATCTGTTTCTCATAACCTTTGAAACATTACACATGTTTCAGAACGGTACTGTTTTTTTAGAAGTAAACCATATAATTTCTAGGTTCTTTAAAATTAAACACTGTACCTTTAATTTAGGATATTGTTATTCTAAAAAAGACAATGCTAACCTTTTTTGACCTTCTCTGTGGTGTAAGTTATTATTGGCAAGGTCACGTTTGGTCTCTTTGTCTGATCCAGCAGTGTATTTCATGAATTACCTTATAATTTTAAGTGGTGACTAGACCTTTGTGTTCTAGATAAGGTCACAAAAACAATTTATCCAAGGCATTTGACAAAGAAAGGAAAAATTGCCCACTTTTCCCATCAAACATAATTACCATTCACCACATCTAAATTAAGCACTTGTTACATCTTTACTGGAGAACCAAAAGCTGCTATGAATCAGTTTATTTGTCCATTAACTGAATTCTGGTGCAGGAAAAACATAGGAAATCGGCTTTAAATTTAACCCTCTTAGTGCTCCAACAGAAAACTCATAGATCTGAAACTTAGTCTGTGGCAGACTCTCCTCTTTTTATTTTTTTTTAATGAATGACGGAAAGCCATGAGGCAAGCCTCCTATCCCTCTTGCTGGAACACACGGTCTGGCAGTGGGCTGGAATGATGGCACAAGGGCAGGAGAACAGGCTAACTCAGAGCCGGGCTCTACAACTTTATTCAATTAGTTATTAAATGTTTGGAACAAGGTTTCATTTGCCAACAGCTGTATACAATCGTTTGCGGTTTTGAGGACAGAGTAATTGGCATGTTATGAGCTTTTGCCTCAGCTTTTGGCATCTGCCTGAAAACCACATGGGAAGAGGGATGGTTCTGTGTGGGGCTCAACCAGGAACCATCCCCAGGGAACAGAACTTCAGGAGCCATCAGTGAACAGACCTTACCTAGGTCTCATGGACGAGGGCAGATGCTGCCCACCAGCATTCCTAGCAAGCCCTGGTGGGCGGGAGAAGGAGTCCTTGCTAGGCTGTGTTCTACTAGAGCCAAGATTGCTTCACGTGCACAGATTTATGCTTTTAACTAGAGACAACTGTTTTCAGGAAATTGACTGAAGCTGCTTGTTAATTGGAAGCAGTGAGGGAATTTTATTTTCCGTTGTGTGCTTCAGTCCTCGGTGATCCAGCACTCAGCACTAAGTTGTTACAGCTCAGAAGCTGCCACCAGCCTTTATCTAGTGGTGACATGACATTCCAGCCTCCCTTTGAGCCGTGCAGGATGCTCTCTCTTCCAGGCCATGTTTCCTTTCAGGGCATGCTAGGAACTACACACACCCTGCTCCTTGTATCCTCTGTTCCCATTCTGCTCTTTGTTTTTTTCCTCTCACCAATTCATGACCTCTTTGCTATGGGATGTTCTTTGGGGAAATAGTAACTGTTTGCTACACATTTATGCAATGCCTGGCACAGCAAGCTCTTCATAGGTCAAGAGTCTTTGGCACTATTGCAACACAAATGTTGAATGCTAATAGTACTGTGGTGGAGCTATGCTTCATCATATTATCAGTATCACTATATAGGATCACACTAACCCTTTGATTATCACCTATTACTGCTTCCTGTTAAAGGGAAGTCAGCCTTGAATGGTTCCTCTAGCTCACACTGTCTTGACCAACATCATACCCTGGTTTCTTAATTGTTTACACCTCAAAGAGTAATCCTGTATCCTGTAGAGAAGCTCCCAACTGATGTCTAATCATTAACTACAGAAGAGGAGAGCTGAAACATGTGGTGCTACTCTGTATTAGTGTTCTTTAGTTATAATAATGGCTTGCTTTTTCCCAGCTGTGCTCAGAGTTCTTTACAAAGAAAATGGAACATTGTTATTGCCATTTTAGGGATCATAAAGCTAAAGTGCAATGAAGAAACGTGCCTAGGCCACAGTTAGACAGCAGATCAGTGGGACTACATACAAACCCACCAAAAGCTGTGTCATATCCACACCCCTAAGTGAGAACTCAATGCAGTTACTTAATAATAACAAAAAGTATAATTTATCCCATATATGTCTGAAAATCAACGCCAGTTGTTCAGGCAGGCACTCACATGCTGTTTGGCTGGAGTGAGCCTGTTCTTAACACATGCTCAGCTGCTTGTTAACGGGAGGGAGAGATGCAAATGAAAGTCTACAGGCTTTACAATAAGCAAACTTCGTCCCTTGATCACAGCGCAGTGTGTCCTGCTCCTGACAGTTGAAGTTTTATAGTGGGTCACATGGACAACAGATGTTCACCTGCTTAACTACAGTAGCAGTAAAACTCTTAAAACAACTGCTGAACAAAGAGGGGCCATCTACTCTAGCTGCTTTGGAATCAGGCAGGAGCCCTTCAGATGTATTTGTCTATGCGTCTCATCTAATTTCCTCTCAGAAAACTCAAGCGGTGGAGCCTCTACTCTTTTCTTGGGCAAATAGTTCCTTTCTGCAGTAAGACCCTGCTTCTATGATGTGGCTTTCCTCCCCCACCTAACATGGCTAATTTAACTTTTCCCTTCCTACCCGTGCTGGTTGGTGTGGATGCAATATGCATGTTGAAATGTCATCACTCCCCCTCACAATCGCACTGTTGTGCTTGCTTGTCTGGGGTCCATCTGTGGGGTTTTGGTAATGAAGTCCTATTATGCTGGAAAGTAGGAGGACAGAGGGCTGAGAAACACAGGAATCCTGGCTATTGCACTGAGATGAGTGATCACACCCTGTTTATTGAGCTTGGTACTGGAGCTCTGTGTGAAGCTCCATACACTGCGATATTAAAGAGGTCATCTCACAGGATGGCCTCACACTCTGGTTTAGCAGAAATCCTACGCATCCTTCAGTGCTGTTTGCTTAGTGACTCAGGTAAAACCTAGGTGATTTTGGAGTTTAGCATTCAGAGTGCCTGTGTTGGGTTGAGAATAAACAGGACCAAAGCAAACCTCCATGTTGATCAGTGTGGGTCTTCTGTGCTTAGTGGTCTCTCAGAAACTCAGATAAGGCAGCTAAGCTAATAGGATCAATGATCTTCTCCAGAGCTTTTACACTGCCTATGGGTCTGCTGGTGTTTACAATACCATGGAAGTCATACCTGCAAAAGTATCAATTTTAGTGAACCTGTATGAACAGAGGCTGGCTTTGATGCTCAAATCTAGGGTTAGGTAGCACGTGGAAACACGTGGGATATGAGCTGGGATTTAGTGGACACACTTTCTGCTGAAGCATCTGTCTGAAGCCCAGTGAGAGGCTGATTACTATGAGCCTCGGTGAGATGTGGAGTGGTGCCTGCAAAGCTTCCCACAGGAGGGCTGCTGACCATGGGTGAGGCAGAAGGGGCCACATGGGGTAAAAATACTGCTATCAAGAGTGAGACAAAACCCTCATCTAGAGAAAAGTTAAGAAGAAGTTTTTCCTTTGTATATTTCATATGTAGCCTGAGTTTTCTGCTGCTCAAGAGAAAATGCCACATACATTTCATATCCTCCAAAGGAGGAAATTTGGTTAAAAAATGAAAAGAGCTAGACATATGTCTCCTCTGAAAATCAATAGGATTTATGCATCCCAATCTCTTTTTCATTTTGAGACTCTCATCCCACACACAGCACTCAGCTATGCTTTTATGACCAGAACCCCCTTCCTTGCAAAATCACACCCTTCTTTTGATATTCATTAACAATGGGGATCAAAACTAGCAGACAACCCAGTGAAAGCAGGCTTTGTGTTGCCTTTTACATCTTTGTTTAGCCCTCTGGCAGAGCTCTGGCAAAAGCCCAGGCTGCAGCCTTTGCTCAGGGTTGAATGAATAAAGGTCATCATGTGCCAGGATGGAAGTTCACTGTCATACAGTGAGACAGAGATGTCCAGCTAAGCTGGTTTGAAGAAAAGGTACAGCATTCAGCTGTGCTCACCTTCAAAGATGATAATTTCACAGGCTTACTTTCACTGGAGAAAGCAGTACTGTGACTCATGTCAAATAGTGAGAGCAGGATCAAATCCAACATGCTTCTGTGGAAATGCCTTTTCTTACATGCTGGGGAGGAAGGAGAAAACATAAGGGGTCACCTCAACCATTACGGCTGAGGTCTTGAATAAGCCATCTGATGATTTGAATAAGCCATCCGATGATTTACTTGAGGATGAGCTGGTTAAGCAGGAAAAGCAAAGGAAAGAAATGGTGAGCAAGTACCTCTGGCTTGGCAAAACAATCAAAGAGTTGATAATTCAATAGACTCTTTGTGAATTTCTTTGCTTCAGTTTTACTCATGTGCCATTACTATTCCCCTATCAGTAAGCAACCTCTGGAAAAGCACGATTAAAATCAAAACTAAACCCCACTAGATAAGCATGGAGGCATTGCTAGAAATAGGGTCCCAGCAGCCATGACATTTATAGTCTCATCTACTTCCTTATAAAACCAATGAGATCTGCTCTTTCTCTGTCCTGCATTGAAGACTTTGTGAGGTTGAGGATGTTCTTAATGCCTGCATTTGGACTGCATAGCCCCTTTTCTTCATCCCTCCTAATCCTCCTTGCTTTTTCGTGTATTAGTTTGCACTCCTCTAACTGCTTGTAGACTAGAATTCTGGCAGCAAGCATATGAAATATCAAATCAATTGAGTATGAGCTTCAAGGGTGAAAATACAGCAGAGGTTTCCTTGCAGACCTCAGGTACACTGAGATAGCAGGCTGAGTTATGGAGATTTTCAGTTTTTAGGTTGTAATAGTAAGTTGATAAATTATGCTGAATTATGTGCCAGCATCAGAACTGTTGTTAAAACCTAGCACACGGGAGTTCTCAAATTATTCACAGATTAAAGGATTGGGTTACCAGGATTTGAAGTAAAGGAAGTCCTTCTTTTTCACAACATTCAGTTTAAACCATGGAACTCACTGTCAGAGGAAGCTGCAAAGGCAAAGGTTTAAGCAGGCTCAGCAAAAAAGATCAGATGAACTGGAGAAAGAATGGCCCATGAGCAGTGGCTAAAGAGAACAGTAGAGATGGTCAGAAGGAAGAGTCAACACACAGAGGGCCCTGGGCAGGCTTGAAGTTTGGGCCAACCAGGGAAGCATGAAGAACTGGACTCTCCTTTGACGGAAATATGAGTGGATTTGACAGGGTCCTGGATAGCTCAATCTGGGACCTGCTTTACATAGGTCAGATGGCCCCCAAGAGCAGGGACCCAACCCAGACTTTCTGAGATTCTATGGATTCAAGCTTGAAACCAGAAAGTCAGTCTGAGGGGAGGATCCTTCTCCTTTGTCTTGTTTCATTTCTTTTCCTAGGTACCTGCTATTTCCCATCGGTAGAAATGGCATGCTGAACTGGGTGAATCCAACCTGAAACTGCATCAGTTTTTGTATTCTTAAGATTCCTTTGCTGTAAAATCCTATTTTCCTTTCCAAGGAGGATTCTGTAAATTCAAACTTCACATCAGAGTTAGGGCAGCCTTTTGACACAGCCGTTGGGATAAGCTATATTCTTCAGATGAGTTGTTAGCTCTTGCACAGGAAAAAAAACAAAGCAACAGAAAGCAGCTGGGAATAAGAAGGAAGCAAGGGATGCATGTCCTGAACATCACTGCTTCCATCAATAAAGCTGTCTCTTGTACCTGTGCATGCCTGTATACTACGCACTGCTGAGCTGGAGCTGAGTGCTTAGCAGATAGTGTTACTTGCAAACCCCCTGCCCCCAAAAGACCATCTCCAATCAATCTAAAATGATTGTGGATTCACTCAAGTGTCTCATGACAAACATTCACCTGAGACGGCAGCTCTCTAATGGTAATAACAGCATGTGAGCAGGGAAAGAAGGCAGCCAAGTGGAAGGATGACTAGTGTGACTGGATCTGTATGGAAGGACCTTTTCACAGAGTGACCCTCAGGTCACAGTAAGATGGGCCCTCAGCAGCAGATCCCTTGCTCTGTTGATGCCAAGGCATCCACAGTGTGAGCTGGAGGTGCAGCTTTCTCTTACATTGTCTTTGTTAATAATACAGCTGCTGCAGTAGGTAGCATCCCAGACTGTCAGTCCTCTTCGTGTCAAGGCCTTTGTCCTGATGGGGGCAGTGATCTGGAACAGTGATGTGCTGGGTTTTTTTCTGGGCCAAACAAAACCTGTTCTGTGGTGTTCTTCAGGGAATGCCACTGTGACCCACAGGCTTTCATCACAGGACCTACCTGTTCTGTCAGCTCTGCTTGCAAAGCCTGCATAACTCTTTGTGTTTGTTCTCAAAACAAACATTCAAATACAGTCTTGTATTTTCTTTTCCATAAGAAAACCAGAGCAGAAAAAACCTGTGTGGACAAGTCAGTGGGAGCACCCTTAGCTGAAGGAAGCCAACAACAACAGGTATACCACTTTCAGACTTCCTCACAGCTCTGCAGCAAACAACATGGAGCAAGACAGCAAATCCAATGTGGAAAGAGCAGCCAGTGGGGTTTGCTTTATTAAAAAATGCTGCCCTCAGGTCCTGCAGACACTGGTCACAGTGAAGCTGAGGACCCAGCTGTGAGCTTTTCTCTGGCCTATCATGGCCTCACTTCACTAAACTTAGCAGAGTTGCTCTACAAGGTGCAGAAGTCAGTGTTGTGCACAGGTGGCTCCTTTATGAAGCAAGGGGTGGAAGGATGCCTGGGTTTCTAGTCTGGATTTCTGACAATCTTCTTTGCCTCTCTTGAGTTGTGGGGGACTGCCGGGGTGAAGGGACAGTCCCAAACATGTGGGGAAAAACTCCCTGGCACAGGAGTGGGGGCAGTCAAACAGGGTCTCCACAGAGGCTTTGTGAGTCTCTGCTCTGAGCAAGACAGCCTGAACTGAGCAAGGACATAGGTCCTAGTCCTGGGTGCACAGCCACTAGCGGATATACACTGTGGTCTGCCTCATGCAGCCTATGCCTTTTGTTCTCTGCCTGTGTTCTCCATTTGTCCTCCAACCTCTTTGAACTGTCTTTTTTAATGTCTAAGCAGTGCTCAGAGTGAGACTTTCACAGAATTAACATCCAAACTATAATTATACCCAGACACAATATTAAAGTTGAAAAGCCAAGTACCCAAAAGTTAGCAAACAATAGAATTTATATTGCCTCTGTACGGTAATACAGGAAGAACAAAACCTTCCCTCGGCAGCTGCTGTGGTTTCTGTGCAGCCTGTTTGTTGCAAGTAGGAGAACCTAGGGGTACATTTTTTGGGCATCCTCAGTAACTCTCTGCTGCTCCGACAGGGAGTCAAACACAGAGTGGCATTGCAGGCTCCCATGGCAGAGTGGTCATGCAGGGCTGGCCGAATGTATTGGAGATATCAGCCTGTGTCTCCTCCATGTGCCCTGCAACTGTGGGAGCACGATGCTGGATGGCCAACAGGGTGGAGGACCTGGTGGATGGAAAATACCTCAGCAGGAGTTAATGATTATTTCTAGCCCAGATCACTTCTGTGCCAAGCCTGGAGGTGTGGTACAAGGGTGAGGATGAGAGTGAAGACTAAGAAAGAAGGGCTTATGTTGGCTTTGTTTCAAATAAAACAGTCTTCCAACTTATGCAAACGCTAATGCTTACATGACACTCAGCATTTGTGATTCCTTTGCCGGTGTTTTTTTTTCCCCAGGTTACTTAACATGTTGAATGTTAACAAGGATGGAAGCAGGAGGAGATCTAGCAAAGAGAAGGGAGCTTGTGGTTCTGATTGACTGAGTGCTGCCTTGGGTAATGGAGTTCTTCCTGCTCAGCACCTCATGCCATCCATATGTTTTGCAGGTAGTTGCTGCTTTACTTCCTCATTTTTTGAGTGTTTTAAGTCCTTGCTCCAAACCAGAAGAGCACTTGGACTTGTTGAAGTATATGCCGTCACCTTTTGTCAACAGAGCCATTAGTCTCTAGTCTTCTCAGATATGGTTAACCTGTTTCAGCAAAAATTCAGTCTGGGGCAACCCCCAGGAATGTAAACTTTCAGCCCAAAAGGTGAAGTATTGGAAAAACTGATAAATACCTCAAATCAGTCTCCTGGAATGGGAAGCATTTGGCAAGCTTGTAAGAGGCAAAACCAATCCACAACACTCAAGAATAGAGCTTGTCTCTATAAATAATAAAAAGGAGCAGCTGCTATCTAAAAAAGTCAGAGCATGATGCAAAAATGTCCTCCAGGGTATTTGTATACACTTGCAGGAATTGGCATACAGCTGGAATGGGTGTACAAAATTCCTGTCTGAGGCTAGTTAGACCTTACCTGTGCTTTAACATGAGTGTGGCTGGGCTTCCACAGGCAGTGTGGAAGGCTGTATTGCTCCAGCACTCCTCTTTCCAGGTAAAGGGTTGCAGACGTGCACTACCTGAGGTCCATTATTGTACTTGCAGAAGTGATTCAGACATCTATGTTCCCATGGCATAGATTCAAAATCTAGGTGATTAGGGTTCTACACCACTGCAGTGAGTCTGATTCTTCAACTTCATATCTCAGCTGAAGCTATAAAAGTGACATAAGTAAAAATGTTAAATCTGAGTTTATTACAAAACCTGGGGAAAATTTGGCTCCAGGCAGTAGTGTGTGTTAAAGGTGATGTGCTCAGTACCCAGCAACCATGAAAGACAGGCTGTCAGTTTGAGCGCTTCACTGTTGGTTCCTGCAGCTGAGGATGTTTGCCTTGAACATCCGTTTCTGTGGCTGGTGGCAACACTGAAAAGGAATAACTCCTTCCTTTAAACATTTAGGAGGGAACTGAGGGGAAGAGAAAAGACACAGATCACATCAGCTGTAACCAGCAAAGTCCACTTTTCTTCCTTAGTCTCCCTGACACCAGGGCTAGAAAGCCTTGTTATCAGGTCTCTTCTCCCACACTGGTCCACTAGCCTGGTGGAGAGACAGACAGAAAAAATGGTGCTGGAGACCCAGCACCTGTTGCTTGCAGATTTCACATTTTAAAGTGCTTCTTTCCAGCTACTTGGGACTTGCTTAAAGTTGATCTTGACTACATGAAAAATATTGCTATTACCTTTTATGCACTCTCTTTTTCTTGTTGTTTTTCTTTTCTTCCTTTCCTTTTTGCCTTTGTTTTTTTCCTTCCACATCAGTCATCACATCCTTAAATTGGGAGGAGAGAAATTAAAAAAAAAATTCAATACCTCAAGTGTTTTTAAACCATCAGCAATTGGTACAAGCCTGAAGAGGTCATCCCTGAAAATAATCCAGCTGGTGAACTCCGTATGGATGTCACCTTTCCAAGAGCAATGCCATTTCCTCATGAGGTGGGTGTACTTATTTATTGTGTCATTAAAGCTGTTTTCTTTCAGGCAGCCTTTAAATATCTTCTCTGGGGATTCACCAGGCTGGGCAGCAAGCCAAGTGGAACCCTCTGAAGTTAAGAGCTCAGCTCTGTTGGACACAAACTACTTAATATTTCAAGGACAACAAAGGTGGTACAGATCAAATTTGTTTCCAGGAGGAAAGAAATAACTGGCAAGTAACACGCTGAGCCCATCAAAATGGACAACGAGCAATGCCATGGTGACCCCTCTTCTTTAGGCAAGAGCAGGGCGCTGCTGTACGTTTATATCTACAAGTTGTGATTATGGACCCTTCACTCTACTTGCCATGGCTCCAGAGAAGCCACAACTAATGCTCAAAAATCCCACGCCCCATTGCTCTGATGGGCTCTTACTGCTGCTACGTTCCATCACTGTTGTAAATCTTCCCCCCACCCTGCTGACAGGGTTCAAATTTTGATGTTATGTTTCTTGAATGCAGTTGTCCAGAGCTCAAAGTGCTGTTCATAATTCACTGTTCTCAGGCTAAGTGACAGTAGAGTCACACCTGGCACAGGTTTTTCCTCTTCTGAGACACTCAGACTGCTTTCATACAGGGATGACACCATGGGTTTTGAAATCTGCTTTCCACAGACCTTCAACTGGGTTAAACTCTGTTGCTGCCAAGTTAGCAGAATGCAACACACAGGATCAACTGCAAAGCCTATTGAGGGACAGGAGAAGATTCCCTGAATTTCAACAGGTCATAGATCCAGCCTAAAGAAGAAGGGTCAGCAAACTGTGTACCCTGGCTCTCCCTTTTGTGAGTAACAACGCTGATCATACCTGACTGAAGCCAAATGCATTAGGATCTCACAGTCCCAAGTGCAAAGGATGTTTATCTTACCCTTCCTAGAGGTTTGCTGTGCTTGGTCCTGGTTTAGGTTTAATGTCTGGTGCAGATTTCGGTGCAACCTGCTCTGGTCTGTTCAGTGAATTGTACAGTCCTGAAGGGCTGCCAGCTTGCCAGGAGCATTATTCCTGCAGAGCCTCTCAGATAGCAACGGAGATTCTCCAGATTTGGGTTGGTGGAAGGCAAATCCAAATCTGATGCCTCCAGACAGTAAAACCCCCATAGCCATCCCCATCTCTGAGGCCTGGTTCTCCTTCTTAGCAGGTTGGGACAATAAAAGACTTCCCCAAGTTGGAAATCTCAGTTCGTCCGACTGCTCTCCTCACAGGATGGGACACAACAGTGCAGAGGAGCTGGCTGAAAAAACCTGCAACAGTGAAGAAGAGGAACTGCTCCCACACTGGCAGACCCAGCTGGTATGCCAGATCCTAGAAAGAGCCACTGCTCAGAGAAGCAGGGTAGGAGGCACTCAAAGAGGCAAGACCAGAAACATAATTGTCTGTGTTTTCAATGAATAAAACATAGCTGTCCTCACAGACAGAGGGTGAGGTAACAAGGATAATAACAATTATCTGTTTGGTCTCTGTTTCTCCTGGGCTTAGGGACTCATTTTGCAAATGGGTATTTGTATATCTAGAGCTGCTGCCTCACAGCTCACACTGCTCAGACTAATGTCCTGCTTTTTTCTCTGCCAGCAGCCTGTATTTTCAATTGTTCATGATGCAGTTGTAAATAAATACTCTAAAGATGAGCTGGAGCAGCAAGGAACCTTCCTAGGGCCCAGGTCCAGCACTGGCTAGCTCCAATGGAACTTAGCTCTCTTTTAGGATTCATCACTGAAGGGCTGCCCCTGCCAGAGGAGAATCGAGGGAAGATTTAGGCTCAAGCAAAAGCCCAATGGCCACCTCAGTAAAACTGTGCCACCAAGCAGGCACTGAAGAGAGGCTACATCTGTGTCCAGTCGGCCCTGTTGATGCTCCCAGACTGGTTAAAAAAAGAGTCCAAAAGGTCTGAGCTGGCCACAAATTAGACCTACACCCAGAGTATTTTCTGAGTATGGAAATTCCAGATGGTCACCTTCAAACAGGCAAGCACAGTAATGGCAAACAAGGGACAGCAGCAACCCTGCATTGCTGCAGGCAATATGCTCTTTGGGTGGGAATCCCCACTGAGGTGCATGATCTTGATAAAGAGGCAGCTTGTGACAGCTGGATCCTTCTGCAGAGTAAGCCTCCTGTCTCCATTATTCTTATCTAGTAACAGAAAAGCAAAGGTGAGGCAACAGCTGGAAAAGTCATCCTGATGGTGGTATTAGAAATATCCTCAGGTATGGCAGGGAAGGGATCTGAACAGGGCAATTTAGTAGCAGCCCTGATGAAAGGGACCTGAGGGTTGCATTGGATGCCAACTCACTTAAATGCAAGAAATGAGAGTGAGCTCTTGTTGCTCTGGGCTATGTTCAGAGGTACCTGGGCAGTCGACTAAGAAGGGTTGTTATTCACTTGTACCCAGGACTGGTGAGGTCAGATCTCAAATACTGCATTCTGTTTGGGGTCTCCCAGTTCAACAGGGATGTGAAGAAACTGGGGCAAGTCCAGTGGAGGGACATGGAGATGGTCAGGGCTGAGGGAACATCAAGGGGAGCCTGGGGGCCCAGGCTTGCTTAATGTGGTATGGGGGCTCATGTAATAGCTGCCCATTAAAGGATGGTTACGAAGGTAGTGTTGCCAGATCACATAGCAAGGGGCAGTGGACACAAAATGTGACTTGGGAGGGCTAGGGTTGAACGTTAAGAAAAACTCTTAATTGGAGAAGGGGTAGGGCAGCCCTGGAGTAAGTGCCCAGAGATGCTGCTGAACCGCTGCCCTCGGAGGTCTTCAGGGCTTGGTGACAAAGCCATGCCTGACTGACCTGGCATTGGTGAAGTCTTTCTTCAAGCAATATTATGAACTACATGATTTCCTGCCAACATTTCCTATGATTTTTATGAATTAAGGTAAAGAAGTTTGTTAAACCAATCACGTAACTTTTTTCAATGGAATTGCTGGTGTGAGTGGTAGAGCTTAATTTACAGCCATATTCTCCAGCACCTGTGCAGCCTCCTACTTAATAAAATACAATATTTTGGTTAAGAAATGTGAGCAGTGAAGATGATCAGTGTGACACTGACTGACTGAAGGGTCCAATGAGAGATCTTGGAATGAAAAAGGGAAGTGCAGCCATGCACAGCATTATAAAGTGGTGTGCTTCTGGCAAGTTTCCTTGCAAACAATGGCAGAGGGCTTATTTAATATTTCCGTAAATGAGATGGAAGATACACCATCGGCAAAGCCTGCAGATAATCAAAAGAATAGTGGTAAGTATCAAAGTAGGTATATTAGTGACCCAGGGAGATTTGCTTCCCTGGGAATGGAAACCCACCAAACAAGACATGGGTTTTACAGTAGGTTTGGAGAGTGCAGATGTGGGGAGGGACAGGGTCTTTTCCAAAACTTCAAGAAAGCGGGAGGACATCCAACCATGCAGTCAAACAGAAAGGCAGATCTGAGCATCACACTGCATCGGTGCTGCCCTGGGTTGCAGATCAAGGAACTACCAAGCAAGAGGAAATCACTGGTACAGCAACTGCTGGAGCACTGTGCCCACTTCTGGGGCCTGTGAAACAAGAAGGATGCTGAAAAATTAGGGAGGATTCAGTGAAAAGTCATGGAATTACTGAACTGTTATGTTAATCATCAGCTTTATTGTTGGCAAGACTAGAGCCCAAAAAGTAAAATACTTTAGTTAGTGGTAAGAAAGACACAAGTACTGGAGTGTGAAAATCTTTTAATAACTTTGAGCTGACAGGAGATAAAAAAACCCAAAACTGCCTCATTTCACTCCTTCCGCCACCATTTCTACCAGTTTCTCTGCTCAAGCAAAATCTGAGTAAGGTTTGTCTTCCTAGTAATTTGTGATTATTTGTTGTGATTTTATATAAATAAATACATTTAGTTTACAGGGCATGGAAATGCTTTCCAAACCTGGACTTTTAAAAGAACCTAAAGCAAATACTAAAGACTAATCCTTGTATCTTTTCCTGTGCCCATTTCTTTTAGGGGAAAAAAATATCTAAAGCACTCTGTTTTAAAAAAAAGAAATCAATAATTACAAACATTCAGGCTTTTCCCACCCCTTGCCCTTCTGCCCAGAAAGAGCTTAAATATCTGAATACAGTATACTTTCCACAAAATAGAGCAATTTTAGTAGGACCATTAATAGACATTTAACTTTAACAAGTGCCACTATAAACATTTCTCTAAAATTCACCAGGGAACCAGGATTTTGTCACTTTAGGAGCACTGCATGGCTCTAGGATACTCTTTGATGCCGGATAATGATCTAATAGGCCTCACTGACAACAAGCTGGCACCCTGCCATGTGCACGTGGAACCACCCTCCAGCTGGGAGCATGAGAAAACCTGCGAATAATACCTCCTGATTTCCCAGCTAATAGAACAGCACGGATTAATGCGGCTGCAGCCATCTCATACGAAAAAGGTATGAAGTAAAGTGCCTGAGCCTGGGCATTACTACTGACGGCTGATTTTGTCATTCCAATCACACAGAAATGTTAACTGGGGAAGTTGCTTCATTGTTCCACCTTCAAAATGAATAAAGGTTCACTGAAAAAGAAAATAATATCATTCATTTAAAAATGGACAGGTTTAGTACTGCTTTTTGGTTGTCCTTTGATTAGTAGTATTTCCTATTTGAAAAATAAAAAAATTGTCTGAAGTAACATTTTGGGTAGTGATATTTTGTTTCCTTTTTTTTTTTAAATAATGATTTCTGTGAAAATCTTAATGAAGAGGGAATATTTTAATTCACTTTTATTTCACTTTTATTTTGAGACATTTCATTCAGCTGATGAAGGTATTCTCTGTCATAGTAGATTAGTAGAGAAAAATTAATATTAACTGAATTTGTCATCATTTTACCCTTGCTCTGAGGTCTGTAATGCTCTTCAAGACTTGCTTGTCTTCACTTCCAGTGCTTCTCATGGAAATTTCCCTTACTTTGAAAGTGGGTCATATCAGTAGCAACTTTCTTACTTGTCATTTGCAGTTTCAGGTTCAAACCAAAATAACAAAGAAGAATTTTTGCTTGAAAGTTCTCAAGAAAAATACGATCTAGACTTACTCTGTTACAAAGGCACACTGCTCATTTTACAGGCTTTGGATGCAAAACCACGGATTTGCTGATTTTTTTCCTGGAAAATGAATCTACTGTCATGCAGAGCAATGAATGCAAGCATGTAAGATGAGACCAAAGAAGAGCTGTGTAGGTTTTGTTTCCAGGAGCAATCTTTCCCAGGATCTGGCATCAGGTTGCTAGTATTTTTAGATGATTTACCCACAGCTTCTTGTGCATCTGTCATAAAAGGATAATGGTTTATGGAGTTCTCATTTGGGCTGACCTCTTGATTTGGGGTGAATTAACCAGGCATAAATTAAAGAAACCCTTCTGTAGCGTTTCTCACTTATGCTGTCCACAGATAGACAAAGAGAACATTCCTTTCCGCCCACCACTGAAAATGGTGCTGACTGTGAAGACACTTGTGAAAGGCTGAAGCCAGCCCCCCAATAGGTACATGCTATGGCACCAGGTGGGCAGCTGCAATGGTCTCTCCCTTCCACCTTTGCACACCCACCTGGTGCTTCACAGACTCACCCCAGAGGCAGAAATTTCCAATTTACCAGCTGTGCACTAAAATTCAGATCTCTTCAGAAAGAGCCATCTGTGTTGTCCTGCTCTTCCAGAGTGACCCATGAATTTAGATAGCCAGCTCTACAAACATAAAAGGAGAAGACAGTTTCTGTTGAAAGATGTTGATTCTGATTGCTCGGAGCACAAATTTTTCGTATTGTTTGGAGTTTTTTCCTTATGTTGCTAAAAATAGGATCATGTAAGGCTTCTTTATAATAAGTTTATTTGTAAATTAAATAAACTCAAAAGAAAAAAAGAAAACAAAGTAGTAAAAAATTAAGACAGCAACCAATTAGGGATATAGAAAGAAGAGATACAAATAGAAGAATTTATCTGGGAGCTAAAATAGGGGAAGATAATTGACAGTCTTCATTTACTAATAAAATAAGGTTTCTGATTACAAAACAAGAAACCTCTGGCTATTTAAGTACAGATGTAATTTTCAAGGCTAAAAGCATCCTTTTGCCTTCCATCTCATGTTATTTGAGGCTAAAATTTAACAAAATCAGTCAAAATATTTCTCTAGCCGGTGGGCAGAGATGAGTTTTGCCAGTGACACTGCCAGATGGATTAAGCTCATAGAGGGCAGACTAGTCCTAATCAGTCACTCAACCTCTCTGAGCTTGTCTTTTCCACCTGAAAGAATACAATAAGCCTTCCACTCTTCTTTTACATCACCCCACAGTGACTCCTCAGTCACTTAACCACCTGGATTATTTTTTATTTTAATAAATAATAAGGATCAGAATAAGCAGACACGTGAGGTTTCAATTAAATGTTTAAAAGGCCAGTGCTGTGGCTGCTGTGCACTATATGCACTTTCCATAGCCCTTTAATAACAGTTTTCATTCACAGAAGATAATCACCAGAATATATATGACATTGCCCTGACTGCTTAACAAATTCTCTATGTTGATCCCTAGGTCAGCCAGAGATTTTTATCATACAAGCTTAAGACACTGATAGGAAGGTTCCTACAGCAACATCCATTCGGCACTTAAACTATAATAGGTCCTGTCCTGACAAGTGGTAATCTTCCTCTCCCCATGGCATCTGTGCCAGACCTCATAGTTTGAGCACACAGGCACTTGTTTTGCGTGAAAAAAAAAAAAGAAAAAAACAAAAGTGGAATGGATTTTATTAAAACTTTTTTTCCGGACTTTAACCGAGCACATGAGTTGCATAGCTTAGAAGGCAACAGTTAAAGAAAAATCCCTTCCCTGTGACCCTCACAGCACTGCTGAAACCCTTCAGCACAGAGAGGGGAGTGTGCATGTGTGCAGCCTGTGCAAGCCCCTGGGCTAAGAGCATGGTGCCCACCCCATCCCCGGCACAACCTCCATGGCTCCTGGAAAATTTTGCCCAGGAATGGAGGAACTCACCCTAGCAGTGGTACAAGCATCCCCATTGCCTCTAGTGCTTGACTGTGGAGCTGCCTTTCTTGTGCCTTAGCTCATAATGGCACAAAAAAGTCCTGCTGGGAAAGAACCATCTAAGAGCAGCTCTCTTGAGGGAGGTATGAGCTCTGAGGATCGTAATGAAGACATCAAATGGCAATGTTTTAGATATGTGACTGTACCATTGCTGTGGGTAAGCAACAGGAGTCCTGTGATTCCTCTAATGATGGCATTGTGGGTGTTTCACTGTCTTCTGTCATCTCAAATGCAGTGCGCAAGTTCTGTGTGATGGGTGAGCATTTTCAGCTTACAGTCATGGGGCAGCAGCTGCAGTGATACAGACAGTAAACCAACAGAAGGGAGAATGACAGTGATCTTTAATGAGATTTTCTGTGGTTAAAGTTTTTGTTGTCCAACAACATTTGGAACAAAAGAGCAAGAAAAATCAAATGAGTCAGGTCGTCCCAGGGCATCTGATGTTACCACAATCCATTTGAGCTTTGCTTATATAATTTTATTGTCAAGCACAGCATGATGTTAGGCATTTACACGTGTAATACTGGGACTTCCTGTTCACAGGTTCATTGCTCCATTAAGCAGTGACATCAATTTGTATGTTAAGGGAGAAAAAGAAGATATTAAGGATTACTAAGGATTAGAGGTGGACTAAAGCAGCATTTCAGCTCAAAACCCATTTCAAGCCTGCAGTTCAAATCTCTCTCTCTCTCCCTGGTCAACTCTGAGTGCCTCAGGTTCTGACATTTGCAGTATCTCGCTGCAGACCATCACTACTAAGTTTAGGAGAATTTGTGGCTATATGGGTGGTTTGCTCCTGTTTGAAATTAAATACCCATTCAGGGTTATAGTGGAGCCTCATTCTCTGATATAAAATGGCACACTCATTTTTTTGAAAAATGTTGCTCAGCTGTGCCATAAGCAGAGAGGCAGGCTGTAATTTTAAGCAGCAGCTCATCAGATTCCCAGCTATCACCTACTAATTAATCTACCACAGAACTCTTGTTTGGAGTCGCACTTTCAGAAAAGGGCTGCCAGTTTTTCTGTCTTTTTGTTATACCTCCCTGAGGAGCAATCTCACCTGATAAAGCATTTTTCAGACCCACCAATATAAGCATCTTCAGCGGGGATATATGAACCAGTAACCTCAGCTGTATTCCCAAAATGGTCTCCAGAGTTTAAGGTTTGGATAGTTTGATTGCATTAGATTCCCATCACTGTCTGCCTTTCTTCACAGAAGGCAAGAAGATGAACAAGAAGCACCATTTCTATTCCTCAACTCTGGAGCCAAAACCAGGGACAACAAAACTCCTCCCAAGATGTCCACAGCACAGTTGTCTGTAGAAAGTATCTGGGAATGCTGGAGCAATGTAGGACTGTAGCACCTTGCGCTGGAGAAGATGGAAGGGTAGCCAGAGAGATCATGGGAGACCTTGTAGAGGAGCATGGTGCTGTGGGGAGGGATGGGAGCTGTCAGGAGGGGCAGGAGTAGGAACCCTCCTTGCCCTGCTGCAGGGCATGGTGGTGACAAGAGCAGCAGGGATGGCTGCAGAAACATTCTGGGATCAATTAGCAGGGGAAATCCAGGAGCATCCCACTGCTCTGCTGTGCCAGCCATGATGCTGGGGAAATCCTCCAGCTCTGCCAATGCAAGTGTTGTGCTGGAGCAACAAATACCCCCACAGCAGCTTCAACTGCCCAGTCCAATGTGGTTTTCCACAGTGTGTCCTTCCACTAGTGCTACATCTGGGCTCCCAGCCCTCTTCCAGCCAGGTTCCCTCTGTTGATACCATGGCAAGTCCATTGTCCTGCACAGCTGCTGCCAGGCAGGCCATCCTATTCAGGATATGCCTATCCTGAGTGGTTTAGCATCGGGATGCCCCCTGGGATGAAGATGCCCCCCTCAGGGCCCCCCTTCACCTAGATGCCTTGAAATCCTGCTGCAAACACAGCCTGCTGTCCAAAGGAGAGCTATTAACCCTCACTGCTCATTTATAATTAGAAAGACATATGCTCGCCTGTGTCACACTGAATGAAGAATGAGGGCCATCAAGCAAGTACCCCCTGCCTACTTTGCCAGCTGGGGGGTGCCAGGCACTGTGTGCTGCTGGGGACCGATGCAGAATAAGGAGCAGCCGAGTGGAGTGGCCGATCATTGGGGAATTTCATGCTCCACCGGTACCACAACCTCACACACAGATGAAATATTATGCGGCGCTAGAACCCCTTCATCATATAAATCAAGCCAAGGAAGCATGAACAAAGCCCTTTCTGTACTCCTGCCCAACAGCCCCGCTGATTTGCAGGGTGAATACCACAAACTAAACTTCATGACTGAAGCCTTTTGCTAAAAGATGAATTTCATGGTTTTCCCAGGCTGGCTGTGGACTCATTCGTGGGGCTGTCAGAGCACTAACCTTGCCCTGTTAATCTGTCCTCCATCTTAATAAGGGTATAACAAAGCAGAAGCACTTTTAGACTTAAAAACAAGAACACATTAAAAGGCAGAGTATAAACTGCCTTTCTGCAGAGGCGGTGAGCATCCAGCACTGACAATGATATTGAAAGTGAGGATTAAGCAGCAAAGCGCTGAGGGAGCCGGCATATGGCATCCCATTGACCTGTCCCATATGTAGTGGCTATTGTTCCCTCCCCACTGTCCCACAGCAGCCTGCTCCCTGCCCTCCGCTAGCTCCTGCTTTCTTGTGGCACAAGGGCCGAGGCTGGGATCTGCTAAAACTTGACATTTACACATGAATTGTGCAACAGTGCGGTGCAGAGAGCCAGGGTGACCTGTGCCACTAAGCAGTGTCTCGGTAAGGAGGCTCAGCAGAAAAAAAGACCAGCAGCAGCCTTGGAGAAGCTGCTCTGAGTATGCTGGTGGAGAGGGCTTTACAGCAGCATATGCTGACTTTTTGCTTTCTTGGTCAGGACAGGATGGGGTAGGATCTGATTTAACTGCTGAAATACTAGTTTTTTGGTATGGTTGGCAGAGGTTGTAGGGAATCAATTTCCAGACCCGCAGGCTTTTTCACTGAACAAGAGAACACAGAAATCTTCACCCTTCAAAAAAAGCAAAGCATCTTCTGATATGGGCTTGTCCTCAGCTCTGGGAACCAGTGTTTCTTCAGCTCCTGGTTAAATGGTGAGAGGATCAATCCAAACCACAATCATGATCACACGGTAGAAGACGGTGGTTGCAAAATCTGAACCAGACCTTCACCTGGGACCCACTGGGCTGGAGTGTCTGATGTGGAGCTGTCAGCTCTCATGCACTGTGAGGAGTCACTTGACCAAGTCCCACCTGCCCTTGCTGGGGCACTGCTGGAGTGCCACATGGTACTCAGGTCCTGGGCTGGGCCTGACCACAGAGTTCAGCCCAGTTCATCCTCTGCCTCTCCAAATAGTGAACCCTCTTCCCTTTCACCATAGCTTGTATCCATCACCAGTAATACTGCAGGGAGTTGCAACTCTCTCTTGACAGTGTTGCTCCAGGTAAAATTATCTCTTAACAATGTTGCTCCTGGAGCTGCCCCTCAGCTGCCCCTGTCTCAGCTGCCCCTCCAAATTACCAGAGCTCCCCACAGCCACCAAATGGCAGGACTTGAGGTGACAACATCAGAACAACAAAATCCAAACCTAGATGAAACCTAAGGGCAGGTACACACCTTTCCTCAGAGAGCTATTTACTCCTACACAGCTGACTGACATGAAGAGGTTCTTTTCATAGGCAGAACTAGATCCCACATAATCCTCTATGAAAAATATATTAATATGTCCCGCTGCTTGTAGTTGTTTCCAGCAGCTTTCACAATGTAGGACCACCAAAAGACTCCCAGAATAATTTAAATGATACAGCTATTTTTAAGTCCTATGAGACATTTAATCCCAAACATGTTTTTAGCCAGAAGTCTCCACATTTGCTTTCTGTCTAAACCCATAAACTAAGACTCATTCACTGATGAGATTTCAAACTTCTTGAGCCAAGCTTGAACTACTTGGCCTTTCAAGAGCTTTTGGAGTATGGTTTTTATTCCCCTCGGAGCCATCTTTACCTGCATTTTTCAGGCAGCCCTGCATCACATACTGAGAGCCACACTTTTCCTCTTAACCTCGTACAACTGTTAATCCAAATTTGCTGCAAGTATGAGGGCATGCACATCAAGGAAAGAAAAGATGTCCTCCTGTCATAAGATAATATTAGTCATCCTCACCTGAATTGTTCTATGAGTCAATGGATATTAGGAAAAACTGCTTCACTACACTTGTGGCCAAGCACAGGAGTGGGCTGCTAGGGTGGATGAGCAATCTCCATTTTTGCACATATTCAAAATTCAGCTGGACATTGCAGTAGGCAGTGGCAAGTCAATAAACTAAGCAATTCCAGTGGAGGTGAGAAACTGGAATGCTTTATTGTACTTACAAGTTGATATTTAAAGGGTTTAGGGTCTACATATTCAACAGGGGGCTTACATATTCACTGGGGGCTTTACAGTAGTATAGTATGGTCAGATTTGGGAAAGGTCATTAACCCTTCGAGCCTGTGCAGTGGATTTTTTAGGTGAGACACAGCGTGCGCTGAACTGAGCCCACCCTTTAATCCTGAGGTTCATCTGCCGGGGCCGAGCAAGCTTGGACAGTGGCAGTGAGGGTCTCAGGACGTAGGTTTGTTTAGAGTGACCTTCTCTTAGATGGATTGCCTTACAGGGCTGAGGAGCTCCACCTGCCCAGGGGGCTGGGAATCGAACCTGGGTCGCAGCGGTGAGAGTGCTGCACCCTAACCACTAGACCACCAGGCTTTACAGAGATGAGGTAAAGGGGAAAACTCAAGCTTACAAACTTTGGGGTCTTAACACTTACATCATGGGGGAAAACCTACTTATCTTTGGGGATTTCCATGGGGGAAAGACATTCAAGTTTACAGAATACACAGGGTACAGAGATTAACAATAAGACATGTGATAACATCATGCAAAAAGTCTCTTCCCATCCTGCTGGAGAAGGCAGGAAAATTCCACAGAGATGAGGTCAATGAAGAGGGTTTTTCCCAGCTTTTGTAGCCCATGACTTCTGTTTAAATCCAGCAGTTTCTTTTTCTGATGTCCGAATTTTCAGACTCCAACAATAGGCAACCTGGTCTCATTGGCCCTGCTTTGAGCAGCTTCATCAGCTGCAGGTTGACTCCCATACTGGCAAAAGCTTCTTTCGCAGTGGAGACAGAGAGCACAGGGATGGCACTTTCTTGCACGGAGTGGACACGGCATTGCACACGATATACAAGCTCTGTTGAGGGGCAGCATGTGCTGGCTTGGCCAAGCACCATGCTCACAATGTCACACAGCTTAAGCTGGACCTTATATATGTCCCTTCTGCTCCGAGCCTGCCAAAGGTTTGCCTACAGTGTACAGTGTAGATGGCTTTCCTTGCTGAGGTCAATCAAAATGCAAATTAGGAACAGAAAAAAGAAACGATTTTCTTGGTGAATTCCTGATCAAACTGGCTCAAAAAATTTTGGAGGGAACAAGAAAAAGCATTTAGCAATCACTATTCTGCTTTCTATTCTGTCTGCCTCCAAACTATCCTCTCCCTCTGAGTCACATGTTATGCCTTCCTAAACCATAATCCCTCACTTTCACTGTCTGCCTTTCTTTCTATCCCTTATCTTCCAAACAAAAATCACACCTGAATAAATCCAAATGAAGTTCCCAACCTCCAGGCCACATCATGGTGTGAAGTGGCAGAGAGAGACTGTCCCTGATGCCCTTCTTGCTGCCCACCATGCCATACAGTTCTGGCAGTGATACTCAGGTACCACTGAGGATCAGCAGCACTGATATCACAAGAAGGGAGGGGTTTGCACTGCTCAGGAGTAGGAGCTGCAGGCAGTGGGAACCACCCAGCAATGAGCAAAGGATGAAAATGAGAACAAGGAAACCTTATAAAACCAGTAGGAAAGCGACTCAAGATTTCATGGAAAGGTCACAAACTATGGCGAGCGAAATATTCTCCTAAAAAGCCTGGAGCTGAAAACATGGTAAATTTGGGCTGCTCAGATTCTCCCAGTGCTGCACTTCCCAGTTGGGGTGAGCGCAGGAAGCAAGGCCTCTATGTGATTTATCCGTTACATGCTGAATTAAGCCAAAAGCCGGCACATCCTGGGAGCACCGAGAACCTGCCAGCAGCTGAATGGGAGCATTGTGCATCAGCTGCTGCTGTCAGAAACCGGGTCCACAGTCAGCAACCGTCTGCAGCAGCTCTTTTCTGCCGAGGAGCACTTTAATTGCTCACTCACTTGGCGGCATCAATGCAGATACTTGTACTTTTGTCCTTCCCTTGCAGGGAGGGCTTTTCACAGGGGTCTGTGCTGCAGGAGGCAGGGGAGGAGGAAGTACTTCTTAAGGGGAAAGAGGCAAGATCCCATCAGCAGAACAAGAGCAAGCAGGTCAGGGCAGTCTTGCCTATGTTAAGTGGCCTTAGAAAATGAATGTGAAAGCCAAAAAAGAAATCCATGTCACAAATCCCCATCTTAGATCGATCCAGACCTTTGGAGGGGTCACATAAAGGTTTGGAAAATGGCTGATCCCTTGAAAACTTTTTCCTTAGAAACAACTGGGCTGAAGTTGATGCATTTCTTTGGGTTTTGAATACTGGGACAGCAGATGAACATGCTTAAGCCTCCAAATCAACATACTGGAGGTAGGCATGATGAGAAGAAACTCCATGATTTTCTTTCACTCCAAGTTTTACGCTATCTTAATTCAGATGACTCATTATAAGCCTGATGTGGACCTCGAGGGGGACAAGAAGAACCAGATCCTTGGGGACTCTTTGCTGGTGTCCTCTCTGTAGCTAACTGAGTTGACACAATAGGCTGCATTGAAAGGGAAGAGTGCTGCCTGGAAGAAGAGATTAGTGGGGTGCCTTTATTCTGTCTGTAACTCCTCTGCAGTAACAGGAGTCACATTATAGATGAACTTGGACCAGGGTTTTTACTTGACCATCATTAGAAAGGAAGGTTGCTCAGGTTTGAGACACTGCACTGATACACAAATACACTGCATCCTTTGTAATGCAAATGTCCTTTCTGCTTCAATAGGCTTCATAGAATGATGGACCAAAAACATTTTACAGAGATGTCTGCGGCTTCACTCTTATTCTTCTGTGATGTGCAACTTCTAAAGAAGGTATTTTAATTTGACAGATGGACAATAAATTATAAATAATTATGTATACTGGTCCTTAAGTCACAAGCAGACAGCACCTCTGCACCTGTAGCCATTTTGCCTTACAAAGGAAGCCTCCCCTCTTCCAGATCATCCAACCCATTTCTTTTACCACCTCCCCACAAAACTTGTCTGCCCTTCTGGCAGACCCACCCAGCAGAACCCTGCAAATGCCTGTCACTGTTTGCATGGTGGACTACATGGGTGGTGAGAGATGTGCCTTGTCGGTGTGAGGTCCATTTCAGCAGCTTTGAAACTGCCCTGAAAACTGCATGAACACATCTTTCCTCCTAATTGCTACAGATGGAGCAGGAGATATTACTTTGAGTGTTAGGTGAAAGACTTGTCCAGGGTAGAAATACTGTGGTCTCCAGGCTATGGCTGGTTTTAGCCTGTTTCCCTAAGTAAACATGGCTTATAGGATCAGGCTTTGTGAGTTCATCTGCCTCTATCTGCTGCCAATAAATTTTCAACTCATTGGCCAGTTTCAACCATTTTGACAGGACAGTGGAGGTCTAAAAGCTGTTATTTTTCTTCCAGATCATGAAAATTAACTATGAAGCAATGGAAAAAAAATCCTGCCAATGTTTCTCCAGCTGAAAGGTTGATAAACTCAGCTCTAATAGACATTGAATAACTGTGCTAGGAAGAATGGAATGGAAAGGATGAAAGAGACTGTGAGGCAGACAACTGCACTGCAATTACTCCCTGAACCACTAGAAACATCTTCCCTTATGACTCGCCTCTGCAAGAAATGGTTTGCAAAACATTTTATTTCTTCCCACCACCAGCCCAAAACTAGCAGCTAAGTTTTTAAAAAAGCATCTATGTCGCCTAAAAAATGGGCCAGAGACACTGGATGCCTAGCACTCTGGAGGGTTCACCCCATCGAGGGAGCAGAGCTTCCCCGAAACTCCCTGTCTGAGCAGTTCAAAGCAGCCCAGGAACACTTGCCCTTGTTCAGCCATAGCACCCCACCATGTTCATAATGATCCTGTTGTGACACACAGTCTGTTGGAAAAGAAAGTGGTATGGGGACACTTTAAAGGAACTGCAAGTGTTTTGGCTTGTTCTGAAGTTTCGGAGAGATTCCTTTTTCTTTTGGAGCACTTGGCTGCTAGTCACAGCCATTCCATGAAGAGAGCAGTTAAAGTCCTGCTCTCTGCTCACCAGAGGAAACCTGTTCACTGTATAGAGGAAAGGCAGACACACATTGATACTAAATGAAGAACTGCATGGCTGTTGTTTCCCATAGTTCTGCTCAGTGCTCCAGCAAGAAGATACCTCAGTTTCCTTCCCCTTCAAAGCCTTTATTCCTTCTCATGCCTCTGCTGTCTTTGGAGGACACGAGGATCTGCAGGTGCACAGGCACTGTCTTCAGTTGCAGCTTTGGGGCACTGGTGGGTATGAAATCACCTCACCACTGGCCTTACACACTTCATGGAAACAAGGAACATACAACTCTGTGCTCTGTCCTTCTTTTCCAGCACACTCTCCTGTGTTTTCTGTTCCTAAAAACTAGAAGGTAGTGTATTTTCACCCACTGCTGTGAAAAGTTTGAACAAAGCATCACTACCAGACCATGGGCTGGAAAATGTCACGTCTGGTGTACAGAGAACACAAGTCAGTGTTTACTCATGTCCACCTGCTCAGGGCTGTCTGCTGTCAGTTGCCTTGCATGAGGTTCCCTGGGACTGGAGACAACTTTCTAAGGCCGTGCTTGGCACAATGGAGTCGCAGTCAGGATTAGGTGTTATGACAAAAATAAAGAATACAGTGATGGTAAATTAATTTGACAGAGACATGACAAACAGAAGAAGAATCAGACTAAGACATGGACTAGGATCTGTGTTGCAGCATTAGGAATAAAGGGAGTTACTTTATATCAAGATCTACCTGGACCTGTACACGTGAGCTCTATCCTGTTCCTGTCCTTCCCTTCAGAAGTCATTTAGCTTCATAAGAGTTTCACAGATGGACAACATGCACTTTATAGGGTTGAATTTACAGCCCAGTGGGGAGGCAGTGACAACCAGAGAAATTTAGGCTATGGACTGGGAATGATATGTGAGACCAGCTCTAGCATAGAGCTGAGATTCATTTTGGAAGGCCCTAAAAACCACATGATTTGTGCTTGCAAAAAGCATAGCTTCTGGTTTTAAAGGATTTAATTCAAGTCTGGGTCATGTTTTCTAGGCAGTCTGGATATATTCCAGGGGATTCAATTTGTGATATTAGCACTCACTTAATACTGGGGTGGTGTGTCCAACAGACAGGAAGCACCCTGTAACATGTCAAGTCTGTGTTTAGAAACAGACTGAGGAGATTTAGAAATTTTGTGGATTTGCCCGTTTTTGAAGTTGAATCAGCTTGAGCCAAAAAACTTTGAATGCAAGCTGGAAAGCCATTTCAGGGCTTTGTATTACTGTCATGCGCTTAAGGGAAGCCCAGGAATAGCTCTTCCTCAATTTGACAGGCTGCTTCAGGCAGGCTTTGCCTTCAAAAAGGTCCTAACTTAGTACACACACTTTGGTAACTGTAGGAGAAATTCAGATTTACTTCCTGATGGAGACTCAGTTCAACAGGGTCTGGCAATCCCTGTAAACTCTTCCTGGGCTGAGACTCACAGCACTGTCTCTGCTCCCTCCCCTGCTGCTGCCCAAGGGAGAAAACACCTATTTACCTGTTTCCCTTGCAGATATGGACAACACGTTCACGGCAGGAGTGGCAAATTGGTGACAAATAATAGTCTAGGTGGAGCACCACATCCATATACATGACACTTCAACTACTGTACAGACACTTAAGCCCAGCATGGGGCTGGTTGGAACACATGGCATGGGCCCTGAGGGAGGAGAAGCAATAGGGACTCATGGGAAAGCCAGTCCAAGTGGCTGGGGCTGATACAGTGGTGTCCTTGTGCTCTTCTGAATTTTGCTCCTCCACAGGTGGAAAGGCCTTTACCACAGACAGGATATTCCTGGATTAGAGTGAGGGAGCACAAGGAGCTTCCCTAGCTGTATATGGTGTAGCCCTCATGCCTCCCTCTGCCTGGTGACACCACCATCCTTCAGGTCACCAACACGGCCAGTCTTGCAGCACTGCCCTTGCACAACCAGACAATGCCACCAAAGGCCACTTGCACCTCTCCAGCCCCTCTGAGTTGGACAGAAAAAGGAGGTTCTTCATTGTCTCCCTTTGAGTTTTGTGGCACAAACCTCATATTAAGTTGCTACAAACACAGATGCTCATATTAAGGATGTTGGAGAAGAGCAGTGGGAATGACACAAGAGCAGGAGGGAGGAGGCATCCCCCAACAGTACAGCACAAAACGTGGTCCTCATCATCCAGCTCCCTCTCATCTCTCTTTCTCCTCTCTCTCACACATGAACAAAGAGGTTAATATTTGGTTTAAAGAAAAAAAAAGCAGAGTAATTTAAAACACACACTTTGCAGGCAAACCAGTGTTCAGTGTAAACAAAGCATTAAACTGAAAAGATCCATATGCACTCGTTATCAGTTATTGCAGTTTTTTAAAAAAAGAAATCTAATACATTTAAAATAAACCCATAGCATGAAACAAAATAAACTATGGTCTTGGTTAGTTTGGTTTGATTTTTTAATTTAATGAGGAAAAGAGCTCTGTGATAAAGTAATCCTTTCAGAAGGAAAGGCCTGGCCGATGGTGAACATATCAGCCACATGTGGAGGGAAGATTAAAGTCTAACAAGAGTCTCTTTCCCACAGTTTTTGAAGCCTTGCAATATTTCTATACTTAGGATAGCCCAGAACATCCTTCTGGACAGAGGCCCCAGACTCTCCACAGCTCTTTGCAGAGAAGCCCTGTAAAAACCCACTGACAAGTCCATCATCTTCCAACACTTAGGAGTGGAGAAAACCTGGTACAAACTACACCACAAACCTGGTACACACTTGGGCCCTAGAAGGGGATCCAGATTCAGGGGTTTTGATACAACAAAATTTTTTAGTGAGCTTTACAAAGGAGCCAACAGCAGCTAACAGCATAACTCCCGCCAAGAGTGGGAGGAAGGCACTTAACTTTCAAAGTCTGATCATTTCTAATCTAAAAGGTTCCTTAATGATGTAGCTGACATGTTACCCATATCCCTTTTACCCAGTGCCCCAATGTGGCACTTATGAGAGGAGAGAATTGTATATGTAGATTATCAGCCTTAGATAAATTAGAAAATATTCCACCTTTTTTTTTTTAATAAACTTGTTTTCTGTTCAGTGTTAGCTTGGGTATTTTATGCCCTGATGTGAAGCCTCCCCTGGTTCAGCCTGAGGAAAAATAACCTTACCACAGGGTAACCTTATGTCAGGCCAGAGTACCTGCACTGACCAGTGGAGCAGCTGCATCCCGGGCTCATTGGCTTCTGCTGCTGGAATCACAAGCAGTGGGGTGCTGGTGGCACTGAATGGGCCAGGCTGATGGCATTGCTGCTCAGTTTGTCAGAGCTTCCAACACCTGGCACATATTGGCTTTACAGAAGAAACCAGTAGGGAGGCAGGGTGGAAAAACACAGCAAAGCATCACAGGTCTCAGTTCTTCAGGAAGGTATCTATCCCAGAGGTAATCTACTGGGATAGGTACACCTATCCCAGAGGTAATCTACTGACTTCTACCCCACTTCTAACCCACTGCTTTGTAACTCACATATATTGGGCAGCAGGCAGAGAAGAACCCCTTTAAACCCTGCAGAATCCAAACCCAACTCCTGATATTTGATTTATGGGTTTATATTCAGCATTTACAATGACATAAAGTCCAGGCTGAGGTCTCCAAATATGCTGATTTTCTCTGATTAGCACTATTTCTTGCATTCTGATGAGAGGCCAAGGACTGACTGACAAACCATAAAGTTCAGATCCAATTCTTGCCTGCTTTGAAGTTCAGCTATACTTCTGCTTGGGTCAGACTCTTGCATAGGTGATGCACCAGTCTATGTCTTAGCTGAGGTGCACGGGGTGGAGAAGATGTCCTCTGCTCTGGGAATAACAAGGGAAGGCTGAGAGTGAGCCTAGTGCTGCTCTGCCAGAATGGGTTACTTCTGTCTGAGTTTTTGTGACATGATGCAGTTCAGAAAGCAATAGACATAGGGAGTATATAGATATGGATATGGTTAGGTATATGGATACAGATATGGATACAGATATAGACATAAATACAGAGGCAATTCTGATACACTAGGAACCAAACAAGTGGGAAGTCTTTGAGAGAAAGGAGGAGTCAAGATGGGGCAGAATTTTAACCCAGATCAGCTATCCAGACCATCACATCACATCACATCACATCACATCATCACATCACATCACATCACATCACACGAGCCTTTAAATCTTACACTTTCATTTTATGGGTATGCACTGTGGCTGAGCTGCTGGAACCATGGCTGGCTTTTGAACAAAAGCACTCTGTTTTGTGAAAAATGGGAGCAATGAAGAAGATTGAAAGCAGGGAAGTGGAAGGTTTCAATATTGTCACAGATGTAAATGTTTTGATTTCTCAGGAACAGCCTTTTAATGTAACTGGTTTTTGAGGGTTATTATCTCTACTGTAACATGTTATTAACTAAAATCAAAAATTGACACAAAGTGTTTCAGTCAAACTAAAATCTTTTTGGTATCTTTCATGGAGAACTGTGGGGATTTTTTTGTTGGTTCTTTTTGCCTCTCATTCCTACCTGGAACAAATGGAAATGCTGAAGTCCTGAACCCAAGGTGAAGTATCTCTCTCTTTTGCAACACTCTGCAAGTGATGCTGTACCCTGGGATGTGTGCTGTGCTGCATTTGTATTTTTGAGCTGGCTTACTTCACCACCAGTGCTGCCCATGGAGCTCTGCAAGCCTTTGGAGAAACAAAAGCAAAAACTAGGAAGGTAACAAAGGATGTCCCAGTCTGATGGCTTGACAGAGGTGAGTGGAAAGGGAGTCCACACCAGATGAGAGCCAGAGCAAGGGAATCCTGTTCCTGCCTTCACCATGGGCATCTGCCCATCCCTCTGTGCCTGCTTGCCCCTGCCCACAGAGGTAGCAACAACTCCTGTCTTTCCATGATTAAGGGCATCAGGAGGCACAGGGGAAGGGCTATGGAATAACCCAGCAGGGTAAGTTTTGTCACTACCTCCAGACACCAGTTGCTGTAACAGTGCTTCAAAAAGCAGCAAGAGTAGGAGCTTCTGATTTAATATCTGGGGGCAGAGGTTTGCACCTGCCTTCAGCTCAGAAAATGCCCAGTTTTCTAGAGCAGAAGCCTGGTGCAAGTGGTAAAACTGCTTCTTCTGCTGTCTGAATCCTGTGTGAACACAAGGAATGGAAACACAGACTCCCACATCAAGTTATAAATAAGTGAGAGAAGATGGTAATTTCCCCTTGCCCTGGTGAGTGACAGGGCTGCCTGGCCCTGCATGTTCTTATGGCTCAAGGAAGTGTATAATCCCATCCTGAAAGAGAGTGGCTTCCTATGAAAAATCTAAAGATCCCCAACCTGGATTTTGCATGTGGCTGAAATGGTGATCCCAATAGATGGTAGCAATAGAGAGGAGGCCTGCCACAGGGATCAATGGCTGGGGAGGGGGAGCTACTGGAACTTTGGGGTGCATGGACCATGTTTACAGCCACCCCAGCTCTAGGTTACACCTGGAGCTGGCTGAGATCAGGGCTGGGGCAGGCAGAGGAAAACTGCCCCTCTGACACCCTAAAGAGAAATCTGAAAAGGGAGCTCACAACCAAGACCCCCAGTTCTCCTCCTCCTCTTCTTATCTACATGTTGCCCTTGGGGAAGGGGTAGTAACAGGACATCAGGTGGAGAAGTGGATGACTAGAAACTCTGTATGCCCATGGCATAAGCATCCCATGCTGAGACGACATCCTGTCAGGTGTCTGCACTGGTAGTGCCTGGGATTCAAGAGCCCCATAAAACCCAAATGTGGAGCTCTTCCCCAGCCTCCTGGGGAAGAGTCTCCTGCCTTGATTCCCTTTTAGAGGGTGAAGGGGGAAAGAAGAGAGGCTGAACCTTAACACTTTATAGTTTCAGGCTATTCTGCCAAAATTGGGCATTTCTTGTGTCCTTTGATGATTCCAGAAATAGTGGCTGTTTTAATAAAAGCAAAGAAAGATATCGTTTATTGAGCAGGAGTATTTCCTGGCTTGCATCCCTGTGCCATACACCGAGCTCGTCCGTGGCCACCAGGAGCACCTGTAGGCAGGAGATAGCGGAGCTGGTCCCGTGGGGGTTGGCAAGTAGCCACAAAACAAACCTGCCTTCCCTCTTCTACCAGATTGGCAATTTAAAAAAAGCTATCAGATGAATACAGATTAACTCCTCCCCTGGTCAATGGCTTCAAGAATACTAGAAGGGTCTCATTGTCCCTACAGGGAGACAACTCACCCAGTCCCAAGCAGAAGTTCACTTTGAAGAGGCAGAAACTACAGTCATTCTATGAAGTTCATCAGGGACCTCATTATTTTTAATTATTTAAAATGGAAGATGTTGGATACTGTGGTGGTGGGGAAAAGGCACAGAGAGAGAGAAAAAGGGAAAGAAATACAATAGGCCTGGGAGAGACAGATTTCCCAGCGGCGCTGTTTGAAAGGATCTAGAAATCCCCTCTCAAGTCTCCATCAGCTAGGAAAGGAGAGGGATAGGCTGGGGGACTAGCTCCTGACAGCTCTGCTGTGCTGCTAAACCTTTTGGTCTCCTCACTTTCTTCACACACTAACTCCTGTCTGAGACAGAGATCACAGCCCAGGTTACCTTCAGTGCTTGTCGCTGCATCATTCAAAAACTTGCTTCCTTCTACCACTGACCCCGCCCCCCCCAACCCCTTTGACACCCTCCTTCCCCCCCATTTAGTTGCAAATTCCGAACAAAGGAGAGCACTTTCAGATGGAAATGCTTCAGTACTCACTCCACCTGCAGAAGGTATCCCCCATCTCCTCTGCCTTTTGCAATTATTTAGACCAAAGCCCTGGAGCAGAATATGCCTGAAGATGTGCTTCGGAGGAGGATGCAGGTACAGTGACCCTAGAGCACCCTTCTGTCTCTCACTTCAGTGAATGGGAACCTACCTCTTTTTACGGACCCATTTGCAGGTGCTAAGTGCATTAGCATAGCCCCAGCAGGACATTTCGTCAAGAACTGTAGTGATAGGACAAGGAGTAATGGGTTCACACCAAAAGAAATTTAGGTTAGATATACAGAAAAAAAACCTCTTTACTGTGAGGGTGCTGAGGCACTGGAACAGATTGCCCAGGGAAGGTGTGAATGCTCCATCTCTGGCAATGTTTAAGGCCAGGCTGGATGGAGCATTGAGCAACCTGGTCTAGTGGGAGGCGTCCCTCCTCACGGCAGAGGGGTTAGAACTGCATGATCTTTAAGGATCCTTCCAACCCAAACCATTTCATGATTCTATTCTATGATTTGTCATCTGTAAGAACATTAAATATTTTAAAGATTGCAGAAAAATAAGGGCCATGATTAAGGTATTTGATATGCAATTTGCATGGATTCCACAATAATTAATTAAGCTAAGATAAGTTAAACCTCTAAAGTTAAAGGGAGTTAGCCGTACACTTCATTCCCACCAGGAGTGCGAGAATTCCTGAAAACCACTTTGGAAAATTAGGGAGGAATATTCCTCCCACACACATGTACTTAACTTTGATATGTGTGTGGGCCTCCCAAATGAAAGAAGGGTGATATTGCAGCAGGCTTTGGGACTGGGAAAAGCAAGCTGCAAAATTCACATGATGATGGTTCCTGAGGATCCAACTGAAGGGTGACAGGCAGAGGTGACACGGGTTCAACTGAGGGTCCTCCATGAAACAAAGGTGCGAGTCTGCATTACAAACCTTGCCCCTAACAACAGGAGAGAGGGCAGCCAATTTCACTCCATTAACATTTATTTAATGAAAGATGGTAAGCAGATAGGCTCACTTTTAGAAGTAGTGCTGGGCACCTTCTGGTTCACATGCATTCCTCTACAAATCTGCTGCCAGAGCTGTGATTTGTAGATTATAACTGGAGGTGTCACATGGGTTTCTAAAAGCCTTCTCCCTGGAAAGGGACAACTGTGAGATGCAAGCAAAAAGTCTGGCTGTAGAGCTGTCAGAAAGATCCCACACAATAAACCTTTTAAGAATTAATCCTGAAGAATGGCATACCTTTGCATCACCTATTGAAAATATTAACCCTACAGAGAGTTACAGGCAGTGACAGGCAAAACCTGCCAGGAAGCATCTTCTTGAAATCTCTCATGGAAGTAGAAACTCAGATTAGTTTCAGATGCCAGTTGAAAAAGAAAACTGAAAGTAAGAAACAGAGGCTTGTGTTAGGACCTTAGTTAAACATGTCCAGCTTTTATGTTTGTGTTTATTTTAATCACACTCACAGTTTCTTTGCTTTCAGATCATTTCAGTAAGTATGTTCTGACATCGATACAATGCAATTTGATGTTAAAAACATTAGGACGGTGCTGAACCAATTTGCAGACTATGAGAAGTTTTGTTATCATACCAAAAGGAACCTATGAATATCTAGGAGGTAGAAAAACAGTATTATCATAACCTTACAAAAACTATGTACAGCCTTATCTTCAACATTTTAGGAGGATTGTTAGCATCTAGAAAGAAGACAGCTGTTTCTGAAGGAAGTTTACTTCAGAAGAGTGATGGAGAATCATAACTTGACTTGCTGGGCTGCTTGTGGGAGCTTCTAGCACATGGGAATACAAAGCAGTTTCTAAAGACTGTAATTGACAATGTAAAGTGATTGCTTTTGAGAATAATCGGGTAAAGTCAATGAGACATCTACCTGTGCCATATTGTTTCTCTACTACCCACCTCTTTTCTTGCCTCTCATTATATATTCCTGTAAAACAAAGGCTGAGAAATTGTCCTGGAAAGAGTGCATTGTAAGAAGATGTAGCTTTTGCCCATTCTAGCACTTGGAAATTGTGTTGTGATTTATTATGTGTGGTTTGGCAAATCTGCATTTGCAAGCTGCAGGCAATTGTCTGTAGGAACCCTGCTTGGTCTGAATACAAGCACAGAGGCCTCTGATGGGCTCCTCAGAGACCACCGTGAACAGAGCCAATAAAAGAGAATGCCAAAGGAAATATTTGTGTTACAGACCAGGAGGAACCAGACCTTGGTTTTATCAGTCTCCTCAGTCTTCCGTGATGGAAACCTCTAAATGTGCTCATCATGAAGCCAAGGTAAACACACTCTGCAACCCCACTCCAGAAAACATGAACTGTACACTGGCACATCTACACTCCTGGACTGTCAGCATCCTTGATACACAGCTCAACCTCTTCTCCAGAGGAGAGGAAAGCTGATGCCAGCTGCCCAGTAGCTCATGCTGCACATGCCATAGCAGCACCCAGGAGGGCAGTGATTTGGTGCCTCTCACATTAACATCGTGGGGGCCTGGAGATCATCACGTAATAAACTCTGCTAAAACAGTCCATTGTCTCAGCCTGGGCATGTACAGCAGGTGTTCATGGCCTTTCAACCATTCTCACTCCTGGCACCATTTCTGCCTGCCTCTTGAGGTTGGACCAGTAAAGGCAAAGCCCTGGGTGGGAGCTCATGAAACACATGCAATGCTTTTTCATTTGCTGCCTCTCTGGAAATTATGGGAGAGTATGTGCACAGGGTGGCCCACATGCACCGGAAGCCAGGCATGAGCAAACCCCACTACCCACATTAGAAATGCCATGGCTGGATAGTTTTTCCCAAGCTCCATCCAGAGTAGGACCTGTCAAGGTACAGCATATTTATGGAAGGGTAAAATTCGTTTATCTGCAGGTCAAGGCCTGTGCTGCATTCAAATCCTACTGAAGTGTATCCTGATCAAAGACCCTGCCACAGCATTTCAGCTCACTGTGGAGTAGATATAATGAGAAAAGCCATGCAACAAGTCTTATACTGAGATGCTCGATGGATGATGATGCTGACGCAGGAATCTGTCCTTGATCCTACCTGGCTCGAGGGCGATTATTCCTGTGGGTGCAGTTGCTCACATGCATAAGTATGTGTGGGAATGGGGCCTTTGGCTGATGCCACTTAGCAGAGTTTTTCTCACAGATTTGACTAGGATTTTACTCCTAAATCTCCTTAATGATCCCAAAACACTCCCACATTCCTTTTAACAGGGCTAAGCAGAGCAATGAAGAAAGTGAGGAAGCCACAAGTGCAGGAGGTTCAGCAAGGCACTTCAGGCACTGGACTACAGTCCTAAGTAGAAGCAACGACTTTTTCTGCTGCTGTATTTGCTATTCTCACAGTTAAAGACTATGGTTATACTTTGTACCTAAGAAATTACTGTATTTTTCTGCAGAGCTGAATTTGAGTTTCAGCAGTCCCTGTGAAGTGCTTTAAATGTTGGGTCATCCTCAGCATTGCCAGTCCTTGGCAGTGTCTGGGTGTTTGATGTTACCAGTGGTTCTGAACACGGAGCTGTGCCCTGCTATGTGGGCAAAACCAAGAGGAGAGACTGTGCTCAAAGTGTGCATCAGTCTCCACTTGAGTGCTCATCCACATCATTACCACTGCAGAACACCAGGATCATTGCAAGAAAAAGGTCTTCCCGACAAGTCCAAAAGAAGAAAAGAAGACACTTGTAAGCAGACCAATGGGCCTTCTGAAAAATTGGAAAAATGCCACAAAAATGTTGTCTGAAACACACGGCAACTGAACTCTCTTTTCCAGAGAGTCCATGTGTATGTGAATAACCTTACCTGTAGAAGGGGAACTATTGCTGAGCATGCATGTTCTCAGGACACGGCCCCCATGCAGCTCTGACGTGTCGATTGTGTGAAGGTGAAGGAGGAAGCTGCTCACACGCCCCCGGCAATCTGTCATCCTTGGGTTCAGGCTGCTGTGAACAAGGGCCAGCACCACGCACCATTTAATTAACCTTTCTACAAGTTGTAAGATGAGCCATCTCTGTTCATCATGAGATTTATTTTCAGCACTACATGATGGCAATAGAAAATAGATACTGCAATTTAATGGGAAATGGAGTGAATACGGGCAACACAGTTCCATTAGGGAAATTGGTTTAGCACAACGTAGCATTCTGATTTTTTTACAGTCTCCTCTAGCAAATTCATTCCGTTTCTCATACATCAAGGTTCCTGAAAAGTACTTGTATCATATTCATTTCTCCTTAGCACATGTGTAAAATGCACCCAGGGCCTGTGAAGCAGAACTGCAGCATCAGAGATTCACAGATGTTTCGCCTGCACCATATGGTGCGTTCGGCACCATTCCCCGCAGAGCAGCTTCTTGTGCTGGAAGCCAATGTTTTTCCCACACATGGGAAAACAAATGGAGTGGCTATAAAAGGGAAAAAGGAAGAACAAAACACCAACAAATCAGAGAAAACTGGTCTGAAAAACCAACCCAGAAAGAGAGTAAGTAGACTTGGCTAACACTGGACACACCCATGTTAAAAGCTGGCTGCACACTCTTCATTGTGCACTGTGAATTTAAAGCACAAATTGAGAGTACAGTAGATGATATGCTGAATTGTATCCCAACCATATATACTATTGTCAGCTTGTACTTCAGCATTCAGACACTTAAGTACAGAGGGCTCTGGAGAAACGGCTTTTTATAACTGTGTTTTGTCAGAAGCATGGAATATCGTCATCACAGCTTGCAAATATCATTACTGGGAAATATAGAGTATTTCTATAGCATCTTTTATTTAAATCCACCCAGTACGTCTTTCATTTCAATCCATATAGTACAGTAAAGATTAATGCATCTTAAGTTGAAAAAAAAAAAAAAAAAACAAATAGAAAACAAAAGGATTAAAGTAATGTAAGATTTCCCAAGTCCTTGGCCTGTGTGACCTAACTCTGTCTGTCAATCATATAGAAATGTTCAAAACAATTTTTTAAGACAGCAATGTCAATAAGACATCTATGGTAAATCCTGATTGACCTTTCTGGGGGCAATGTACCTAGCTCCCAGCTACAGCTGTGCAAGTCTTCCCCGGGAGACATATTCAGCCTTGCTTTGCCCATCGCTTTAGGCCACGCTCTAACAGCTTTTCATAAATGTATTCCTGCTGTAGAAATAGCCCTTTAGGGCAGGATGTAAAGAGCATCAACTCCGGTCAGAGCTACAAGCTGAGCATAAAAAAC
>NW_016690241.1:2556141-2583778 GCF_001604755.1 Lepidothrix coronata
GCCCACATCATTTCCTCTGGCTCCTGACTTTTCCTTCAAGAATGGGCCATCCACAAACTGATTTAATCATGAATCAGCCCAAACTTCATGAAGCAGAGAAATTTGGCCAGGATCGGGAGACACAGGCGCATCTGAAAGCCTATAGTGCTGTAACTGTGCCCTACAACGTGGGATTATGATCTGGGATTTTTTTGGGGTGTGGTAAGGCCCTTCAGCTCCCAAAAAGCTTTTGATCTGAGGAGATCAAAAATGCTTCACGCACCTCCTGCAAATATAGCAAAGGATTAAGGAAAAGAAAGCACTCCCTATTGAAAGCTGTACCTGTATGCAATAGAAGATACATGTATATGGTTCTTCAGCCCGTGAAAATAGAAAATCCAATGACATTCACTGTATATACAGATTCTGATCACCAGATCCTTTTTGTGTGTGCACAATTTTTTACACAGGACAACATATAGGCTTCAGAGGGACAAGTCGTTCAGGTTTAAGATGGTGCCCCATTGCTGCTGGTGTGAACAAGGCAAAGGCAGCAAATTAGAGTCTGAAGCCATCTTACAGGCATCCCAGGATGAATTGAAATGCCTGAATCATCTCATCTCATGATTTTCACCATTGTCAGCCTCCAGCCTTCACAACAGAGCCAACAGAGTGACTCTGGTGTAAAAACAGAGAGAGCCAAGCCCTCAGGCCCCACACACACACTATCAGAGGGAACTGGTACCAGGCTCTGCTGTGTAAACAACCAGGGCAAAGGAGAAGGAGGTGGTGGTGGGGTTAAATATCTGCTCTCTTTTACGAGACCACCTACAAAATGTTGCAAAGGCCCCGCAACAAAAATAATCTGCCATGATTCCAATGTTAGGCAAAATATAAACAATTTAAGTGCTCTGTTAAAGAGAACATCTGGGAAGTTGCGAGTTGCGCAGATGTTTTCACAAGTTGTTTTTTACGGAAAAGTAACCCCACTAAGCTTCCTGCCTCTTCCATCTTGTCTCTCTTGACTGTGTTTATTGAGCCAAAATATAAACACATTAAAAAACCTTTAGAGCGCCGTCTCGTGTTGTATTATTAATTTGGGATTGACTGAAGGTCAACAGCTGCTTTCAGTTTGACCACAGGCTCCTTTAAAATCACTCCACAAGAATAATTAACTGGTTTATATGTTGACTGGATTTTACATATCTTATACACATACATATATATATATATATATATATATACAGTAATTTGCCAGAAAATACCATCAAACTTATCACCTGGATCGTGCACGGTCAGCCAGGGCCCAGGGCAGCCAGGAGAGTGGGTTGTAGTTTCAGGAGTCCTCAAGGAAGTCAGGGGCTGGATGGATTGCCTGAAGAATCTCTAGGTGAGGAAGATTTATTGCTTGGGGAAGTACAAGGGGTATGCTCCTTAAGGTAGCTTTTATTTTAGCATTGGGCTCCTGCTAAATGGAAAGAAATTAGAATTTTTAGATTAAAAAAAATACAATCACAATTTTTAGAGAAGAACTTCGTCTTTCCTTAATTCCATTAAAAAACCAAATAACCTGCTGTCATTAAAATGTAGAAAGAAAATTAGAAAGGCTAATTGGAAGAGCAAATACCAACACAAATGTACATGCTACTTGAAATGCATGAGAAAATAAATTTGTCCACTGGGTCACTAGGAAGCACAGCAATTAAACAAAAGGTAATCTTACCACAGAATAGGTATTTGATCCCTTTAAATGCTGATCTCTTCCACAAAGGGGACTGGAGAGGCTTACTACACTCAGCTAGTGAAAACAGTGCACCAAAAGAAGCTGAGGTGTTAAAAGAGGAGGTGCTGAAATAAATTAATAAACTCAGTACTGTGCGTCACTGGACCCAAACGGTAAATACTAACAAGACCTGAATGAAGTGCAGAAGACCTCAGTGACTGAACTAACAAAAATGTGTTGTCTCAGTAAAACTGAGCCTTTCCATTCTGATCAGTGAGCCAGCCAGCAGCATGGCAGCCAGGGATGGTGGAAAGGGGCAGTCACAGGCAGTGTAGGGTCTCAGTGCCATGGTCTCATTGGCCCCACCATCCCAACCATCCACATGAGGGGAAACAGGAAATTACTCTTGCCGAGCCAGAGGTGTTTCCTCAGGGTTGGTGGATGTTGGATTCAGGTTGATACCACTAGGGACATGGTCACCTCCATGGGATAGTGAGACTACAGGCAAATGTGAAACTTCCTGGCAGTGACACTGGCCAGACTGAAACTAAGGGAAGATTAAAAAATACAGCAACTGTGAAGAACATTTGAGATGTTATATAGTATTTCACTGCTGGTGATGTAAAAGTGCTGCTAGAAACACTATCAAGAGATTCCTCTGTTTTGTTTAATGGGGATTTTTATCATAGAATCATGGTTAGAAGAGACCCAAAAGGATCATCAAAGTCCAGTTCCTGGCCCTGCACAGGACAACCCCAAGAATCACACTATGTGCCTGAGAGTATTGTCTGAATGCTTCCTGAAATTCTGGCAGGCTGGGTGCCATAACCACTTCCCTGGGGAGCCAGTTTCAGTGCCCAAACACCTCTGGGAGAAGAACCTTTTCTTAATATCCTACCTAAACCTCCCCTGACACAACTTCATGTCATTCCCTCAGGTCCTGCTACTGGTCACTAGAGTTTTCCAGTTTTTTATCTTACAGCATTTTTTCAACAAAAGAAGCATGATCAGAGCACTGTTGTTGGACCTGTTTGGAGATACCTGGAAGTTAGTGTGGAGGACGAACGAAGGGGCTGCATGATGATAAGATGACTGGTGTAACTTGGAAAAATGAAACAAATAAACTTGCAATAAGCAAGACAGCAGCTAGCTTCACACTACATTATCGGCTCTGCTCATCCTTGCTTGAGAGCTTTCTAGGCTATCAACTTGGTGGGGATTTTTACTGGACCCTGGGGAATGGGAAAGCCTCCGCTGTGTGGTCAACTTAAAATAAATCTGATTTTCTGCCTGTTCTGCTCACTGGTTTCTTTTTAGATAGAAGATGACACCTCTGGAGAATTAAGGAATTAAAATAAGTGAATTAAGAAATAAATATTAAGAAGTTTCATACACACTGTATAAAAATAATCTATTTTTTACAACCCCAGCCTTTCATGTGACCAGAAGGCACTCTCTGTGGCTTGGGCTCCATTACATTCTAAATGAGGTTGCAACAGCCACTAAACCATTGACACACATGCTCTGTTATAAGACGAATCTTGAATTCCCAACTTCTCTGGGTGACCCGTGCCATGGGGAAACTTTTGCTATGCAACAGTGCTGCATCTCCAGTTAGGTTCTTGTATTTCCGTGAACGGCTCCTAGCACTGCAAGGTGCAACTTCCAGCCCCCTGTTTTTACTGTGGCTGGCCAGAGACAAAAAACACATAAAAGCATGAAGCTCTTAGACTCCAAAGGCCATGGAGCTCTCACCTCCCTGCTGAGCAAAGCCTCAGCTGCCAGTAATGATGTGATGGCAGTGATCAGCCATGGCCTGGGAAGATGCAGAGTGGAGCAGGAAGGCAGCTACCAGGAGGCATGGGAGGGGGCAATGCCTGTGTCTCAGCCCCCAGCCACCACAAGGATGTCCCCCCCATGGTGTGTTGCACAGCCGGGCTGTGCCTGCTGCATTCTCACCACAGGCACCTGGAATAGAAGATGCAGTGGGACACAGAAGCGAAGCTCCTTGATAGCACCTTCCCAGCATAAGTTATGTTTAAACACAGCCCTCAAAATAAATCCATTTTGGTTTTATGCCACAGAGTGCATGAAGCCCGAGGACTGAACTGCTGCCTGCTGGGGCAAAACCAGTTAATAGGAGAAGGCAATGGAAACCCTGAAACTGTTTTACTGTTTTGCTGCTGTCTGATTAACAATTTGTCAGAGCAGCAAGGAACCTCTAAAACCTGTGTATTTCCCTCCTGCTTTTCTCTTCTATCTCAAAAACCTGGTACAATCATAGTGAGCTGGAGATGCCAGAAGCTGATGGCTACTCCTTAGCTCTGCATCATTGCCTGGTGACAAAGGGATTTGCCCATCTCTACCAGTATCCTGACATTTTAAAAAGTCACTGCACTCCATTCCTCCCAGAGGAATAAGCAAGAATCAATTCAATTTGCAATCTGAAAAGCAAATATCCCTTTCTCTCCAATTTAGGCATAGGAAGAAAGTATTGAATTCTGCTTTGCTGACTGTAGAAGGAAAAGAGATTTCTCTCTCTCTGTCTCTCTCTCCTTTGTTATTTAATTCTGAGGTGGGTTAGGCAGCTTTGGATTTACTCTGCTGCAAAGCAAAGTAGGATCAGAGGCTAAAGCAGTAAGATTTATTTATGGTTGTGAACATCATTTATCCTCAGTGATATCAAGCAGCAGGACCTTTGGTTTGCCGAGATGTGGCCCTGCTGGCTGTTTCAGACCACCTGCCTCACTGTCTCCTCTGTCCCACGTTTGAGTAAACCCCCAAAAACTCCAAGACAAATTTAAATGAATCCACGCAATTTCATCTTGGAGTTGTTCTGTGAATGTTCAAAGAAATCACCAAATGGCCCAGACCTCCTAAGCTTGCTTGCATTCATCTTCTCTGTAAGCCTTGTACCCGGAAATTGGGTCGTAGCATCACTGGCCATGGACAGTTACACTCCTTTTGCAAAATCTGGATCACTTTACTTTTGCACCAGGGACACGAATGGGGACTTTGCAGAAAACCTCACTGAAATGTATTATGAACTCAGAGGTTTTTGGTCTGGCAACTGAAGGATAGATCTACCCCAGTGCATCCAATGGAGTGATACCCTTTTTCACCAGAGGGGTCATGGTGTGCTTGGTCTGGGCTACATGCTATAGCAATGGGTGATGATTGCTCCCTTTCTGCCCCCCCATCTCCAGGGTGGCTGCAGCCAGCCTGTGAATTTCTGTGTCCATGGGGCCTGTGAGAAGATGCAGAGAAATGTATTTCTCTCTTTAAATCGCAGCCATCTACAGAAAGGGACTGTGCAATTGTTTGTGCTGTGCAGAGTACAAAAAGGGCCCAGAGCTGAGATCTGGTGCTGGGGGCTGCTGCCACCACAGGAACAACAACCAGTGGCAGCAAACAATAGCCTTTGTCTGCTAACAACAGCTAGGAACTGCGATAGGGGCAAGCAGCTCCCACTTCTCGCTTCTGGTCTTGTTTTCATTCTAGGAATGCAGAGCAAAAGAGATCCTTTTAAAGGGAGTGAGGAGGACAAAATAGCATGGGAAGTAAAGTGATTCAAGATTCTCAGTGTCACTCCTTCATTCTACTTTTTAATGGTGCAAGTAAACTGATGGTGAAACCCCAGATTCCCACCAGAGCCCTCAGCTTATTGCTTCCAGACAGCTCCCTCCACCACCTCAGAAAAATAGGTACCTTTTCTAATCTGGAGCATGTCTATTAACCAGCTTGTAGTTCAGCTCAGGGTGGATTCCTCAGGTGACTTTGTCAGTGCAGCAGGCTCCCAGGTCACCAGACCTGGCTGTGTTAGCCTGTTTGTGAAAGGTGACTGAAGCTTTGTTAAAAATCCTCTTTCAAATCCATTTGCACTCCCAAGTCTATGAAAAATCATGGATCTGACCTCTGAGAAGCTGCACGACGGGTGAGATGGGAGGCAATAACTAACGGAGGAGAAAGGTGACATTTGCACTAATATCCTACCAGTGCTATTTCAGGCAATGCGGGGAGCCCACTGGTAGCAAAGCAACCTTATTTGCATAATAATCTGTGTGCTCCACACTTCTACCAGCATCATTTATTGCTTAATTGGATGTAGTAAAAATGAAGGTATCAGCAGGTTGCATCATTGGTTTTCCAGCCACTTACTCCCTGTGGTGCCAGTCACAGCCCTCACTATTCTACAAGGAGAAAACACCAATGTAAAAAGGTTCTGTGCAGGGGATTCAAGCCAATTCATTCAGAGCATCCAGGGTTCAGTGGAAGGGGGTAAACAAGAGGACAGCCTGAACCTTTGCTCAAAAGTCATCCCTGATATAAGGTTTGATTCCTCCTGTCCTTTTTATATAGCTTGTGCTCGCACTTTGACTCTTCTGCACCTCTTGTAAGGTTGACTAGATGGACACCAGGAAATATAAAATAGTTTCTTTAATGAGCTTCTTAACAACTTCTTCCCACTCTGTTTTCGTGAGCAGAGAAACACACACAGCTTTCCTCATAAGTAGACCTGCTAAAGCTAGGGATCAGTTCAGACTGTGGTTTTGCCCATTACATCCTCCACAACCTCAAGAAATACCTTAAGCCAGTTGGGCATCTTTCTCCCATCTCTATCCCATGGAAGCTGCAATGTTTTACCATGTTCCCTCTAATAAAAAGCCATGAAATCTACAAATGGAAGCTGCTGGGAGTGTATAATTTCGAGGTCAATCCAGCTCTATATTGCAGGAAAGCTTGCAATCTGTTTCTCCAAATGGAAAGTAATCCATGTTATTGTTTTTTGGATTCATCTTTCCTTTTAAAACACAACCACAAAACTTCAAATGAATTTGAACCTAATCCTTAAAAAAATGCATGTTTGCACAGCTGAGCAGAGACCCCACCGAAGATTAGTGGCATGTTTCAAGCGGACTACAAGCACTGACCGGGGACTTGTCTCATCCATGAAAAACACCTGCTTCTTTGAGGTTCCTCTGCCTGCTGTGAGAAGAGGGGTAGGCAGCAACTCTGACTAGAAAAGCATGACTCAGGAAAGCTTTTTTCTGCCCCTGTAGCTGATTTCCACATGTGTTGTATATTACAAAGGATATGAGTTTGATGTTTTCTTGTTCCTGATATAAAATGAAATTTTTATGTATTATTTTTATTGGACTCAGAAGATCCCTGGTTTTCAGCCAGGGTCCTGTTGCATTAGACACAGTACAAGGCAGGACTCAAGAGCTTATTGTATCCATAAGAGGAATGAATGAAGGATACCACTTTGATTTCAGTGTGGGTTTTAATGTCCTGCTAGGGAGCACAGTCAAGATTTGTAGCTAAGAAAACCATATACAGAAGGCTTAACCCAACAAAAAGGAGAGGTAGTCTGATGCATTCCAGGAACTGTTTTCCATGACGTTTTCAGAAGGTGCCATGTCAAAGAAAAGCAGCAGCTTCAGACAGTGCCTGACAAGCAGTTCTGGGGCAAAGATGGGCTAAAAGAGCCAGGTCAGAGCACTTAAATTCCTGAGGCACCAGCATTTGTAGCTCCCATAAACCATGTTCTTGCTGCTGTAACTGCAGAAACCATTTGCCTGCTCTCACAAGCTTGGCCCTTTTTATGCTCACTGCCAGATGGACTTTGGGGTTTAGGGGGCTGTGACGACTGTGCTGCTGGGACAGTGGAGTTTGCCCACAGGCACCGAGAGAAATATAGCAGTGAGATAGCTATTGTTTGGGTTGTATGAGAGGGGGGAACCCTCCCTAACGCACACATTTTTTAAAAAAAGTTTCAGCTGCTTTTTTATTTTAGTGATAAACACATGCTGTTTCCTTCAGCAGCAAATGCTTGTGAGGTTCTTGAGAGGGCTGGTGACTGTTGTGGCTGCCAAATAGGACCAGGGGTTTAGGAAACCTACTTGGAAGATACCTTGTGTTTCACTTAGCATTTCTTGCTTTTTTTCTTTCAGTGGTTCAGAGAGTTTAGTCCCCAGCTGTTACTACTGTGATCTGTGATCAGCTGGTGCACCTTCAATCTTCTGGGAAAGGATTTCTAATGAGAATGGAGGCCCTGGGGCAATGCTGTGAAACAGAGACTGCTGCAGCACAGCAAAGTAGATAAGATCAATAGGAAATGCAGATTTCCAACATGTTGGAAAGATGACAGCTTCCAAACACACCCTGGGGAAAAGATTTTTATATCTTTTAAAGGAGTGGCAGAAAGACTACATCTCATACCAATATATATTTATATATGTAGATATGTGCACAGGAGTGAGAAGGAATCTGCCACCTCACTTCTAAAATATTTGCTGAGGATTGTGGAAATCTTTACCGGGTTGGTCCAACTAAATCAACTTTGTTTTCCTGCAGGAGATGTACACTGTACCAATCCACACCAAAAGAAACCATGATAAAGGAGTGGGAAGCAGCTCACAGCCAGTGCAGTGCTGCAAAGCCCACCACAGCCAGCATGCCAGGTCTCTGCAGGGCAGCGTCTCAGCTCACTCCCTGGGCCAGCAGCTGCTGCTGTGGCTCCTGATGGTTGCTAGATCGGTCAGAGAAAAGCATTTTGGTCTTTCCCGCCACTTTTAGTTCCCCAGCAGTTTACAGAGCACTTGAGAAGACAGAAGTTGTAAGTTGAAATAGCAAAGTATGAACAAAAAGCGAGGCACGAGTTTTTAACAGCCAGGACAAACGACTGCTGAAAGCATTCACTGAAAGATGGTGTAAAGCTGCCACCTGTAAATTTCAAGAGCAGATCTTCTAAATCATCAATTCAGTCACACGACTCAAGCTGCTGGAGAGAAAACTGAAGTGAAATTCCTGTTTCATGCAGATGGACTGACTATGTCTCTCCTGGGCTGTAAGAGTCTATTGCTGTAATGTACCAGAAGCACCCTGAAGAGTAATTCAAGTGTTGGCATCTTATCACCTGGTCTATCAGCATCTGCCTTCTGGCTGTCTGGTGTGTTAAATGCAAGAAATATCATGATCTACTTGAAATGTATTTAAAGTCATGTACATGCACTCTGTAACCTCCTGCAATGAGTTCATTCCTGCTGGGAGGGAAGCTGCACTCTGCTCAAATGCTGAATGCAAGAAACAATTGCCTTGTTAGAAAAGGTGTCCCCTTCTCACCGCAGTCCCATAGGAGAAGGGCCTGAGATACTGCAAACTCCCACCTGACTGCAGCTCCAGCCTACTGCCACATGCATGAGGAGGGTTGATTATCCACTTGGAGATACTCCTCCAGAAAATCTGGTTCAGGGAAACACACTGTGATTGACATTGAAAAATCCCACATACTCTGAGATCAGAGCATGCCTCTGAAGACATGCTGGTTTCAGTACTTCATGGGGTGAGAGGGACAGAGCAAGTGACTTCACATCTTTCCCTGATGTGAGTTGCAGATAACCTGATACATCCCGAGGTCAGTGGCCACCTTTTCACTCCTGCCCTGGGTGCACTGTTGTGGGTGAATAGTCCATACTATAGTATCGCTGGGTGAATAGTCCATACTCCCCTCACTCTAGCTGAATTCATGGTGTTAGCCTGGACACCCTGTGAGAGGGTCACCTTTGCCTGCAAGGAAGAGCTGGGGCAGCTCAGCTCTGTCAGGAGCCCAACACCCTCCTGTGTTGGGGGTGTGAAAAGTCAGTTCTGTAATTAACAGCAGCTCATGAAATTGTTACGATTATGTTATTACCAGCAAAGGAACTAATGATTTGTCCTGTAACCCACATAACCAGTTCTAGCGTGGCAAGTAGTGCTGCCAGCTGCCTGGCACAGCTCTTCTCTCCCGGAACTGAGAACAGCATTCCCGGCAATGCTAGGCTCCTCTACAGCTCCCAGCCAGCCACCCGAGCAGGGCGCTCACACTTGGCAAGCACTCTACACATGTCTGTCACATTTCTTAGCAGGAGCTGCCGTGATGTGTCCTGCAGCCCTGCAAGCCAGATACTAAATGCATCAGACAGTGCATTTGTAGCTAAAAATATCACTGAGCAATTTGCCTGAGAAAGGAGCCTGTTCTCCCTGGCTGGCAGCCAGATGACTTTGCCTTGATTGCCACAGCTAAAGCTGTCTTGTGCAGTCCTTGTGTAAAACTGTTTCAAATACTATAGTGTGATAACACTGGTGGCAGAGTTTAATCTCCTGGAGAATGGAAGCCGTGGATGCTAAATCCTGGCACAGCGAACTAAGTCCAAAGCACGTTACTTCATTGAAATGATGAAAGTGTGACCACCAGCCCAGCTCATGTTGAAGTTTATGCTGTTAAGCAGGTTCTCCTACCACAATGCTCTTTGAGCATGTCTATGACTGAGGGAGTAGCAAGTGAAATCTCCATTCATTCATCAGATTACTGTGTGGTCATCACTTGTCTCCTAAATAGGTAATAATTACAATACATGGTACTTTGGTAGTATTTTTTATCCCAGAGTTTCAAACACTTCAGTTAAGCCTTCTGACACAGCTGAGAAGCAGGACCAGGAATGCATCCTCTCAGTTAATCATTAATGAGATTTCAGTACATGATATATAGAGGTTAAAAATAATATTTTGTGAATATAATACATGATCTTGATAAAACAGGTAGAAATAATCTTATTCACTGCTCAGTAAAGACCCAACATTAGAAAAAGTGTGAGGCTGCAACCCTACTGTTTACCGCCTCTCCAAAGTGATGGGACCAAAACTGTGTAAGCATCTCAGAAGAATTAGGGAAAACTTGCTACTTGTATAACCTCTCAGGCAGAGAGAGAGAATAGAGTTTTTTACCTCCAAGCCTACTCCAGTGAGCCCCATTGACTTTCCCTATTGCTTTCCTGTTGTTCTGTGCCTGCTCAGCCAGGCAGTGCTGGGACAAGAAAGAGCAGCCCTGGCAAGCTGGATGGCTGAAGATCCTTTGAGACTTTCTGACTCCCAGAAGATTTAAGCTAACATGTGAAGGCAAAGAAGACAGGACAGATCGTATTGCCAGTGCAGTGCTGTCAGCTCTCGTCATGAGTCGTAGCCCATTTTTCTCCAAGCCCTGTTTTGCCATGGGAACGGGTTATACAAATCTCTCCTTGCTCCTCGAAACAGCAGCACAGATCTAACTCAGCCTGCAAAATAAGAAGCACAGAATTCGCAAACTTCTAATACATCCACAACCAAAAAGTCAATTGAAAGGACACCTCGCTGTATGATTTTCAAGCCAGTCTTGTGATAGTTTAGGAGCGTGACTTATGTTTTTCTTAAATACACATTGGCAATCCAGCTTTCATTACCAAGATAAAGGCAGATTTAATGTACAAATTAACTAACAGGTGCACTGAAACTATTTTTCTTTATCCTGACCTCAGTCCCCACACAGATATAAATCCCCAGCTGTGAATCAATGGTACTTAATGTTCTTCCGTAGTAGGGCTGCAGCTTATCTCCTGCTCCAAGAGCAGCAGCATCCAGGGTGCAGTGGTTTGCATTTGTCTCAAGAAAAATTACTAGTTCGGGAAGTAGTGAGGCTGGATAAGTGTACTCTTGGTGGAGTGAGTTAATGTTTGATGGACAGGTGATGGAGTAGGCTAATATTTGAACCTCTGGAGATTTAACTTCAAACACCCGCCGGGATTTGAGTCAGCTCTGATCTGTTGTGGCCAGTTGCCATGTCAAAGGACTTCTACACAACCAAACAGACTTCAGTCAGGCTGGCAGTCTGTCTAGCTCTCCCCACATGGTTTGTAGAGGGCACTGTGTCCCCAGTGACCTCAAGGTGCTGTCCCAAAAAACAGCAGATTGTCCCAAGGCTGCTGTAAGAGAAAATGTGCAAGTGAATTGACTCCAACATGTGTGAAAGGGACAGATCCAGCAATGCTGGGAATGAGCTGAGGGGTCCTGGAGGTTCTGCTTCATTGCCCTATTCCTAAAGTATTTTCTCAGGTCAGCGGGGGTAGTTTGAAATAAGAATTCAGATGCATCCTCCAAGGAAGGAATCAGCAGAACTGCATGGGAAAGTCTGCAAAGTGTTTCAGAGCAGAAAGGACTTCGGGATGGCAGTACTGTAGTGGTTTTTCTCATTACTTGTGTTTTGAGAAAAAAAGATGGTTTTAAACAAACATTTATAGGTGTACAAGGTTTCTCTCTAAATTTGCATTTGTTTGATCTATATTTCTCTGCTTCAGCATAAAACCAATCTAGTTTATTCCATGCTCTACACTCCATCTCTCTAGCTTTGATGAACTTCAGTCAGAAATAGCAACCAAAGCTCCAGCTCACAGAGGTCTGCTTGCTCAGTCCAAATGATCATAAAACAGGGACGTGCCTTCCAGGTTTTAGCCTCTTCTGGCTGTTCTATACTAGGAGAGCATGCCATCTCACCAGCTCCTTACTCTGCTCTTCATAATCCCGTTGTATGGAGAGAGCTCCAGGATCTGCAGAGGGTCAGTGGAGGGACCTTTGTCACAGCCCTCAGCAGGGCACACTGATGGAAAAGAATCCATAAAAAAAGCTGGAATCGGCGGTGGTTTGTGCTGGAGTAAAAAGGATGGGTTTGGGGGTTTGCTGTTCTTATGGTGATGCTGCATTTAAATGTGGCTTACTTAGAGAGCAGCATATGACCCATGTGTACCTTGTCACATCCAATAGATTTCATGTGAAAAGCTGAAAGCTCTCAAAAGCAGCTGGGCCCCACGGACCATCACAAGGCTGAGCTGTTTGAATTAAATAACCAACAGCAAAACCAACAGCTCCTCTGACAGAGCCAGAACTCTGCCAAGAGTGTAGGGCTGTCCCAACCCTGCCCTTCTCTTTCAGCAACCACAGAACCAGACCTTCCTGATATGACTCTCAATGCTCCAGTGACTCCAGAGGAACTACAATAGTTTAAACCAACACTGTGTCTGACCCTTTGTCTTAAATCTCCCATCTAGACTTGATTTTACAGACACTCAGGGTCGTGGCAAAGTCCTCATCAATAACAGTCAGGTTACTTCCCTCCTATGCTAAATCAAACAAGCCAACCCGAGGGCAGCTCTTTTGTGGAAGGCTTCTGGGCTGGTTTCACCCTCTTCCCTCCCTAATTGTTTGTTAATGTACGTAAATGATTTAACCAAATAGAGGCTAGAGTTTCCCCGTAGGAAGGGAAGTTTGCTGGGAGAGGGGACAATTGCACAGATCGATTTACATGTATCTGATTTTGGGTAAATATTTATTCTTCTTTCCCTTTTCTGCACCCTTCTCAGCCACAGGAACAATGACAGATTCTCCCCAGCCACGGGGCAGCAGGAAATATTATTACTTTCATTTTACAGATACACAAGTGGAGCAAAGGTGACTTAATCTGAAACTGGGGAAAGTCAGCGGTGCTTTTACCGCCACTTCCAAGGGACTTTGAACGGGAGCAGCTGGAGCAAACAGCCAGCGCCAGCCAGGCGGTGGGCAGGAGCCAAGCTCTGGGGCTGCATCACCAGGCATCCCAGGGAGTGCCATCATATTCCCTCAGAGGCTCGACCACCACTGGCCTGAGCCACAGTTCCTCTCTGGAGCCTGACTTCATCCCCTCTGACTTACCTTGGGGAGGTGCTGGGAAGTTTCATTAATTCCCATTTGTAAAGAGGATTTAGAGTGCTGCCTACAATGAATTCTTTGTAGCAAGAGCTATGGCATTCAGCAAGACAAAGAGGGCAAAACAATCCTGTGCCTTTTTTTTCTTGCTTGGTTTTTTTTTTCCGGTATTTTTGCAAAAGGAAAATATCAATGTTAGGGTTTTATTACAAGACAACAGACTACAGCCACCCTTTTTTCCTGGAATAATAATAATAATACATTACACTAGGTTAGTCAGTAGTTTTCAGTAATCCGCAAGACATGCACTGTTGACCTCTGAGGTAATTTTGGATCATGCTCAAGCCAAATAAAGGCAGATTTGTGGTTGCAGGTGACAGATCCTCTGAAAAACCATGAAAGTAATCACAGTGTCCTCTGGTTTGATCTGAACTCAGCCTGGCCTTCATCGGTTCTTCTGGCACTAGTCCAGAAGTAAGACAGATTAATGATATAAAGGCATTACTCTATGATATGATGTAACTCAGCACAGGGTGGTGGCTTTGAGAAGATAGTTTGCAGTAAGTATCCAGGCAGTAAACCATGGACCACCCCTTCTGGATGGTACCTTTCTCTTTGTAGGATGTTATGGGCTTGACTGGAACCATTCATGGCATGAATGTGTCCCATGATTACAGGGGCAAAGGAACGTGCCCTTCTACAGGGCAGGAATACGCCCTTGTGAAATGCTACACACCATTTTCTGCCTCCTGAGGGAACAGAAAAATTGTGGCTTTGGTGGAATGATGAAAATAGTCAAGGGAGAGAGAGGTGAACCTGGGAGGGTGGTGGCAGTGCCCATGTCCATGCCATGACATGGCATGCTGCATGCCCAGAGAGCTGTTTGCAGCTCTGGCAGCAGTGACTGTATGGTCTGGGCTCTGCATGGTGTCTTCTGTCATCCCCCCAGCCACTGGTTTTTGGGCTCATTAGATATATCTATATACCAGGAGTCCACTTACCCACACTGTAATCCTTTATCTGAGTAAGGTCTGAACCCCTGTGTTAATCCTGAGTTTGTATAGAAAATATTCCCCAGCCTGTTATGACTACAGGTCTGCCTGAGCTCTAATAAATCAGCATGGCTCCAGTGGAGTAACACAGAGCTTGAGGGAGTGCTGGGTGGGGAAATGTATGTAAAAGGCAGTCCTGATCTTACTTTAGCAACCATTAATTACAGCCAGTGATGGGAATAGGAAACAGCAGTCATGCTGGGATACTGCTGTTTGCAACTCAGTCAGAGGCAGACTGAAACCTGAAGACAGAGAGGATAGGTACTGTGTAATGGACTGGGGAGATACACGAAGTTTAAAAACAATCTTCACTTGAAATTAAGGGTTGGTGCTTGCTTTAGCATTTGGCCTATGAAGTGACATCAGTAGGCACAAGCCCCATCACTATATGGCAGAGACACAGGGAGAAAACACATGGGGGCACATCAGTAAATGGTGCCAGCCCTGAGGGGCAACTGATTGGCACTGGCCAAGCAGCACCTCACCACTTCCACTTGAAGAGGCACTCGTGTTAAACAGCACTCAGCAGGGACTTTGTTAAGGAAAGCAAGTTTCCTGGCACTACAGTTGGGGTAAGTCATCTGGAGTGGACCAGGGTGCTGAGCTGAGGTGGGTGTTGGGTCAGGGAGCAGGGAGGTAATGAGGAGTCGGGCTGCTCTGCAGCTGGTTGTTTGAAAAGAAAGCTTGGGAAATCTCGGGAAAGATCATTTTCTATTTATTAAGCAGCTTGCAAAGAAGCTTAGTCAGTGCCTCTATAGCAACTTGACACCAGCAGCACTGTGACAGCGATTATTAACAGGGAAGGAGAGGTAGAGCAGTGTAGCAGGTTTGAATAGTACTTCTATGAAAGTGCTTTCAAATTGGTGGTCAAACCATGGCCCCTGCTTCATTCAAGCAACAGCTACTTGGTGCATTTCCTTCCTCAACAAATAACTTTCTTCTCCATGAGGTCCAAGTCAAGGAACCTTCACTGCCCAGCTGGAACAAGTCAGGAGCACAGGTACAGCCTGTCCTGATGGCTGAGTGGTAGCTCCTTGTTGTGCCACGACACTTTCTTGGCATACTGCCTTCCTTCCACTGGGGTCACTGTGCTCCCGCCAGCACTGAAACAAAGCTGTGCAATGGCAGAGCTAGACATCCAGCTCCAAATCCTGGCGTTATCCTGTGATTGCTTTTCCTGACATTCATTCAGGCCAGGCACAGAGTTTCATCTGGCCACTTTGGTACTGGTGAATGTGTTATCAGTCCGAGACAACTTGGTACTTTGTCTGGCATGGAGGATTTGGCTCTCCCCTTTGGCTCAGTAAATTTCCATGTTGGCTTCATCTGATGTGACTCTGCTATGGCTGGAGTGGTCCCACTGTCTCTGGACCTCCTTCCTGACCATTTCTGCATCTGCACAGCATGAGACACCAGTGCTGTAGTGGCTGCCTTAGGAGAATTTGGAGCCTGGAACTTCCTAAGGTCTTTGAGAAGATTTAGCCTTAAAATATCTCCGGGCTAAGAAGGGGTTAGGCCCTCTCTCTCCCATCTGCTTTTTCATGTAAGACGAAGAGGTGCCAAAATCTGCTGAGAGGACTGTACAGGAATAGCCAGGAAAGATGCCTGCAGCTATCCCTCAGTCTCCTGCACAGACAATGTTTCACAGATGTGAAGTCATGAGTATGGTCATAAACATTTTAAGACACACCTGCCAAAAAGTTCTGGAGTTTTCTAGTGAGAAGAGATATTCTGTAAATGTCAAGAGAAAAAAATCAGGAAGATCCTCATTTTATGGGTGGATCCAGCAAATTTTCTTTCTTTCTCTATCTCTGTCATGAGCACAGACTTATGTCACTGTCTCCTATAAGCTCACTAACATTTATTTAGCTATGTTAAGCATGAATTATGGGAACATAAAAAAGTATGTTCCTGTCACACACATGCTCTACCATTCTTTTTTTCAGTGCCTATTCCTATCACACAAATGGGAGTTAAAACAGACAGATGCAGTCTTCCATGCTCTAATTTCTCCACTTTTAGATCCACATTATGACACCTTGGTCTGTGAGTTATGCTGGATTTGCCGTACTCTCTGGGCTAGAACTCTCAGCATGGGTGGCTCATCCCGGCCTCCACACACACACATACACACACACTTCTCATCTTTTCCTACAGAGAGAAAGAGCAGTGAGGGAGCTGCCAATAGGCAATGAGATGGCTCCCATCTGCTTGCATGGCTGGTGACCCCATCCCAACAAGGCTCCCACATGCCCATTTCACATCTCCACTCTGTGCAAGTCCCTCTCTAATGGTCCTACCCTGGTGCCTCACTCCCCCAGAACTGTATACTTAATTGCGGCAGTATCTGGGTTCAGAGACTTAGGGCTGTAAGCAGGCAGATGTCCGCCCCTAACAACTCATCCCTTGACACAACTCCCCTTGTCATAATGTGATGGAGAGAAGGCTCCTGCATAATCCCCAATAGCTCTGTCCACCTTTTAATGTGTTTTTAATCACAACAGAGTAACCATCACGCCAGTGGTGGCTGGAGGGGATAGGATTCCTTAATCTTCCTGGGGTTAAAACTGCTCATCCGTGAAACAGGGATAGTTTCTGCAAGGAGCATTCTCCTGGAGCCCTTCCCCTGGGTGAGCTCGCACTGTGCTGAAGATCAGCACAGGGCTTGGGGTCAGGGGGAGCCCATCTGTGGGGATTTAAGTGTCACTGAGGCCTTCTGCTGACTAAATGCCTTTCATTATAATACCAGCAAAAAAGCCCCAAGATGCTTTAACCACAGCTAAAGTGTTTTACAACCTGCTGGGCAGAGAAATGGGAAAATATGAGGTATAATGGGAAAATATAAGGTATAATAGGAAAATACAAGGTATGCTGCAGCTGGACAGTGTAGCATTGTAATTAAAAGGTAGTTCAGTAATGCTACATCAGTTTATAGGAATACAAGAAAAATGTTTTATCTCTCTAATCTATGCTCTTCCTAGTGTTAGTGTAACTACACAGGAAACTATATAGTGCTGCTGATACAGCTTATCTCCATCAAAGAACAGGTTTGGACTATACCAGCAGGACAATCTGGATTTTATTTGTAAGGATGGAGCTGTATATTCACTGGGATGGCCCAGCAAGTCCTTTTCACCACAGATAAGCCCTCAGTCTGCTGCCTCTCATGTTGTAAAGGTGAGTAGCCTTAACATATATCCTCTCCTCTCCTCATATGCAAGGCCGTGCTGCAGGGAAGGGCATGAAAAAAAGGTGGTTGTGAACCATTTCCAGCACCAAGCACCCAGTCTGAAATTAAAGACTTTCCCTTCTCCAGCAGAGGTTTAGTTTTTTCACCCTTTTACTGTGTCCTGGCTAGTACTTAATGTTCTGTTCTCCAAGTGGTGCCTTTCAGGGAGGCTTGGAGATCATCCAGTCTTAGCTGGCAGCCTGACCAGCTGCAGTTCTGCCAGTTGTGCCCATCCAGGCTGCATCCCCCTTCCCAGAGGGGCTTGGAGACTCAAGCAGTGAGTGCACAGCTGTCCCACACCTTGTTCCGGGGGAGAGGAGCCAACCCAGGAGCTGCTGCCCAGATGTCCCAGGCCAAGGTGGGCGGAGTGCTTTAGGGAAATTTGGCTGCCTTGCTGGAGGTGCAAAGAAGTGAATCTGCACTCCTCCAGACAGCATCCCCCTGCTCCATCTCCCACCTGTCCACCTGGTCTCAGGCAGAGGCTGAAGTCCTTTCAGTCTTGGTCTCCTTTCCTCACCCACAGGTGAACCTCAGTGTGAGCCTGGTGCTGTGGAGGTATTTACCTCCCACTCCTCACCCTTGCTCAAAGGCAGGGAGGCAGCCTCCACAATGGTCCTGTTCTGACAAGGAAGCAGCGTCTAGACACAGATTAGCCAAACAGCTAAAGCACAAGACTAGACACTGGAAAATCAAAAAAAAAAAAGAAAAAAAGAAAAAAACCTCCCCAGCTCTGTCCATCATTGGTTCCTGTGAGATTTCAGGCAAGGAAGGGAACTTCTTTAGGTCTTTGTCTTCCTCACCTGTCTAGTATGGGATAATATTTCCCTTTCTGGCAAGGTTCTGGTTAGAGTTAATTAACATTTGAAAAGTGCTTTGAAATGGAAGATGCACTTGGAAAACTGAAGTGTTATTGCTGCAATTTAGTGAGTGGCTCTCAGGGTAGGGAAGCATTTGACTTCTTTTTCCTTGTGGGCAGAATAGCCTGGATAATACTGAGATTTCTTCAGATTTATTAATTATCCAAGCATCTAGTACATATCAGGTATCTAAAACAGAACTCAGTTTGGATATTTATTCCATGAAATATTGGAATGTGGATACATGAAATCCAAGCTACGTTGTCCAGAAAAATAAATCACATGACACTGGGGCTCTTCCCCTACTGGCACCAGCTCTCCTGGCATGACTGCTTGAGAACGGGCATTTAAAAATCTGTTTTCCATGACTTCTCATGCAGGATTTTGAAATGTACTCTATGTTTGCCAGCAAAACAAGCTCTTGCAAGAGACTCCGGCAAGCAAAGTGCAGGCCCTGAAACAAGTACATGTTAAAAAAATGAATGAGCTTTGTTTGCTCAGGCCATTATTCTGCAGGATATTTTAAAGTATTCATTTGTAGTCTCCTGATTAATCCTAGTGAAGTGAGTAGAACTGTTTCTGGGCAGAACCAGGAAGATGCTTAAATACGCTGATGAATACAGCTTCCAATTATTATTTCATCAACCTGTGTGCTCTTGTTCTGAATTTTAAAGACTTCCTATGTATTGTTTCAGTGTCTTCCCCTGTACTCTCTAACACAAATTACTGCTGAGTCTAGGTTGGAAAAACACTACTTCTGTTACCTATGAAGCACACAGTCTATAAAAAAATGTGTCACCATTCCAAGAAATCTCTAGTAAATTTAAAAAAAAGAAAGAAAGAAAAGAAATGGTTATGGAATATATTTCCAAAACCCTGTGTGCTGGGTTGTAGGGTTGGCAGTTCTTAGCTTTGTGTCTCCCACTAGCTTCAATTGAAATTGCCTGTCTACCTATGCAGCTGTGGCACCACATTCCAAAACTCCACTCCTTTTGGAAACAGAGTCGTCAAGTTCCTGTGTAGACACAGGGGCTGGGACTGACACAAAGTTCATATATCCTGAGCCCAGCTTGTTTCGATTCTGCGGAGTTGAGTGGTGATACCCCAAGTGACTCCTGCATGTACACAAAGCAAATTGTGCATATTTTATATGAATAAGGATGTGATTCAAGTATCTAGCAGATCTCACTTGGAGAGAAGAATCCGGCTTAAATCAATCTACTAATCCAAACCCTGGGGTTTCTTTTCTTTGGCTGAGCCATACAAAATCAATCACCACACAGTGTTCACTGGATCAACACACTCCATCTCATTTAAGAGAGATGGGAGCATCAGGAGATACTTAGACTGATTACCTAACTGCTGGTCCCCTCACTGGCTGGGTGTGTGTCTTTTTTGAGGCTTGGGACAAGGCTCCCACCATAACCAGACATGGGTGAAGCAACATGCTTTGCAGCCATCAGCCCACTGCCACAGCCCGCACCCTGCGCTTGTGTGGTACTGCACAGCAAAGAGGCCAGTAGGAAGGCCAAGTCAGGGCTCTGGACAGGTTAGTGGGGTGGTCTGCAGGGTCACTACCCCAGATTTCAGTCCCTGAGATATTGATTGCAAAGGGACCTAAAAAGGTAAGCCCAGAGGTATGGCTGTATACCCAAGAGAAGGTGAAAGCCATGGGCACTGTGCCACAGCTACGTGTAGTAGCTGCCTACACTCATGGGTTATGGAATCGCACAGGTAGATGAGAGGCTCCTTAGCTGTCTGAGTCATTTGCCCTATCAGCAAGTGGATGCAGACGGGCATTCACCACAGAATAATGCACAACATGGCAAATACAACTTGGGACACTCATGTTCTCAGCCCATAAGCCTTTGCCTGTCTTCATCTGCTTTCCCCAATAATTCTCTTCTGAAGGATTTCCGTGGAGTTAGCACAGCTATCTGCTGAACTGTATCTAGGGCTGGTGGCAGTAGATACACTTACTGTCCTTTGTGAGCAGGGACAAATGCCATCACCTGTATGTGCCAGAGCAATGAGGTCTGTAGGGCAAAAAGCGATGTTACCTGCTGTGAATCATAGCCTGGGAGGTGCCCAGGGTAGCAGTGGCCAGTTCCTGCATTGGCCCTGCCATGGGAAGGCATCCGCACCATCCTGAATCTGCTTGGAGCAGCTAGCACAGTGCAGGGAGGTCACATGGTTGCCATCTCAAGTGTCATCAATGAAACCCCTTTTTTACTTTTCTTTCTGCTGTCTGATGTTGGACCTAAATCCCTGTAAAATGGCCTCTCTGCCTAACCATGCTGCAGTGCTGAGCTGGACCGAAAGTGATGTGAACACCAAAGCAAAACAGTATGAATGACTGCTCCTGAGGCAGCTCCATGCCTCTTTAATCCAGCCTCTCATCTTAGGGACACATGCCTCCCACTTCACCCTCAGATGCCAAGAAAGGGAGTCCCAGTATAAACCCATTGCTCCTCTGTTCCTCTGATTCATGGTTTGGGTTGTACACGCCAAGGTGTGTTTTCTTCCCTCTCTTTACAAAGCTTGCTCCCTCTAGTAGTGACAGGAGTGCAAGTCAGTGTGGTCCACGGGAGGCCCAGCTGCTCGCCGTTAATGTTTAATGACAGCTCTGCAAGCTGGAGATATTCTCAGACTCTATTTCAGCTGGTCAGGTTTCATACAAACTGTTTTCAGCAAACACTGTAAATCTACAGAGCATTAAGTTACTGAGGAACACTGGGCCAGATTCAGAGGAGACTTCAGGGAAAACCTGGTGTGATTTAGCACTTCCAAAGTCTTTCCTGCATCCAGACTTAATATTTTTCACATATGCAAACCTCACTGTCTCTTGCTGTGGCATTTGTGTGGTAGCAAATATGTATGCAAAGTCCACACCAAAGCGTCAAGGTTGAACAGGATGCAGACACCTTCCCCATCTCTCCCAGACAGGTTACTACTCTGTCAGCACAGTCCTGCACCAAGAATAGTGTCAGATGGTTTCCTAGAGTAAATTAATGCAGCTCCATTATGTTAGACCAACTGATATCAGCAGAGAACTCAGACAGCTAATTTTTAACCTTCTCCAATTTCTCTTTGGCTCATGAAACCGTTTCCTGCCCCAGTCCCTCTGACAGTCCCGTGGTTCTCCTCCAAGCATCTATCCAGTGTAGAGAAAAAGCTAAATGTGAAATATAGGAAGGTCAAAGCTTAGGATCATGCAAATAGGATCTGAGGGACACTAATGATCTGAAATGGTACTATTTATATGCCTAGCCAGGAGAAACAGTGGGTCAGAACAGCTCAGCCAGAAATTTGGACCCTTAGACTAAACCGCCTTCATCTAAATCTCATAGTGAGCCAAGAGATATTACAGGTCAGGCAGAACATGATGCCTCCACTCTCCACTCCCACCTTGATCAAGGACTGATCTGAGATGCATGTATTTTCTGTGGATATTATTGGCAACTCACATCCGAGAAAGACAATTGTAACTGCGTGGAAATTTTGAAGTATAAGATATGGCTATGGTTGCCTTGATGTTCTGTGAAGACCTTGAAAAACCTTGTAAAGGTCAATGCTTTGACTTGCCAAAGAAGGTGATCTTGTACAAAGATTTAGGAAATTCTCTGGGCACACATCAGTGGGTTCACCACAGGGGTAACTGCATTTGTCAGCTGTGAACTTGAGTACTGTGAAGGGGCCAGGCCAGTGCCTTTTGGGTGCAAGGACAAAATGGAAAAAAGGCTGTCTGAGTCATAAAGACAAGTCTGAACCCTTTATTCTCTTCTACCTTCCCTCTTCAAAATCCTGAAGACTTAAATATCTGCTGAGGTCTATTCCATCCCTAACTGGGGATGGGGATGAATGGTGACATTCTGAATATGACAGGAGGATATCAGGGCGGTGACAAACCCAGCCTTGCATGCTGTCTGCAACCTCAAGTACTCCTGGCCTCATGTTGCTCAGAGATCCAGAACCTTCGCTGTGCTCCTCATTGTCACTAACAGGGACAGGGTGATCCTTCCCACATCTCCTGCTGAGCTGCTTCCAGTGATGGGAAAAGAGAGTTCTTCTGCATGTGTGCAAAACCATGCTGCACTATTACAGCATCAAGCTGCGTGTGGAGATTGCTTGTCCTGCTTGCTCTGGGACATGGTGGGAGCATGCAAGATGGCCTCATCCCTGCTCTTTATGGAGCAAGCTGTGAAGGTAGATTTCTGTCTGCCTGGAGCCCAACCCTTCAGAAGCCTGGGATTGTTTGAACACATAGTTCATAGGATAAAACCAGTGCCTAGTGCTGATTTTAGGTCACAGTAGGGGAGAAGCGAGCAAGCGTGATGGAGAAGGTAGAAGCTGGCTGGGGTGGGCAATGGGAGGCTGGCACCGTGGGGCGGCTTTTGCTGATGATGGTCTTAAGATGTACTTTTGGCCCCAAGTGAAGGTGTCGATCTCTGTTGAACATGTAGAAGATGTGCCTGAAATGTGCTGCTACTTCTTTTTCCTTCCCTTGGTTTTGTCTGAAAGCATCCCTTTTGCAGGAACAAGACGCTCTGTTAAACTAGGAGCGTTGTCAGTGGCCACTGTAAGTAACCATAATAATCTGTAAGGCAGTGTACAGCTCTGATGTGCAAATGGGACTTAGAGAAGCCTTACTAACGAGAGAACACAGACAGCATTTACGCTGAGTTTCAAACTGATCATAACGCTTCACTTGACAAATATCTACATTTGAACTTCTTTAAGCCTTCAGGGCTTTAAGAAGAGAATGTCAGTCTCCTGCAGAATAAGTCCTTAATATTTTGGGCTTTCCTTTAGGAAGAGGAAAAAAGCTCTAAGCAGAGAAGAATCCAAAAAGAATATCTGATTTCATTGCTTTCATCACACACCACTACATATTATTTATTTTCTCTCAGAAGCCAGGGGCATATCTTCTCTAAATATTTACCTACTTTCTTCCTAAGGCCATATCTGCATGTCACCATGCTGATTTGTGTAGTAGATATACCTACCTTACTTTGGATCTAATATATTTAATACATCCAGACTTTAATAGCAGACTAATAAAATCAAGGTCTAATAGTTAGTGTGAGGTCAGGGTAGCCTGCAACATCTACTGGAACTATCTTCAGTCATTGCTCTGCGCCGAGCCAGTCACACTAGTGCCACACCATACTGCACTGCAGGTCTTGCAGTGAAACTGGGGACAAGCAGGTTTTACCAGTGTGGAATTTTGACTACAGTTTAGCCTGATGGCTCATTAATGCCTTTCCAAAATGAAACCACCTCTGACAGGTTTCTCTCTCTTGCCTCCATATTCACCCACCAGTCAACCCAGACAAGCAGAGGCTGTGCTGTCTCCATCCCTGAAGGCTCTCAAGCCCCCTCTGTTTCAAGCCCTGAGCAACCTGGTCTGACCTCAAAGCTGGCCTAGCTTAGAGCAGGGCTTGGTTTAAAGACTCCTGAGGTGTCCCAACTAGAATTATTCTGTAATCCCATGATTCTAGCCCAGAGATGCCCTTCCTGACATCTTGAATGGCTCTGTTCAGCTGTGTACTAGCAGCAACTACTAGGCTTTTTAGTCTGAGCATTTTCTACCTCAGCATCAGAAACCAAAGGAATGATTATATCAAAGATATTTTTTCCTTCCCTCACTTTCCCACAGGCAGGTAGTATCGATCTCTCCATCCTAGAAAGGAAAGTGAGGCACACTCAGATGTCATAAGATGGCTCTCACTGAGGAAGTAAAAAGAAGTCCAAGTTGACAGATCATTGCAAGGCTCGTGATGATTCTGTCTAGTCTGATCAGTATTTTGGGTGGCCTTCGCTGTATGTTAACTGAAATTGAACCAAAATTCTTGTTCAAAAGGACCCTTGCACACTGTTAATGAAAATCCTGGTGCACACCCCACTTTCTTCAGAATCTCTGATCATCTCAGCAATCTTCCTGCTGCCCTGGAAAAGCAAAGTTTTAAAATGCTTCTTTCAATTTTTTTACCCTCTTCTCTTCCTTAAACTGTATTTATCTTGCTGTACATATTGCTGCACAGGTAGTCTGAAAGCCTCAATCTTCCAATATGTGTGGCACAACCTGCCAACAAAGTAGAGGGTGAGGGCTTGGAAGTTATAGCTTTCTTCCCAGTGCTGTGATTTCCTGGCTTTCTGTGAGCTCATTCACAACAGTCCTTCCCTCTGCTTTCCTCTGTAAAAGGTGGAAACAAGTAACAACCTCTCAGTGATATGAGGGTGTGAAAATCTCATGCCCTGAGCTGGAAGGCACAGAAGAAAAGCAAAGCACTCTTCACTATAACGGCCCCATTTCCTTACTTCCTCTTCCCCTGAGAGGACAAATCCAGCATTGCTAAACTTTCTGCCTTTCCTCCATCCCCTACAGCACTCTGGCTGTGCTCAATTGGATATTGTCTACTTCAGCTGTCTCCCCTCTGTCACAGCCAGACATGCACCTTCTCCAAAGGCAGCCCCAAACCAGCTGCTGCACCTTGCTAGCCTTTATTTTTTTTCACTAGGCACTCTTTCAGAAACTTTGGGGAACACTCAGCACTTAGCTGCCGAAGTATCCTGGCCCTTCTGTCTTCAGGAGCTCCCACAGACAGGCTGGAGCTGCGCTACAGCCAACACTCTCTGAAGTGCTTTGTGCTGCCACCAGCACTGTCCTTTGAGCTCAGCTACCAATACTCCATTTTGAAGGGAAAATGTAACAAAGACTTCCATGACCATCTAGTTAACATAGGAGAAGCATTTCAGAAACCTTAGTAGCCATGTTTTCGGTTGTTTCCTTGAAATCTAAGAACCTATTTGCTTAGGTCTTTGTTAAATGGGGCTGGGGTCCTCTTGGGAAATTTGCCTGTGGTCTCTGCCCAGACTTTGCAGTAGAATCGCCTGAAATGTCTTTACATGTGAGTGACGTCTACATGTGAGCCAGACACCCTGGGCTCAGTTAAAAGAGATAAACAAGCATTTACAGGAAACAATTCATCTTCTCCTGTGGTAGATACCTAAAATAGCCCACAGCAATCACAAAATGATTGCTTCCCTTCACAGACTATAGATTTAATCTGGAAAAGCAGCCCGGCCCTCGATTTCAGTTGCCTGGTGCTTTTTGAGCTGCTCTATCTTATTTTAGACATTCACATAGGCAGACAGGTATATACATATATGTACAAGAGCCAGCAGGAGAAAAATGCCCTTCCAGCATGTCTCCTGGACACCAAACATGTCTCCTGGATTCACTGTCCTGTTACCAACACAATGAGGGTTGCTACTTTTGGACTGGTTGGAATAATTTCCCTCCATTGCATCCCCTCATTTATATCCCATATGTTAACATAAAGGTCCATGCTGGAATAGCTGCAAACCAAGAATTTTGGCCCACAACAAAGGGATTTGCAACACAACAAAGGGATGATTAATAAAATAATAATTGATTTTATTAAAAAGTAAATAAATCAACTGGGTTTCATGGCATCATGGCAAATGCCAGACCAATGTGTAGGGATATCATTCCTGTTCTGCAGATAACTACCCCAACCAGGAAATTCGTGCAAGATGTCACATTACAACTGTTACATCATCAGGAAAAAATCTCAATGGCTGATCATTGCCTGAGGGAGATGTCAGTCTTCCCAGCCTCTGTGCGTAGAGAAGTCTTATAGGAATTAACTCTTTCCTAGGTGATGAACATCACTAGATTTTATCAGTATTTTTTCCACCTTGTTTGCCCAAAATGAATCATTATTCTCTTGTTTTCTATTTTTGTCTTTCATTCAAGTCATAAACAGTGTGACTGTGCAGTGACAGCTGTCTATCACATCTGCCATGTGACTGAGGACTTTTTCTCCTCCACCTTGCTAGCATATTTCTGCTGGACACTACTTGTTCACCTCACACGGTCATTCCCACAGAAGACAATAAATGTTATTTGCTAAACACACCCCAGGTAACCTCCCTGTTGTCTGGAGAGCAGCCCATTGTCTTACATGAAGAAATACTCCCTGTGCATCACCAAAATGGTCCATCCTGTGGTAATACCCAAGGCAGTGTGAACATACATCTGCTTTCCCTGAAATACGTTCTGGGGGATGCAATGATAAAAGGGTTTTTACCAACTCAGAGGTCACACACTACGGGTGGTTACTGCTGATGTTAAGGGATCAGTGCTGCAGGAGTCAATTCCCTGTGCAGCCCCATGCCTGGACAGGCCAAACCCTTCTCAGCAACAAATTTCCCCCCCTGTCCAGAGGAGATGGAAGTGATAGTGCCTTTTCCCAAGTTTCCACAGACTCCAGGCAATCTCCAGCTCCATAACAATGTCATTTCTAAGTCAAGAGAACAATGGATAGAACATATTTCTTTCTCCTTGATGTTTTGTACATAGAGATGCTGTTCTCAGTCTTCAGCAGGTGCCAAGGCATGGGAGCTGCTTTTCATGCTGGATTGCTGTGGTTTGTGCCTGGAAACTGGAGACTCAGCAGTCCCTGCTATTAATGCAGGCTCTATCCTGTTGAAAGTTCACCCTATGCCTTGGGCCAGGCTCACAATGAGCAGCAGGAGGTGTCCTGTAAAATAGAATTGCCTTTAATCTCTTCCTTCCCACCTGCATTTGTTCTTTGTTGTTTTGCATCCCTCTTGCTCTCTCAGTCAGGTAGGACACAAATTCCTAACTACCTTGCTTCATTTTACTACTTTTTTTCCTGATGCAGAACTTTGCTGCTACATCTCTTTGTCTCTCCAAACCCTCCAAGCTGCCTATTTCATGGGCAATACAGTCTACCTCCCCATCTACATGCACTACTGAATCTCCTTTTAAGTTATATTAAACCTGGGGTCCATATCCAGAAACCCACTGCTTCCCAGTTACCCAGTTTGGCACTGCCATTTTTTCCCCTTGTATCACACTGAGAGGCCCACTTGAGAGTAAACTTGTGCTTACTTCCTCTAGAGGACTTCCTCTGTTTTGTCCTCTTAATCACATCCCCTCCTGTACACAAGTTCTTGAAGATGCCTTCTCCCTACCACCTTAATTTTTCCTTCTTTTGCATTCAAATACTAATTCTCCTATCAGAATACTAATTCTCCTATCAGAACCCTCCTCTCAACTCCCCAGCTGCTATCTGCTTCCAAGCTGTGCTATGCTGCAGTCACTGAGCAGAATCTGGAGGGGCTGATTTCCCTTCCCTGATTATGGTCACACTTTTTTTTCTTTTTTTTTTTCCTTCTTTTTCTTTCTTTTTTCTTTCTTTTTTCTTTCTTTCTT
>NW_016690241.1:2583969-2623593 GCF_001604755.1 Lepidothrix coronata
TCCCTGCCTTCTTTCTTTCCTTCCTTCCTTCTCTCAAATTCAATTATTTTATTCCCTTTAATGCTGTGCATGCTCCAAACAAGTGACTTACTTTCCTTCACAGGAACTAAAGCCCCCTCTGCCCAGCACAAAATACATACTGTGCTGCCCCTGAATGTCTCAATTCAAGAAGCTTTGAGCTCCCATTGTTTGCAGTTCACAGAGTTCACCTGCATTTTAGTCTCCTCATCTATTAAAGAAAACAAAGTGGAGAGGAGAAGGAGAAATACGGCTGTAAAAGCAGCAGTTGGTCAGAGAACCCTCGTGTTCCCGGTACCAGTTGTGGGCCAATCAATCAGTCTCAAATAGCCCACTGGAGAATAACTGCCCAACTTACCCAAATTTATTTTCTTTAATAACAGAATCCTCCTGTGACCCTGTGGTTATTGCTGACACAAAGCAAGGCCTGCTCGAGCCTGATATCTGCTCCCTTGCTCCCTGCTGTGTGAAGAGCAGTGGAGCCATCGTCCCCTTGTTTTCTGCAGACAGCCGCCTTAAATCACTGACAGCCACTTCTGTTTGTGAGGGCTGGGAGACTTTCCTGCATAGGTCACTCACTTGTGACTTGTGTGCTCAGGCTTGGTAAAATAAAGATCAATACGCCTGGGGATGTCTGCTTATAGCTTGAGTGCTTGGCTCTGCAAGGGCTGTGAACACTGTCCAGGTGATGGAGGGAATGGATGATTACACAGATACTCAACTGCAAAGAAAAAGGTGCCGTAAATCTCCAAGTTTGCGCTCTGGCCAAGTGACATTGCTAGCCAGGAAGCTAGTGTGCCCCAAGCAGACAGACATTGAGATTACACAATGGAAAATGGAAACTCTGGGATTATAGGCCAGGTCTGTATTGTGGGCAGAGTCTCAGGGCACAACATCCTGTGTAACGCATTTATTGGAAACTGTGATCCTTCTTTGCGGGGTGTTCAAAATCCTTGTGAGAAACACGGAAGCAAGTTTTTTGGAATTCTGAGAGAGGAATCCTGCTCAGCCCTCCAGGCTCAACTATAAGGCAGGTCTTTAGAAGGTAAATGCAAGTTCTTTAAAGGGTAAATGAAGATTTCTTAGAGGTGACATAAAATCCACATTGGTCTTTATGTTAAAAACCAAAAAATGTCTATAGAACACTTATAAAAAACTTACAGAATGAAATCTTCATTTTTTCAAAGACTGGCAGGTTTTTCTCTGTATTTTAGAAACTCAGAGGAGACACTTCTACAGAGTTTATGCCACATTTGAACCCTGCAGTGCAACCTCAGAACAGGAGTCCAAGTGCTGCTCTACCTTCTTACAAAGATTTGGTCATCCTGAAGGAGCCTTCTACTGCTAGTTGGAAGGCTCAAGGCACTCTAACACAGCAGCACCCATCCACTTTCCCTCAGTAAATCCGAGGTGCTGAGTATAGGGCACACACACTGCTTCTGCCATTGCTGAGGCAGGACATAGCTCCTGTGAAATGCATTTCCTGGGTGCCTTGCACTGCGTGCCTTGCTTTCCTACTGAGGTATGAGAGTGAACTTCAGATGAAGTTTCATACCAAGGGCTGCCCCAGATACACAGCTTCCCTTCCCCAGCAAACAGCTGGGTATGCTTGGGACTACCTGCTGTCTTCAGCTGCATTATAGGAGCTGGATAGGGATGGGCAGTTCATGTGTCCCAGAGCCCTCCTTTTCTTCATGTACCCCTCTGCTCAGAGCTGCCCTGATGGCCACACTGCGGGAAGACCTTGTTCCTGGGGCAGGGCTGAGGCAAGGTCCTGCCTGCCTGGGCACCCTGAGAAAGGGTAGGGATCTCTCAGCAATGCTGCTTGGATGTTCCCATTGCTCCTGCCTCCCTGCCAAAAGCCTCTCCCTGTGGAAACAAAAGCCTGCGTTTCCACCAACCATACAGAGGTTTCAGTGGGATGAATTAGGAAAGGAGCTGTTGTGGCTGCAGTGCTGCTTGTTACTGAAAGGGAAAATTCACATATTCCTTGTACAACTGGTCTTTCTGCTGGAAGTAGAGTACCCCAGATCAAACTCTGATTTCAGCTCCCATCTCTGAAAACAGACCTGCTGCCCAAGGATGGAGAGAGATCATGTCACCCATTAAAGGAAAAAGAGAGTTTTGACCCTTGACTTCTCTCATTCAGTGAGAGGGAAGGCCTGGGATACATTTTTTGGGCATATAGGTATAAAGGAAATCTCATCTTATGGTCCACTGGAAGCATGATTTATAAAATCAAAACATGGGTCAGCTTGGATGCTTCCCTTTAGTGAGGGTTTTAAAATCCTTCCCCTTTAAAAAGCTGCATTTTTTCGAAAGCTCAAGGACTAATTACAAGAGGAAATTTCTTCACTGTGCCTGTACTGGAGAGCAGATTCTGGGAAAGGAAAATCCACTCCAAAACTGTAGGAATGGCCCCGCAAGGCAAAGTTTCTATCCAAACCCAAACCTTTGCAAGGTCCAGGAGAGGACGTGTATTCCCTGGGAGGGGAGAACAGGGCGAATCCCTGCCCTGCCAAGGTTGAGCAAGACCTGGAGAGAGAAGAGAGGAAAAGCTGGAACTTAAGGAAGGGAGATCACTGTGGGAGCTGGGTAAGCCTGTAATGAGGGAACACTGTGTGGTCTACAGGTATTTCAGGTATTTCCAGGTGAAGCAATGCCCTCCTCTTCTCCTGGCCTGTGTGGGCAGGGTGCGTGCTGCAGCACACCCCAGGGGAGTCCTGGACCACATAGTACTGCAGGGACTGGCAGTAGCTGGGGTAGCACCCAGAGCAGGGAGCTTGGAACTGGTGCATGTCCCCTTTGCAGCCGTAACCTGGTGATCCAGGCAATTTTGGTTTGTTTACAGCCTCTCCTGAATGGAGCAGGATGGGGGTCCTTTTGCAGGACACATGAGCAAGCAGGGCTGCATCTCACTCACCCAGCAGGGCTGCTGCTGCTCACCCAGTGCTCTGCGGAGACCCATGGGTCTGTCCATGGGGTTGTCCTATCATTCCATCTCATATGGAACAATTAATGGACTTCAAGCTAAAATGCTGGCACAGGCTGTGGACAAATGTGTTTTTTCCAGCCATTATCTTGTTTGCACTTGGATGCAAGCCAAAATGTATAAACCTTCCTGGGGACATTAATTGGCTTCTGATTGCCTGTCCCTCAATATGGCAAGGGCTGTTTGGCTTTTCATAGGTTTGCTCAGTCCCCTAATCTTATCTGAAAATTATCTGGCATGAATTCTGCAAGTCAGAATAGCAAAAGTATAATTAATTCCCTCTGTGAAGTGAAAACAGCCAATTTTCCACAGTGTCAGCTTGAATATCAACAAGTCATGGAAATAATATGCAAAAAAGCAGACAAAATTTGCACACACATACCCCAGATAGACTGAATTTTTATGGGGCAGCAGTGCTTTATATGCTGCTGAATAAAAATGTCAATACAGACCTGAAGAGCTCTTCATTCCTGGTATGTATTCAACTGAAAGACTGGAACAGCCTTTAAAGAAAGCCTCCTTTTCTGATCAGTACAAGGAATTTGCTGAGATTGCATGCTTATGTGATTTTTTTTTTTCTAGACACTATCATTTTGCATATAGGTCCCCCACAGATATCTCAACATAGAATGGTAATGAATTTTCTCTCACCGGGGGTAGGGATTTAAAAGTGAAACATTTCTGATTCCCAAGCCCATCCCTTCCAGTACCTAAGGCTTTCTCTCCCCATAGCAGACTCTGCATGCTTACATGCTGTCTCCCTTCACACCTGGTGTTTGATCCCACCTTGCTGGTCAAGAGCTGGGCCCCTGTAACATTAGAAAATCATTTGCACAATCTGCACCTGAATTAAACTCTGACAATTCTAACAGAGGACCTCATTCTTCTCTGATGCCTCAAAACACAGAGTAGTCACCACAGTCTGGCTGTCCTGGAAACCTGCTGGACAACACACATATCTGGAAGCTCACTAAAACAGTCTCTGAGGGCTAGTCCTGATCCTCTGACTGCTGGTTGCTCTGCCTGGCTGATAACTTGATTTGAAAGCATGGGTTTCCACAGGAAAACTGGAGCTGTTGGTGCACCAGGGAAGCTACGCTGCATTACTTCTCATAAAGAGTGGTATTGAAAAGCACCTCTAGAGTCTCCATCCATTGTTTTGCTACAGATGAATTGCAAAGCAAAGAAGAAAAGCAAGTTATGCTCAGACAGCGTCAAATACAACTTATTAACTGGACCCTGGTGAACATCCGGAACAGATGTTACAGATATATGTATCACCTCTCCATAAACCTGATGACACTTCCTGTTATATTCTGGGACAGTGGCGAAATTAAATATCAGCACTGATGTTACAAAAGTCAGCATGTACAAGCAGTAAACTGAGATGTCCTATCTCTTTTTTTCTTTACCACCGTACTTACAATAATGAGTAGGTAGTGCAGGTGTAGGGCATATGTTGGAAAATATGGATTCTTGGATGCAACTACTTCACTACGTATTACAGACAGTGTTGGTGTTCGCAATGTCATTCTCTGTGTTACTGCAAACTAACAATTTCAAATGAAAATATCTAATAAAGAAGCCCTCTATTCACTAACTATTTTTCTTTCCTTTACCTGCATATACCCTTACTAGTGGGAATAATAGAGAGAGAACTCCATCTTCTTCCATCATCAATTTTTACATTACACTTTACACATCCCAGAGGCTTCCTCACCATCACAGCAACCACTTCACATCTCTCCTTGCTGAACAATTCTTAGCAAAAGGCCATGATAGCTCTTTGTGTATGTAAAATGTAGCAGAAATATTAAACCAAAGATCAAAGGCAGTTCTGTTCCTCAGATATTTTCCCTGACCCTTTAAACTGGCTGGGTGCAGAATGAGTAATAAGGACCAGACCCTGCCATCAATTAAGCAGAGTTAAATCCAGAGCGGCTGCTGTAAATCAAGTTATTTTAGAGTTACACAATGTAACCAGGAGCAGATCTGGGTCTTCAGGCCAAAGAACCAGACCTCAAAGGGAAAACCCCAACTCTCTCCCTCTTCATTTCACCTAAACCTGCTGTGTCTTCACATAAACAGCCCCATCTGCCTGCTTAGAAAAGCACATGAAGTTAAGGCCTTCCTAAGCTACCCAGCCAGAGCAATCCTACCTCTTAGCACTGCCATTTTGAATCACAGATAAATCAGGTTTTTATTTAACTAATGTGTCAAAATGCAGCCCAAAAGGACTGAACAACATCTAATTTTTATCAGCAGCTATAAAAGGTGGAGGCTTGAATAGCGTGGGTGCAAAGCTTACTGGAGGAGAAATAAAACCAAAAGACCTTAACTGTTAAACAAAATGTATCTGGAAGCACATTTATACAATAAATTCCATCTTTTCTCTTTCTTTTCACATATGATGCTTCTCTGCCTCACACAAGCCTAATGCTATAATCCTACTAAATATTTGCAAATTGGCACCACATCGGATCGAGACAATAGAGGGGGAAAAGCAAAGTGATGCAAGTCATGATATACTTCTTATTACAGTGATATCATTTCACAAGATTAAAGAGGATTTTCTAGGCAATGAAGACAAATCCAGCACCAGCTTTATTGAGAAAATGTCGCAGATGCTTCATCCATTAACATGTGGTAGTGCACACAAAGGAGATTATCTCCTTTTCCAAATGAGCACCATCAATGCTGCCATTCCATTTATTACGCATTTTCCCACTCAAGTGTTCGCTTTTGAGAGGCAATGTGTGTTGGCTTTGGGGACCTGCATGAGGCAATGGAATAGTCTTTGATGCAGAAGCTCCAGCCTGGTTGCAGCATCCAGGGAAAGTATTAATTGGCAATATTGATCTTGGGAGTACCACCGCCAACTAGAATAGGAAGAGGGAAATGGGGAAAAAAAAGCAACATCAAGCCCTTCCATCATGGGGATTTTATGGGCCAGGTGTCCTGAGAAGCTTCACTCTGGTCAACCCAGGGAGACAAAGCTATTTGAAACACCAGATTGTGCTATCTTTTTTCCATCTCGATTGCTAATCATCAGAAACAGAAATGCCTGGGTGAGAAATACCGAGTGTCAGGGAAAATGAATGGGAGCCCATGCAGCAACCTCTGTCCCCCAATGGAAACCTGCCTCTGAAGCCAATAAACTAGACTACAAAGCAAATGGGGACTTGTACTAAATCAGGACCCTAGGAGCTAGTACTCCCCAAACCCAAACACCTTTTTATTCTATTACAGAAATTACAACTGTCAGGATTGAGAAGAGCCCCAGCAGTCCCAGGGCACTGCCTGGTTGCAGCCCTGACCCTGCCCAGTGCCACTTCCATTTCTTTCGCTGTGCCACTGTCTCCTCTGTGGTCCTTTGCATCCAAAGCGCAGGTCAACGTTTCAAGCCTCATAAATGTTAAGACACTCAGCTGTACAGTAAAGTGACACAAAGGACCCATAAGAAAGCTGCTGTGACATGTTGATTCACTTTGAACTGTTGCAGATGGATGAGGGGTTGGGGCTGCTTCCTGGTCAGCCAGTCCTGGCTCACACCGGAAAACTTTACCAGCAAACACATCCCCCAGTCAGAACCACCTGGTCCCAATTAGGATGGATTTGTGGCACTTTAAAGGGGTTTAGTGACTACTTTAGCTGACCCTTCAGATGAAGAACTCCAAAAATCTGGCCTGGATCCTAAACCATAACAGTGCTTATCAAGGCATCCTTTCATCAGGCTTGCCAAATGCTTCCTATCCGCTTCTCATCAGTATTTTGATGTTCCTACTTCCAAAAACATTGAATGAATCAGTTGATTTTCTGGATTCATAGGGGGAAAAAGGCCTGATAATTTCCACAGTCTGCTCCCTACATTGTGACAATAAGCTCCTAATGCAACAAGTGGAAGTTTCACCTCTTTCAAAATCAGGTTAGGGTCCAACCTGCTTGCTTCTTTTGCATTTTCCTGCTAAAGGCAGCAGCTATAATAATGACATACTCCATTATTTTCCTAGCTTGGAGCAACAGTAAGTCAAATGTTCCCATTGCCTGAAGTCAAGCAACGGCAGATGTACATTGCTGAAAGCCTGTTCACAATCTCCCAGAAGATTAGGAATATTTTAAAATTACTGGGCCAATTGCTCTCTGTGACCCCACTAGAAACACTATATTTCCACAAGTGCCTCTAACAACTGAATTTATGATGGGAACGTTTTCAATGTACTTTTGATAAAATCTACTGAGTATCTGTTGTAACTGGGCAAATGACACATTCTGCACAAAATATTTATCCAGTGTGTCAAAATCAGTTCTAAGTTATACTTTGAAGAAGGACATGGTGACCTCTCTCTCAAAGCGCTTTGGCAGGAGAACATTACTGTATGCTGCCGCTCTGCCTCCCACCTCAGGCAGCACAAGAATTTGTAACCTCCTAAGGGCAAAATGCAACTGGGGATTTGTGCAATCACACTTGAAATAATGATAAAGGAACTTGATTTCCGTGAGGTCAGTGATCAGCAAAACTATTGAACAACCTCTGGTGAGCTACCCTGCAAAGTGGCAAAAGACTTGTGTCACACTTGAAAATCTTGGCCTAGGGTATTGGAGCCTTATAGTGCTGAGGTGCAGCAGGAAATTTTCACTGTGTCCTCCAGATGGAGGGAATGATGGCAGAAAGCAGTCACTTAACTTTCATATTTAACTTTCATACTAAGATAAAAAATCCATAGGAAAAAATGGATCAGAGGAACCCCTGGGCAGTTTCTCTTTCCCAGTACCACCCTCACAACAAAGATTATTTCCATATGTTCACATGGAGGGTGGATGCTACAATAAAAAGTGGCATAGTGGACCACGTGGACAATAGTCTGTTGGGAAAGTGCCAGTCTTCTGTGAAAGGAAAACCTTCTGGAAAGCTGCTGCAGTTGTAAGGGGTAAAGGCATGTTTGGGGATAAGGGGGGGTCCCAGGGATAGGATGGCTGGACTTTCAGAACATTTCCACATCAAAGTGTGTTGAAACACCACCAATAAAATGTTGGGCAGTACCTGAAACAGTGCTGAAGAAGAAAACGTGGGATATAGACCTGCCTACATCTCTGTACTCTGCTCTTTAGGAATGGGTTAGTGGGGTTAGGGGAGACCCAGAGGGACAGTGAATGAAATGATTTAGGGGGTGGAGCAACTGTTCTATGAGGAGACACCAATAAAAGCTGGGATTTTTCAGCTGAGGAGGAAAAAAGCAAACACAGGTGGTTTGGTGGTCTACAAAACAGAGAAGGCGGTAGACCGAGTCACGCTGCCATTTACCTGGTCACCTGGCCACCTATTTTACCTGTAAACTGCTCTACACTACCTCCTAAAACACTGGAGCTAGGAGGTATGTGATGGAATGAATAGGAGCTCAGTTTAAAACAAAGAAAAGCAAATACTTATTTACACAATACTTCTCTACTGTGTAATAGATGTGAGATCTCTGGGGCTGGCTGTCCTGGGCAGCTGGCATCAGCAAGGGAGAAGGCAAATTCACAAGTAACAGCTCGATGCAGATACTGAAAGGACTAGGCAGGCATGTATGCCCTCATTCAACTGCAGGCTTGAGTCAGATGCTAGAAAACGGATTGATTGAAAGCTTGAGGTTTCACATTACTTTGTGTTTTCTGCTCGAATCCCCGTGTATCTTCTCCGGTGTCAGCAGCCCAGCTTTTGGCCTCCTTCTGGGTTACCCAGCCTGGATAAACATACGTGCATGTTGAAACTGCTTCCAGGAACGCCTTCCTCTCCCTGTAATCTCTTATCTCCCAGAGGAGATTGTCAGAGGGTACTTCAAAGCCCTTTGAAAATGGCCAGGGCTCTGCCTGTAGCCCAGCAGATACAGGCGCCCTCACCCCAAGAAGTCAATGGCTGCCCCACAGGCAGGCTTTTGGAGCTGCCTTATCACCACCACAACAGCGAGCAGTGGGAGAGACTTTACCTCCTCGCTATCACAACCCAATCTTCAGTCTTTGCAATATGCTGCCCATTGTCTCCCCAGGTTCACCCAGGTGGGTTGTGGCAGATTACAAAAATGAGGGGAAAGAAAAAGGAGTGGTTTTGCTCAGCCCTGAGGAACAGGGAAGCCTGAAGCCTGCTGAGCTTGTAACTAAAATGTGGAAGGGCCATGACAGAGCTCAAAAGGTGGAAGAATGGGATACAGGCAGCAGAAAAATGCTGAGCACCAGGCTTTGGGGTAACGTGCCGTTTTGAATAAAAGTAAATGAAAAAATTGCCCATAGAGAGGGGAATGTAAGGAAGAGGAGGCTGTGAAAAGAGAGGGTGGCAGAGCGGGACCTATTGTTCAAGCACTGCCCTCAGATAAATCTTGTTCAGCGTTCCTACACCAAAAGACTATGAGGTGTAGTGAGGCAGAGGAAAGCAGTGCAGCTGTTTTATGGTGTTATTATCCATTCTGAACTACAGAAGACCAATTGCCTGTCAGGACAAAAGACAGGACACCATGCATGCAGTTCTCACCCCATCAGCAACTTGAAAATGGAAACCCCAAACAAAAAAGTCACATTTCTGCCTGGAACTGTTAACAAGTAGCAGCACCTCAAGGGCTGGCATCATTGGAACAAGCTGCCTAGGAAAGTGATGGAGTCACTATCCTTGGAGGCATTTAAAAGACATGTAAATGTGGCACTTAGGGATATTGTTTAGTGGTGGATTTGGCAGTACTGCATAATGGTTGGACTCAATGATCTTAAAGGTCTTTTCCAACCTAAGTGATTCTGTCGCCAGGGTCACAAGCAAGGTGGCCACAGAGGGCCCATGGCACACACATAGCCAGGGACATTCCACCATGACAGGAAAAGTAGCAGCTGTCTGAACAAGGACCATGCTTATCCCATGTCATATTTATCCCATCCATATTAACCCCAATAAGCCACTGCTGCTAAAATTACCCTCCCAGTCAGAGAGGCTTTAGAAAGATGTTTGGAGTTAACTGAATAAGTTGTGGACCAGGAGTCAGAAAAATCAGATAGGTACATGGAAGGCTGATGATGACAACACGCTTTTTAAAAAGGGTGACCACAATACTTCGCAACAGGTGTTGTGTTGGGATTGCATAAACAAAGTGATTAAGCCTGTTCTCTGACGAACAATAACCAAAGAACTCCTATATGATTATGTTAGGCAAACACTAGAACCAGCTCCTTTGGATAATTAATACTTATGCACAGAAATGGCAGGCTTAAATTTACACAGGACTTGAAGTGGGTGGGCTGGACCCAGGGGACCACAAAGAGCAGCAAAACTCTGAGCAGTAGTAGAGGATGAATATTTATCCATCACAGTGAAGTTAGGGGGAAAGTGCCATATAGAGGCAATGTCATTATAAGCATACCTGCAGCACCAGAAGCTCAACAGGGATCCCTGCTTGAGTCTTTTTCAGCCTAAATAAAGCTTTATAGGTCTGCAAATCTGTTGACCTAGCGGAAATGATTTTTCTTTTGCCTCCAAATAATAAGATCAGGATCCGATCTAAATGCACAGACCTAAGGAACAACGGATGCCTGGGGACACTGTTGCATTCAGCATGAGCGTCTCAGTCAGTGTCTGATGCAGGTCTCCTTGAGCCAGGGGAGCTCCTCAGGAAATTGGTGCAGTCCCTTGCAGATCAGCAGGGTTGCTCCTCATGCTTCCTTCTCTAGACACATTTCTATTGTTGAATTAAAAAACCTGGGACTGAATTTAAAAAGTTGCTCCAAGCCAGGGATTTATGCCCTTTTTCATACACATCACTGATGTATCCAGTCTGTTAAAACAGTGTAGAGAAATAAATCGGTACTGCTGAAGAATACTCTGCCTCAGATGGTAAAATTCATTGAATTACACAACTGCTTGTTCCCCAGGTTATACATAGAGGGTAATGAACGACCCTCACCCATTACATCTTCCTCCTGGTTGCCAGCTATAGGGGAAGCTAAAGCTTCAGAAGGTCCTATTGGATCTTGGGGCCCTGCTGTCGGCCTGAAACTGATCCTGCTCTTTCAAAAACATTTAATACACTGGGACAGCTAGGCTGATTGATGCCAAAAGTCCACCTCATGCCACATCCTGTCCCTAGTCAGCACAGATGCTTGGGGAGAGAATATAAGAACCAAACAAATACAGTGATTTTTCCCTATAGTGTAGTGACATTTCCTCCCAGCTTCCAGCTATCCACAGCTTTGAGATTCCTAAAGAAAAGGCTGTATTTTTATACCTAACAGCCCTCTTCGGGGCTGTTCATTTCCTCATGCATTACTCTAATAGGGCTTTTAATCTGCTAATGCCTAAAATCGGTAAAAGTAGTATCTATTACTCTCCATTACCCAGGAATCCCTTTGCCAGTTCTCTCGAGGTTTACAATGTCTCAACTCTTTCCTGTGCAGTTGTTTTCCCCCTCTCCTCACCTTGCTGCATGCCAGGGCAACATCAAAGGCAGAAATCGACAGAGGTCTCTTCTGTACAAACCTCTGTGCAAAATTACTAGAGCTCAGAATGGTTGCTCAGTTGTAAGGGCACTAAAGTGCTTCAGCAAAGTTCAGTATTTAAGCATAATACATATGTCAACACTAGATCAGCTGTTTGTGGTCATACAAAAACACCATCTCCTGCAGCAGTCTCTCCCTCTCTGCGGGCAGTGGCTGATGTTTAGAAAGAAAATCAAAAGCAAAGTAAGAGTGTGGTGAAATTTCCTTACAGACACCCACTCCCAAAACTGCCATATTTGTCAATGTCTCAGCTCTAGTCAATCCTCAATCATATCCTAGAAGTGTGTCCAATCCAGAAAATACAGAGGGGGAAATTGTAAAGGTGACTTTTTTCTCCATCAAAAAAAAAAAAAAAAGAGTTGAATTTTTCCTAGAGCACTTTAATTTTGTATGAAGTAAAACAAAATTCACTCTTGGGGATTTTCATCCATCACAAACCAGCAGCAATTTCAGCATTCCTGGAAAATCTTATGTACAGTGGGCTTCCTGCAGTATGACCTTATCAGCCTCAGCTGCTGACCCATCCAGTATCTGAAGCAGGGCAGCTGAGGGAGCCTCTTGATCACAGCAGCACCCACATGCACAAAATTACCCTGGCATAAAGCTGAATTGCTTTAGCCCTGTCCAGATGCCAGAAAAGCAAGGCCCCACAGGTAGCAGGGGGATTTTTCTGCCAGGATTTGGCAATGGCAGGTTCTGGTCTCTCAGCTAGCACAGCCCCGTTTCCTGCAAAGTTAGCATGCAAAGGTGGGGAGATTCGATTCCCAGCCAATACACATCAACCACACTGTCCAGCGCAGAAAGCCCATGGAAGTGGTTCTTCGAAGGCACCAGCAACAGCAGTGGTGATTCAACACCAGGTACTCACCAGAATGGAGCCTGCTGGCAAGTTGGGCTCTCAGGCAGGGTCACTGTGCTACAGGCAGAACAAGGTGAACCAGACTCACAGCAGTCCCCAGGATCACAGTTAAAAAGCAGAAAGGAAGCCAAGGCTTTGCTTCAGTGAGGAACCAATCATGGGAAAAAGGAACAATCTCCTTCCTCTAGTTTGTGAAGGTTGTGTGCATTCTAATGGTTGAAAATGCATCCACCTCACAACCCAAGAGACAGGTGGCATGGGAGGGCAACCTGGTATGCCATCCCAGACAGCATGTCTGCTCCTTTCAGCTCCCAGAAAACCAAACACAATGGGGACAGTTTACTAACCTTCGTCCAGAGCAAAGCTCCTTCTCTGGAGCAGTTTCAGAGCAGGACACTGGCTCTGTGGAAATGCTTGGGGGTCTAGACGCTGCTCCCCACTTGGCTAACACAGTAGCACTGAAGTGCAGAAGGCCCCTCTGCTATGGCGACCCAGGTCCTGGGCATGAAAAGCCTCAAACCTCACATGCCTTGGCCCTGGCATGAGGGACAGGACCCAGGAAGGAGTGACAAGGCCCTTGGTGTCAAGAGGGAATGGGCTCCACTCTTCCAAAAATGCCCTCTGGCTCCCCCAGGACATGTGTGGGACAATGTGAAGCAGGTAAAAGACCACATCACCAGTCTTAGTGTTCCCCCAGCTGTCCCCAGTTGTGCTGTGCTCCTCCGGCTGCTCACCCCACTTTCAGGGGCCAGGCACAATGAGCCTACCCATGCCTCACAGGGACACAGCAAGATGCTGCTGTGTTGGCAGTGAGACAGAATGCTGGTTGTCGTACCCTTCCCACCCAGCCCAGCCCCCTGGGGATGGGCAGCGCAGGGAAAAGGCTGTATTTTTTGAGCAGAGGCCTTTTGATGGGGCACTGGGAGCACAGTCCTAGGCTGGCAGTGCAGTTGCCTCCTCCCTGCCGGGTAACGGCACAGTGCATGTCCAGGGACTGCCCTTCAGCCTCCTTGAGCACACAGCAGAGGCAGACACGTACACAGGTCAGAATTTATTTTCAAATACCTCATTTATATCATTCTCACATGAAATATTTCTTTTGGAATATAGCCTACACTTAGAAAACAGAAGAGAGTTTTTTTTATAAGGCACATCAGATTATAAACTACATAGAGACATCTCCCCCTCATTTGCGCTCATAAAATACTGGTAATTTTAGAAGTAATATTTCTAAAACCTAGACCCTGTGTAGCCCCGTGTAGAGAAGTATCCATAAAGTTATTAGACCTCAGTTTACATACACCTAGTAAAGGGCTATAACAAGTTGTATATAAATCACATCTTCAGAAACAGTCACAGCTGGCTATATTTAAAAGTAATGCTACTCCAGACTATGAAACAGGCCGCTTATAAAATATAATCCACTGCTTCCAGTACAGCATGATACCAAGCAGTATAATCTTGCAGAAGAAATTCTGTTATTTTTGCAAATGGAAGCTGCAAATGGAAGCAGATTCAAGCCTGTCTCCTCCCCAAAACCACATTTTTGATTTATCGAGACTGTTTTTTACAGACAAGCAAAGCACCCAAGAGAAATCTGGCTGGTTTTCTCCAAGATGTCAGTATGACTGCATATCTGAAATCCTGTCAAAGCATTTGAGTAACAAATACAAAGGCTCAGATGTTAGCTTCATGACCAGTAAACATTAAACCATTACCAACCAGATGAAACCAAGTTAAATGCATCCAGCTTCTGTGCTATGGAAACTGTTTTTCCAGGCTCTTCCAGTGCAGAAGCCAACATATTTTTATTGAATTAGGCCCTAGGTAAAGATTTCCATCCCATTTTCAAGTTTTCAGCAATGGAACATTACCCATTCTGCACTCATTCAGCTGTAGAGAAGGAAAAAATATTGCTTGTGGAGCCTATGCCAATTCAGCCCAGAATCCATTCACACAGTGTCATTTTCCTTAATGGGCCAGGAGGTAAACTGTGGTCAGCTTTATCAACTCAAATGGCCTCCACAGTTCCTTATATCAGGCATTGATTCATTTCTGATGAAAAAAGGTTCCAGCCTTCTGTCACTGCAGTTTAGTTTAAGAATAAGGAAAAGGTCACTTCAAGGCTATGGCCAAAGGGGAAAAAAAAGGAAATATAATCTGATCTTGAAATATCTAGGGGAAAAGAAAAAGTAGTTGTGGCCACAAAAAGGCAGACGAACAGCACAAACTAAACATCCTCTGCAGAATAAGTTTAAATACTGATTCTTGCGAAGAGTAGCATTATCACTCAGGTCTCTCAAACTCATTACAACTGCAGTTAGGCTTAGTTCAGTAGGAACCAGATTCAAAGAATAGGTCACACTCAACTCTACGCTGATTCCCCAGTTGCATTTTAGGCACATTTCAGTTAATCTGTTGGACTGATCTGAGAAAAAAAAAGAATTATTAGTTATATTTCCAGGGTGGCCTCAGCCAATTTCACAACTATAAGCTTAGACAAGATTCAACCAAAAGTGACTGGTGCCCTTTAGAAGGGAAACACTAAATTGGTTGAAAACAGCATCATAAAGAAGATGCACCAGCCTCAGTTTCTAGAGTCCAGTTTGTTATAAATCTCAATCTGCCTGATTTGTTACTTGTTTAGCAGCCTTAAAACATAAGGACGGGCATCCTGAAATTCCCTGCTGCAGACTTAAAAAACAGATGCGGTTTACATGGTGCTGCACGGATATTTGTTACATCGCTTAAAAAAACCCAAAAAACCCAACACAACATTATTTACATTCCTTTCAACTGAAATAGATGAACTGTCATCACATCTGCAAAAATACAGAGGAAATCACCACTGCTCGAGGTAGCGAGTTAAAGCTTGGTCATGTTCTTGGGCTTCCACTCGGCTTCCTGGGAAAGGCAGGGGAAGGAGGACAGAAAGGACTTTCACAAAGTCAGAAGGTGACAAATGAGATGTCAGCTCCATAAGGGATTAGATTCCCTCACCACAAGCTGAAGGTATACTCTTGACCTTTTTAACTATGGCATTTGCGTATAGATTACACCTCTTGCATACCCTTTTTAAAGTGATCCCTAAGAGTGTTGGCTTGGGAACACACAGAGAAGAGAGCAGGAATGGGGTTTTAAAGCTACAAAAGTCAATTAGGAGGCACAGTGTTATTTTTCCCTTTGATCGTCCATGTACAGAGCTCTACGCTTCCACCGTTAATTACTTGTGCGTTCCTCCTGCGAAGCCCTGGCAGTGAAGGCCTCTGGTGTGTGCTCCTCCCAGTCAATCACATACACCTTACAACACAAGAAGTTGAATCCTTTGGACAAATCCTTCTACGCTCACAGACACGTGGTGCTTTTTTTCCTTAATGAGAAGTTTTAGTCACAAAACTGGATGCCAGACCTGATTTATAGCAATTATTTAACTAAGAATCCTTCTGCAACCCTCAAAAGGGGCAACTGAGATATCCAGTAGCAACATATACACACACATACAGATCTACATTATACACTCAGGACAACACAAATTGAGATTTCAGCTAATATAGCCTCTATTTGATTTCCTCAGAGCAGCACTCAGGTCCTTGTAATCCCTATACAAAACAGCAGTATTTTTTCCACCAGGATTTGGAGAGGTTTTTCATCTTATCTGGAGTCCTACACTTGGATTTCTTTGGTTGCTGCTGGGTATCCGAGTACTGAATACCAGCCACGATGGCTGCATCAAAGACCTCCTTGAGGTTTTTCTGAGTCAAAGCAGAGCACTCAATGTAGGATGCAGCTTTTATTTCCTCGGCACAGAGCTTCGCAGCCTCCTCCGAGACTGGTTTTTCTTTGCACTTGTCCAGCTCAATGAGGACTTTGACATCCTCCCGGAGGTCCGACTGTGTCCCAACCAGGATTATGGGTGCCTTGGGGCAGTGGCATCGAATTTCAGGAACCCACTTCTCACTCACATTCTGGAAGGACGAAGGGCTCACCACACTGAAGCACAGCAAGAAGATGTCCGTGTTGGTGTAGCACAGAGGCCTGAGCTTGTCAAATTCATCCTGCATGGAACAAAATTGCATTAGCACCCCACAAAAGAGCAGCTCTAGCCTGCTGCTGACCTTTGGGGAAGCTGAGGATCACCTGCCACTACCCCCTCAAAAAACACCTCAAAATGAGCACCCAGAGTACCCAACAAGGTGTGTTACAAGCAGAAGTTGCCTGTACTCAGCCTGAGGTCTCATGGCTGCCAGCCAGCAGGCACCCTGCCACTGCTGGGCACACAGGACGAAGGTGGTGACTTCCCTGCGTACCTGAGATATTCTGATTCATGCCACAGGTTATTTCAAGTGCTTAAATATTTCCTTTGCTCTTTGTACAGAGGCCCTCTGCCCTACTTCAGCAAAGAAGCAAAGCTGCGGGAAGCAGGTTACAGTACAGGAAACCAAAAATTAAAGAGGGAGAGAGTACTTTCTACAGGGCCACCTCTTAGGGTGTAGGGGTGAGTCAGTAAGCAGCTCTGATGAGGAGCACCCATGTACCTCAAAGCTGCTCTGCTGACAGGTCAGAGAGCAGGCATGTGGCAGCAGGTACCTTTCTGGGTACCTTTCCTGGAGTTGGCTTTTAAACTGGTAACTACTTAACAACATCCTACAGGATAGGGGAATAATTTCCCTGCCATTGTGCACAGGGATTTAAATCTAAAGGGAGCAATAATAGTTTACAATGTGCAGGCTTAACATGCCAATTACATAGAGTAAGAGCTTTAACTTTCCCTCCCACCCATGCCACATCAAACAAACTGCAATCGGGCCTCCCAGCACTACCTTTCTGGGTTTTTTTTTCTTTCCTTTTAGTGCAAACTCCAGCAAAGCATGGCCCTTTTTCAGCTTCAAGATCTAGCCACAAGAAAGCCAACATGGTAACAAAGGCATGCTGATCCTCAGGAAGAATGCAGCTAGAAACAAGGGTTAACTCCAGGCAGGCTGCTTTTATGCTGACAGCAGGATAAAAGCAGGGTAACACTAGCAGCCTGAACAGGTAGGATTTGCCTCAGCGGCAGTGACATTTTAATTAAAACGGACCATGTTCTCAAAAGCTTGGAATTGAAAGTGCACAGAAACATAGAGCTGAAAACATCTCCCTGGTACCAGCAGTTTACTGTTGAATTTCAAGTTCCGTGTTCCATGTTAATTTTTGAGAGGTGAGATTTTGCTTTAAGGCCTCTGGAGGCCCAAGATACGCAGTTTAAAGACCCCTGGAAGCCTCAGAAGTCCTGTTCCACTCAAATGAATTTCTTCTAGCAGTATCTCTGGGAGAGACAGCAATTTATAAAACATGAGTCAAGAAAGTAAGCTTCATTAGCTCTCTTGATTCTCAGATTAAGCCTCAGAGGAAACGAGGCTCTCACTGCTTAGCTCAAGAAAACCCCCACATCTACTGAGAGATGCTGTGCTGAACAACAGGGCTGTTTGCAGAAAGGTACTTTGCCATGTAATTGCCTCTTCTTGCTACCTGAGAAAGCTCAAAAGGTCTCAATTCAATGGGTTTGGAAGCCAAACCCAGATCTTAAGGGTTTCTACCAAGATGAAATAGTGCCCTTTATATCCCAAGTACACTCCTGCTGTTTCAATGGTAGGCACATGGCCCGCAGAGACTCTATACCTCTTTGGGCTAGTGAGGAAATAGAAGTAGAAGCTGAAATAGAATTTCCCTCTGTCTGGAGTGCTCTTTTAGCTGCAGATTTCAGCAGCAGTTTTACCAAAGTATCCACCTAGGAATCTTTTACTCAGGACGACTTCTGCCAGTTTAGATAATCTTTTCATTTTAAAAGCAGCGATTCTACCCACTCCAGCTGCCCTTGGGCAGCCATAGCAAACATCTTAAGCATTAACGGCAAGAGGCACCTCTTGCCTTAATAAAGGCAAGAGGTGCCGGGGTGGCCTGCCCATCCCTCCTGCAGCTTGCAGCTGCATTTCCAGAGGCACTACATATCTACAGACTGTCATCCAATGGCAATTTCACCTGCCACACTCTGCATATGAACACGCACAGCCCATGCTGCTGTAGTACCACCCCATCTCTTCAGTAGGGCACAAAATTATGGGACAGTCTTGCTGTTTAACTTCACATTGGTACTCGCAGAATGCCATTTGTAGGATTTCGGCATTGGTTTGTAGTGCGCATGGGAGTCTTACACTGCTGTCGAGGACTACATAGCCCTTCAAACCCCTTTCCTAAGTAGTACACCCAGTTACTACTCATCTAAATAGGTTTGTATGTTAAGGCCACTGAGATTTTTCAGCATGTTTTTGGTGAAGGCATAGACCTAGATCCACAAAGCTGTGAAGGATCCTAACTCCCACTGCCTTCAAACTACAGAGATAGCAAATATTTTTGCCTACTTTTGGTTATCCAGCCTCAACCCCTGGCAAGCAGTGTTGCACACTACTCAGAGTGGTACAAGCCAGGGATTTGCAGGCGGTAAGAAATGGGCTCTTTTTATGTATCAGGCAAACTAGGAGATGAGAGACATCAGCTACCCTCATCTCTTCAGATCTTAGATTACAGCAAACCTCAGCTTCACGGCAGCATCACTTTTTAAGGGGGTGGGGAATGGCAAATATGAAGTCTCCATGGACAATACCCAACAGGACTTTTTTCTCCCTTCAGCCTCTGTCCCTTCAAAAACACAGTCTATCTCTGGACACCTAAAGTTGTGGATGCTTTGCATGCATACATCCCAAACACCCTGATTCTTAAACACAATTATTTAGCAAAGATAAAGACAGTGACAACTGCTCAAAGAGAAAACCAGGTGGCCGTTGAATCCCCAATATGTTCAGCCTTTCTAGTCAGGCTAAACACAGCAGCAGCTTGAGCCAGCAGAGCAGCAGCCTGTGGCCAGCCCCTATACAGAGGCACAGTACGCCCCCCACTCTTCAACAGACACCGGACAAAGCAGGGCGTTAAGCAGCAATGAAAATGATAGCGGATAATAAGATGATCAAACACCGGGAATACTTTCAAACCCATGAAGTCATTTGCAGGACAACTTTGCGCAACAACTTCTCCCCTCCCGCTGTCACTGAAATCAAATAAGTGGCTCCACTGACCTGACCAGCTGTGTCACAGAGCTGAAGTCTCACTGGCTTCCCATCGACAGACACAACAGCTTTGGAGAGAAAGGAGGGAGGGTAAAACTGAGATGAGTCCAAGTTTACACGTTTTCCATTACGGAAAAATTAAAAAATCAGTTCTTATCTTTCTTCAGTTAGTTTAGATTCAACGATTTAGCAGAGCTGGAAGGGAGTCGACTTGTCGCTAACACTTGGGCACACACAGGCCCTTCAGGGCTTTCCGATTCATTTCACTACAAGAGATGATGTAGGCGGTGACGGCACCAGCTCTCCGCCAGCAGCGCCAAGAGCTAGCCCGCCAGTCCAGAATCTTATTCTGCCACGAGGGTTTAGTTTATTCTCCCCGTCGTACACCTTCAGCACGCCCGGGACAGAAAAAGCCCCCGCTGAACCACAGAGAAACCCCAGAACCTCTCCCTTCGCACGGGCTAGAGAAGGTATTTAACCTGACCTTTAGGCGGTTCCGATACGCCCGAGAGCGCTAAGCTTTACAGCGGAGAGTTCCCAATTAAAGCTCGGCTCTGGTCGCACCGCCAGGCACGACAGACGCTGCCAGCCCGGCTCCGTTACACCGGCGACTGGCTGGTGCTGCTGCCTGCGATGGCAGCCTGACAAGCTCCGGTCCTGCCCGGGTAGGGTCCTGCTCACCACAAATAAATAAAGAAATCACCGAAGCTGGACATCAGCCCCTCCAAGTAGCCAAGCCACGGCCCTGGGACAGGCACGACAGGGACGCGCTCCCTGCTGCCCCTCCCGCCGCCTCGGTCCCCGCGGTGCCCCCGGTCACTTACCGGAGAAGTTGTCGAAGGCAGTGGGGATGTACTCGGTGGGGTACCCGTTGGTGGTGTAGCTCACCACCAGGCTGGTCTTGCCCACCGCGCCGTCCCCCACCAGCACGCACTTGATGCTCCGCCGCGGTTCAGACCCCGCTCCGGTCCCGGTTCCGGCCACGGCCGCGGCCCCGGACCCCGCCGCCCGGCAGCGGCCGCCCAGCGCCGCTCCCAGCGCCGCGGCCGCCCGTCCGCTGCGCACCCTCCGCGGGGGCACGGGCGGCACCTCACAGCCGCCCGGCGGCACCGGCTTGCTGATGTACCCCGCCTCGCCCTCCTGCTGCGGTGGCATCCGCGCGGCCACGCAGAGCCCCGCGGACCCGGGGGCGGCGCGCTGCCCGGGGCCGCCGGCCGGGGGGCGGCGGGGCGCGGCGGTGGACGGGCGGTGCGGGTCCCCGGCGGGCCGGCAGGCGCGGCGCGACCGCCGCGAAGCCAGCCCCGGTGCCGGCTGGCTCTCCCCGGGCGCGAGCGGCAGCGGCGGCTCCCGGTGCAGGCGGCGGCTCCCGGCGGCGCTGCTACCGCCTCGCCCCGCGCTCCCGAGTCCTGACCGCCGGCCCCGCGCCGCCGCGTGACATAGCGCGGCGCTGCGGGGAGGGGCCGGCGCCGCTCGGCCCGGCACCGACCGGCACCGGCCGCCAGGCGGCGCCGCAGCGCCCCACTGCGCCCGCCCCGACGGCCGCGGGAGCGCGGAGGGGGCGGGTCGCCGCCGCGCGGCCGCGCCTCTCATTGGCCCGCTCACCTCTCCGCTCGGCGCGACTGGCTGGCTTGGCGGCGGGGGCGGGGCCGCCCCGCCCCGTCGGGGCCCGCGCGCACCCCCGGCCGGCCGTGCGGCTGAAAGGGGCCGTTCTGGCCGCGCAGCTCTGGGGGACTTTCGGCCTTGGCAGGGCTTCGCCGAGGGACAAGGGCTTCGCCGGCCCAACTGGGCCCCAACTGCCTGCGCCCTTCTCCCGGAGGGGCGGAGCGGATCGCACTTAGCAGGGCAGGAGAGCCGTCAAGTTGCGGTGGCGTGCTCTCGGTGTGTTTGCTCAGTGAGCTCCCACCGGCAGCCTTGGGGAAGGATAAACTGGGCCATGTGCCGTGGGAAAGGGGGCACTTCATTTTTAGCACCGTCGAAATAAGTTGGCCATGGAAGGTTTTGCAGTCGAACGCTGGAAATGAAAGGCTGGTGAATGGCTTGCCTCTGCCCTAAATTGGGAACGCTATTAACACATTTCTTCTGGGGACCTTAGCAGCACTGTACAAACATGAACCGTGACACCTGGAGTATCTGGGATACCTCACTTGGCAGGCATCGAGTGCAGGTATCTGAGACAACTTACCCAAATTAGTGCTGATAAGTCTGTGGCAGAGTCAGGATTTCAGTTTACCATTTTCAGCATCTGAGTTCCCAGTGCGCCCTACTATTTCCCTCACTGAAATGGAAACCCATGTGAGGCAGATGGTTTAGTACTGCAGCACGTGCTACATGTGGCCATCATGCCCCATCTGTCTGTCTCAGGGTAACTGGAGGAGCTGGAAGTGTCAGGCCTGTGGGGATGTCATTTTCCACCTTCAGTAAAACCTGAAGCTCTGTGTGGTCGGACCACTGAAGGCCCTGCAAAGGCTCATGCCTCATGCAAATAATCACTCTGTACAGCTGATCTTGTTTTCCTAAGTGCCCTGGCTTCTTCCACGGGAAGTGTCACTGTGGCTCTCCATAGGGTTGTGGCACTTGTGCACTTAGATATTTTGGGCATTCCAAAGCAGGGCCAGACCCAAGGTCCTCCGTGGCTGAAGGCAGCTGGGAAGACCCCAGGTTGGATGCTCTATGCATGCAGTTGAAGGTGTGGGGAAGGATCATCGCCCTGCAGCCCCACACCAGGGTGGCAGCACCCATTTCCTGCAAGGAGCACAGCGAGGCAAGGATGGAGCAGCCAGCAGAGCACAGGGGCTCAGTGTGACCCTCATGCTCAAGACCCATAGGGGCCATTGATCCTCTCGTGGGACACCACAGTCCTGCAGAATTATGCTCCCCTAAATTAACAAAGATAGTGCTACCACATATGACATTAGCCCCAGAGAGTCATCACAGGGCACCCAGCTACAACCAAGAAGCATTTCCCCATTGGGTGCTTTCATACTTTTATCCCTCTGTGATGAAGCCTGTGAGGAGATCACCCAGGCAGCTGAGCTCTGCCAGGAGTGACAGGTAGAAGGATTGGAGTGGGAGCCTGCCTGTGCTCAGGCATGTACTAAAATGACAGAAATGGCTTAATTTGTACCTTTGGTTATTTTGGTGCAAGTCCTCGTGGGGATGCTGAGGTTAGAACAAAAGCATTCTATTTTAATTTAGTGTAATTATAGCTTGTCTACTTAGAAAAGCTGGATTGCTTTAACAATACTATTGCAGCTAACTCCCCAGAGTATGGATGCAGTTGTGCCAGGATAATGCTAATATGGCTTATTCTTGTTGGAAAAGGGAAAAACATTATGTGTGCAGATGCAGGTTCACTTTGCAAACAGCTGCAGCTGTTTGAAAGGTTACCACCAGGGCAGCCTATTACCATGCTTGTTCTTGGGGCTCCTCCCTCCATAGCAGAGCCTTAAAGGCAAGTGTGCTCCACAGCCACCTGGCCGCAAAATTACAGTGTTTAATTCAGGATTGGGCACCTTAAGCCCAGCAGGTGTTCCTCTCAGAGGCATGAGAAGATTCTGCTTGGCTGCTCTGCTGAAATGGTGAGGGAGCTCAGAGCTACCTGTAGTGTGGTAACAGCTTGAGCAGCGATGTTGTTTCAACAGTGAACTGCACAGCTTAGTATAAGAGTGGTACAGGTGACAGTCACATTCCTGACCAAAATCAGGTACCAGTCCCTGTACCATAAATTGTTACAGGTCCTTCTTTTCCTTCAAAGGAGGCAAAAGGAAAATGGATAAATTGCACAGACTTGTATCCCTTCTTCTGAATTGAAAACAAATCACTTTTCAGTGAAACTCCAAAGGTAGCAAGGATCTGCACAAGACAAGGAACAGTATCTTCAGTCATTTCTGGGGAACTGCATCAAGCATGGAGGCTGGATGCTGTTACTTCTGGTGCATTTCCTCCCTACTGCTCTGTGCAGAGGGCAGAACCACATTTGCAGCCCAGTATCTCATTTTTATTCTGCATGGTTCTAAGTGTATATATAGGTGCATCTTTATACAAGAGAAGGCAATGCTAACAAAAGACACGTACAATGGGAAGAGGTACAGCTTTTAAGGCTGTAGTTTCCCCTGAGCAGTACCCAAGAAAGTTGTCTCCTGCACACATGAGCTTTGATAGAAAGGCCTGTTGTGCCTGAGGAGCAGAGCTGTCAAAAGGGGTCTCCATCTCTGTGCCAAAATGCTTGTTACCCTTCTCCTGTCAGAGCCCAGCAGCTGGTAGTTTTCAATCTCTAGAAATCCAGGGGAACCTTCCACCTCGGGGAACAAGAAACTGGAGAAAAGTTAATAGACCAGACGAGATTCATACCACATCTATTCAAGGAAAGAAATAAAAGGAGTACCATAATTACATTTTAACTACATTTTGCTCTCAGCAGCATCCCATAAATCATGTACTTTGTTAGTACTGTGGAATAGCATATGAAGCTGGAAGTCAGCACACAGTAAATACGTTGACAGTAAGTACAGTAAATACTGTTCACTAGTTGGCTTTGGCCATCTTGGGCAGTGTGTCTTGCTGAAGTCATGGCAGCTGATGGATTTTTGCCCCCTTGGTCTGTTTTGTCTATTTTTGCTGAAGAGAAGGTGAGCAGGCATTCTGCAATCTGACACCAAGCTGGAATATGGCACAACTGAGGGCACAAGGATGTACGAGCAATGTCACCTCTTATCTGCAGTGGCAAATGGCAAATTCGTGTCCTGTATGAGAACTCCTTAAGAGAAAAGTTGCAAACCACAAGGAAAAATCCTGTAGGTGGGAGATGAGAGGGCGGGCGATATGCACTGGGTGGCAATCCATTTGAACAGCATCAAAAGATGATGTGAGAAAGCCCTTCATGCAATGCTGCAAGCAAAAAAATGCCACATGTACATTTTTAAACACTTTCAGCAGACAAATACAGCCAATGCATTGAGCTAAGTAGGCTCCAGCAAGTGAGCCATAACAGTCTGCATTGTTTCTGTGCTTGGGGAGGGGGGATGTGAGTGGATTCAGAGCTGCATGGTTGCCCTATACTGTAATGTACCCTACCCAGTACTGTAGCCTTTTGTGTAAAAGGATGAGCTAAACAGTTGTTTTGCAAAGGGGGGGCCCGTTTGCACCACAGCAGCAAGTCAGAGCAGCTCCCAGGCAGCCGTGGTGGCGGTGGGCTGAGGGTGCATTGATGGAGGGATGCTGTAACAGATACCCCCTGCTTCTGAGCTTTCAGCCTCAACCCTATCACATGCACACATCTTACAGGTTTGAACCCAATTGTTTTCAGAGCTCTAATCTGGGGGATAAACAGGCTTAACTCTGCATGGGTCAACAGGGTGGCAGTTGTCTGTCTCAGGGCTGAATTTGACACATTATCAGCCAGTTCCCAGAAACGCTCTTCCTCTATCCTACGTGCTCGTGTTAGTCAAATATTATTCTTCAAGAAAAATTACAGAGAGAGGAAATTATTTTATCAGGATGTGAAGTAGGTCATTGTTATACCCCGGCTTATCTTTTTCCCTGTGATATAAAAACTATGAACTAGATACTGGCCTTGTAGAATGAAAGCTTTCTTTTTTTTCTTTTCTTGCAGAAACTTGAAAAGCTTGACACAGAGAGAGGCGAGGGAGTGAGGCAGCACTCTCTGAGCATGACATGATGCACTGCTGCTTGTTCCAGGGAAGGGTATGGCTGCTCTGTACGGCTGTCACCAAGATCCTGTTCTTTATTGAAAAGAGCAACCCTGAGGTCTGGAAAAAAAAACATCTCTAATGCACCCCTTCATTTTCCAAAAAGCAGGATCCTGGTGACTTGGTGGAATAGGTCAGTGGCATGCAAGGTGGTGAGAAAAGAAAGGGGAAGAAAAGGGAAGGAGAGAGGAAGGGAGGGAGGGAGGGAGGGAGAGAGAGAGAGAGCAAGGAAAGGACAGCAACCTGGGAAAGAAAGGGCAATTTATATAAAGGAGTGCTCTGTCTCTAGAGAAGTGCCTTTGAGACTGTTCTTTGAGAAATATGAGGGAAAAGGGCTAGAGAACTACAAGATACTGCTACTTTTATTATATATTTGATTTGTAGTTTTAAAAAATTACATTTTTGCCAGGGCTTTTTTTAATAACATTTTCATGCCCAAAGTATTGATTTCAGGGACGTTTTCACTACCTGGGGAAAGGGATCAGTAAGTTGCACACATTACTAACACAATAAATTCTTGCCACCCTACCAGCTAAGCTCTGATTGAGAAGAGGCTACCAAAAACTCACAGGCAAAACCAATTGTTGAGATAAACATGGGGAAAACCCTACAAAACCAAAACAAAGAACAATTGCTTCAAGCCTCCCAAATTTCTATTTAATTCAGAAAACAAATTAACTCTAACCTCTATCTGCGGCGCCTCTGCAGGGAAACCACAGTGGGAGGTGAGTCCTTTATCTCGCTTTCAAAATCCTTTTTGGCTGATCTGAGGTCAGGTGCTGAAAAGCACTGCATGTCCTGATTTTGTGTGACAGTCACCAATTTGCCAGCTTGTCCTGTAAGCCCCTCACTGCCCTAGGGCTGCCCCACACCCCTCTGAGTGCACCAGAGGTGGGAGCTCTTCCGAGGGCTCTCCCTGCTGGCTCTGAGCAGAGACTAAGCAGTGACCCCAGCAGGTCGCCTGGGCACCGCTGGAGACACACTGGGTAAGATCTAGGTGGTGGCAGATAAATGTCTTGCTAAGAAAAATAACAAAGTTACCAGTTTTGCCAAACACCTGAATGAAGGAACTGCCCTTGCCCTGTGGTATATTGCATTTCATTGCTCTTCTTTTCACTAGGATTTATAACCTGCCATGCTATTTCTGCCACAGGAGTCCCAGTTTACACACAATCAGGAGAGAGGGAGGAAATCCAAGGACTAAACGGGAGAAGAAAACATGCTTGGACAATGTGCTGCACACTGGTGGGACTGGTGAGTGACAGAGGAGAGAGCTGAGAAGAGAAACAACAGCTCAGTTTGGACACACATCACTGAGGAGCTGGAGCAGAGCAGCTAACACTCAAAACTGACATGGTTTCTGCAGCACAGGTGCTCTTTACCACTCCATGTGTGAATTCCCTCACTAGTTTTCCTAGCTGCCATAATCCTACCGGTTCCTCAGGTGGACTCCCAAAACAGCTGTCAAAATCCTAGTCTGCCATGCTTCTGTTCTCTAGGGGCTCTTTCCAGCAGCTGGGAAAACCTTTCATTTCTGCTATGCATCCCCCTCCCTGTTAAAGCAGACTAGTGAGTAATTTTTCTGCCACAGCCTTCCTGACAGTTGTAGCACTCCTGGGAAGAAACCCTGCCGGCTGCCTCTGCTGATTCCTGCTTCAGCCCTGCTCTTATCCCTGATATGAACGCTCTCGTTACTCCATGCTGGAACTGAGGTGACCTACATTTATGGGCATCTTCATGTGACCCCACAGGCAGATCTCTATGGCCTTCATGCCCAAGCCTAGACTGCAGTCCACCATCTCCCATATACACTCCTACATCTTCAGCGATGTAGTCTATATTCCTGAAGTTGTTTGTATCTTGGAGGTATTTTTTGTACAGGAGACATTTTCTTTTTTAGACAAGCTAAAAGACCTTTATCAGTTTTCTTTTCAAGGTTATGCGAGGCATCTGTTTTGTTTTCATACTGGTTAAACACCCAGAGTCTCTTTGAATGCAGATGAACCCCAGCAATCTGTGTGCACTAAAATTCATCACCCCGTTCTGTGTACCCCACCCACATGCTATACCTGAACCCCTCACCTTGCCAGAGTTTTAGGCCTCAGGACTGCTTCAAATGGGAGTCAGGTTCCAGAACAGCCTGCCAGACCTAGGGTTTCTTCCCCAAAATCTACATCCTTATGGCATGACGGATATAAGGGATCTGACTTCCTAAGTCTGCAGAGAGAGGACTGGGATGTGCTGGGGAACTCCAGCTGCACAACAGGAGATGCAGAAGTTGTGTCTGGACCAGGCCTAAAATTGCTGACGCTTTTAAATATTGATAACCTAAATGTGAAGATATCTCTTTGCATTTGGGATGCAAGGATGTATTTAAGAATAAGGTCCCTGTTTGCAAATGAGTTGTGACAGAGGGTAATGCGATCAGACCAGGCTGGAGAACTGGGAAGAGGCTGTTACAACCCAGACTGATGGGGCACAGAGGGAGACAGTGAGCAGTGAGGTAGGTGGAGGGAGACAGGCTTTGCATGTCTTAAATGCAAATGCAAATATTGCAAGAGAAAAGGGAATGCAAGAGGGCGGACAGTCCGTGTGTCCTCCAGGAACAGAGAACCAGGACAATGAACAGCTTCGTTATGCTGAAGCGATTTCTCAAGGTGCTTGTAAAATATGCCCAGATTGGGCTGAAACAATCACTACCCAGGCTGAACAGAATTCAGTACTTAGTACTCCCTGGAGAAATCTACCACTTCCCCACCACTGGGGGATGTCCCCAGAGGCACTGCAAACTGGGCCATCCACGCCCTTACATGAGCCCAAGTTTCATGAGCCCAGCTTCCTAGTGGGAGACTTCACTTTTGTTAACAGTGCTGGGAGGTGAGGTTAACAGAGAGACCTGTCTGCTCTGCCAGCAATGCTCTCATGCTTGCTTCTGCATCTAGCCTCCCCAGTGAAACTTGGCCTAGCCAATAGATCTGTGCTGATCTGCTTTTGCGGACAGTTTGTCCCATGCATTTTTAGCTGGTTACTCTTTAAGGCTGAAAAACAACAATTGGTCCTAGTGTTATCTCTTTTGGAGCCAGACACTTCCTCTTGGTATCAAACTTGGAAGAACCCCATGGCCGCTGCTGAAAAGCCTTTTCCCTTTCCACGTTTAAAGATCTCTTCTGAAAGCAGTTGCTAGGATCTCCTTGGTGGGGATTAAAAGGCTTGGAACAAGCCAGTGCAAGTGTCAGTTTTATTGAAAGTGAACAGTCTGTTCTTCTGTGATAACTGCCCGACTTTGAGGGCAGGCATCTCAGGAAAGCATCCACAGCTGGCTCCGGGGCAGCTTAGCAGAGAGGGAAAGCCATGGCTTTTTCTGTGCTGCATGGTAACACAAAGGCAGGAAACCAAAGACCATGATTCACTTAGTGCAGAGCAAACGCTGCCATCCAAATCAGCACCATCCTGGCTCAGGTGGTTGTACATGGGGGCTCCCGGGTGCCTCCCTGATCCCCAGCTTAGCTGGGCCAGCTCAGTGCCGAGTCAATCCCACCTCCGTGGTGCCGGCAGCCACAGCTGGGGAGGAGCAGGCACTTCTCAGCATGCTGTGCTTCACCCCACCAGAAATCTTCTTTGGTAGCGAACTGTGAGCTGGTTTGGGATACTGGAAAGCAGTTGCACAGGCATTATGTTTGTCTTTTCAGGGACAGGATGAAAACCTTCAATTCCCAGGTTTTCAGGACAGCACTTTTCAGCCATAATAGTTATGCATAAATCAGAAGCCAGCCACAATATAAGAGATTTTTTTCCCTTTCAGGCATCCTGTCTCTACTTGGGAGTCCTTCACTAGCATACAAGGCTGGGCTCAGGAAATTGCCATTCTAGTGCATTTGAGCTGGATTTTGAAAGAAAGAGTTGCCAGAACAGTACCACCAGCATGGCTCTAGAAGGCAATGGTTTACCATCACACAACAATGTTTTCACCAGGCTACTTTAAAACAGTTTTCTAAGTAGAATGAGATTCCAAGGGCTCCTTTGCTGGATAACCTTGACAGACTAGTGTCCTCTCTTAGCTGGGGAGGGAGCTGACAGAATTCATGTGCCTAAAAACATAGCTCAACAGGGAAAAAAACCTATTGAGTGAAAACTGAGCCTCAATTTATCAGTGTTTGAGAAAGTGCTTTGTAGGTGTCTTGAAGTCCTTAGACTAAAGATGTGAATGAGGGTAAAGCATTATTGGTAGATAATGTGGTAATCCTGTCTTTGAACCTGCTTCTCCAGCTGCTTTATGGATCTCCATATCTTTGACAGAGAGTGTTAGAGCAAGAAGGACAAAAATGCTGAACCGCTTCCAGCTCCAGTAGTTCAGGAGAGGGGTTTTTGTGGAGAAGTGTCCTAGAGGCTTTGAGCACCAGCCTCTGTTAGCTGCAAATACAAACCACTAAAAAGCACCAGAGCTTTCCCACTGAAGTAAAGGCATCGGGAGCAGGAGATTAATAGGTTGCCAGCTGTGTCGGCATGATAAGCCAAGCAAGAACCCAGATGCTTTCAGTTGAAAATGGATTGAGACCTCAGCAGGGGCACATGGCAAATCAGCCAGAAGCTACACATGGAAAACTGAGCAAGGCAGTGTGGGCAAACAATTCTTATCTTCACTTTACGTCATTAGAAATGGCATTGTAAAAGAGGCAGCAAAGTATTTGCTGGAAAGAAGGAGGGAAAAGTCCACAAGCTTTCTTGGCTGTACATGTAGATTTTAAAATGCTACTGTTTTCCTCAGAAACTTGTCATTGAAAACAAACACCTATCAAAAATAACCCAGCAAGTTCTTCCAGAAGGCTAGTCGGTTGCTTGTTTTGGTAGATTTAGCCAAGCTGTGCTGGCAGGAATCTGCCTGCCACTGCTGTTGTGCTCCAGAGGCAGTCAGGAAAATACAACTTCTTAAACCAGTCTAAAGCACAGCTGTCATAATTACCCCGTCTACTCTGATTTGCCGCAAAACAGGACTCATGGGAGAGGCAGACCTCAGAAATGTGGGGTTTCTGCAGGGTGATGCTGTCTGCAGCCATCTCCCTGTTTCCCACAGTTCTTGCTTCTTCAGCAGCCCAGCCCAATTACCTTCCTAGGCTTTTTCTTTGCTTTCTCATTTTATTGTTTTCTTTAAGGCTAATTAACAGAAGAGTGAATGAGGCCCAGGTTTCTTGTGTGGATTTTTTTTTTTTTCTGTAGTGGTGGTGCTTTTCATTTTGCTGAGTTTTCCTTTTGCTTTTAAGCAATTATATGCAAGAAAAGCACCTTTCCTATCAGAGGCAGTACTGAGTAAGGAGAAGACTCAGCAAGGAGAATAATAATAATTAAGGTAAGGCCATGAGTAGGTTTCGCCTCCTCCTCCTAATTTTGCAGCACCACCCTGAGCAGGTAATGAGCCCTCACTGCACCTCTGCTATCAGCACCCTGGAGCAGGGAAAGGCACAAATATTTCCACCACAAAGGAGGTGTGCAGGTGTCAGTAAGAGGTGAGCTGAGAAGAAAAGCAGTCTCGGATAAATACAGCTGAAGCTTTACAGCCTGGATCCATATGGCCTCTGGATCCATCCACCCTATGAAGCCTCCAGCTGGCCTCTGGGCAAAGTAAAGCTCTTCACTGGGTTATGGCTGGGGGTGGGCTCACTGCATCTGGGTGTCTTGGGGCAGGGCCACCCATCACGTGCCGGTGGGGAGCTGTGGCTCCCAACACTTCCCTCCTCCTGCCACAAGTCCTTGCCCCCTGTGTGCATGGCTCTGCAGGGACTATAACCTTGTGCCTGGGAGCTAGCCCTGGAAATCTGAGGGCACTCTGTCAAAAGGTGCAGTTGTGACTGTTCAGGTATTGAAATAATGGTATTGCTCAAAATATGACTGTCAATAAAACAGTGCATTTTCATATAATGCCATAATTAATGAACACACATTCTCTGTATTTGCAGTCCCTGACACCATAGTGATGGACGTGATCTAGTAACAGAGACAGATGACCCAGTAGCTGAATGACTGATCATCTCCCTCAGAACACAGGTATGGGGAAAATGAATGGAAAAAATAGAAAATGGAAAATGCATGATGCTGAACTGCTTTCTGTTTTTCTCAGCAGGGGAACTTCAGGCAATGTATCTGTAAAGCACTGAGTACCTTCCACTCTTCCCGACCCCGCCAATTTCCTCTGCACAAACCATCCATATGGATTTGACACGTGACCTCTGAGAGACCCTGCATTGTACATCCCAGTAAGTCAAAGCGTATGGGGTGGAGGAGCCACGTTCCTACCAAAGCTTCTGCAAGTCACTAAGGGTCAAGTTAAGTGCAAGCCTGATCCTGTTGTCTGGACCAGGCTTGCCCAGTTCATGCTTTAAGCTGCCCAGCCTCAGCAGGCTGGGTTTCCTCTCAGCTGCAGAGCTCGAAGGAGGTGGTCCCTGTCTCACTCCGTGTGGTCCTGGGCAGCTCAGCATCCCCACCAGATTGGGGGCACATCTTCGTGGCTGGCTCATCCTCACCCGCCTGAGGGGCTTCAAGACTTGGAGCTGGGGAAGGAGGTTGAGTAACAAGAGGGCTGTGGGACTTGAAGACTTCTCTGGAGCCATGTAGCCCTTTCAGCATTTCCATGAGTTTGTTTTTCCTCTCAGACCCAGGGGCTTATCAGCACTTCCCTGCTTCACAGGGATGCTGCGATGAGTAAATCCATTATAAGCTGTGCAGTGCTGAGACACCAAGTCTACGGCCACACAAATTAGTAAGAGAGGCCAAGGAATGTTTTCCACCCCCAAGACCCATTGGCATGCCCAGCCATCCCCAAAGGGATGTGCTTCTGTCCCCCCAGAGCGGTAGAGCTGTGCCCAAACCACCTGCAGAGAACCACACTAGCTCCTGAAATATGCCTGGGCATTGGCAGCAAACTCATGCAAGGGCAATGCCAACCATTTAATTGCATGGGCAACTGCCTGGGCCTGTGCCCTGCCTCTACTTTATTAATTTATTAGTACCTTGCTGCTAGCTTACACTCGCATAGACAGAGAGCTTGCCATTAGCAAGGGCAATAAAGTGCCTGTGAGAGAAAAGTCCAAAGTGTTTTATTGGTTTCAAAATAAAAAGGTGCTTTCTCCTCTGCGGTTCCATCTCGTTTGTCCTGGTCACTGTGGAGATGGGTTGATTCAGACAGTGAGATTTTTTTTTTTGTGCAGTGCCTAGCAAAGGGAACCTTGATGGCCGTGCATCACTGCTATCCCAGCAGATGCTGCTGTTGCTGTTATGAACATAATACAGCCAGGTTTAAGACAGGGATGTAATGCTCTGAGTGGCCAGCTTACTGAAGGGAACAAAGAAATGATTATGGGGCCAGGGAAAAAATAAGGGGAAAAAAACCCAAAAGAAAACAAAGAGCCATTGACAAGAGACAAATTAGTTAGGTCTCAAGTGTCCTTCTCCATCTGATAAAACAAAAATGTCCAGAGCAACAATTAACAAAAAAAATATGAGGGGTAGGATATCTCTGTTTAGCTCCAGGTACTGACTATACACAGGGCTCTTTTGTTGTTGTTGTTCTCATGTTTTGGGTTGAGTCTTGGTTAACGTAGAGCTGGTTGCTTGTGTGTATGTGTGTGTGTGGTGCAGTCCCCACAGGTTTGAGAGCTGTCTTTTGTGAAGGAAGGGAAGCCCTCCTGAAGGGCAGCAAAGGAGCAAAGCAGGTGCAGAGGATACAGGAATGTGCTTTGGCTGCTCCTAAGGAAACACAGCTAAGGGGTAGGAATCAACACTGGAAAAGAACTCAGAACTAGAGGCACATCCAACAAGTGATTAAGGTTGGGAAGACAGCACTAGATAAAACCAAGGCAACAGAAAAGGAAAGCTGAGGAGAGTGCTGCTCCTGGGCTGCTCTGGGGTACATTGCTCATCTCTGGCTCGCTAGCAGGCAGCAAGGCCGGGGAAGGATAGGCCATCCCCACGAGAGGGCTGTATGAACAACAGGGAGCTGAACGCTGTTTGGTTTTGCCACATCAAAGAGAAAGGGAATAATCTGTTCTCCACAGCACGTAGAGGTAAATAAAGAAAGACATAACAAGCTCAAACTGCAGCACGGAAAGCTCAATACAGATGGCAAGACAAACTTTCTAATGTTGTGGACAATTGCATATTGCAGTTGCCTCCAGGGACTGAAGCATCTCCAGAACGGTAAGACACTCAGGGCTGTCAGGAATGGTTAGGGACAGCTGATTTTGTTTCTAGGCAGCTGGGGTGCAGTGGTGTTTCCTGACAGTGCTCTTCTAACCTTACTTTTGGAAAACAATCCAAACACTGTCAAGTGCTATGGGTCCATGGTGACTTTCACTGACAACAGAAAGGAAACTAGACAAAGGCTAGGATACATTTCAGTGTTCTTGCTCTCTTACTGTAGTATTTGTTTATATGTGTGGAAGCAGATGCACCTGTTCCATTCACTTTTTCTCCATTCACTTCACTGACCACCTCCTCTTGTCCTATGAATCATTGGTGTGTCCCTGAAGTGCAGCCTGAAAACCATAGGATGAGGTAACCTCATGGGAACTGTTTTGGGTCCTTTCTCTGTGTGAGTGTGACCGGCTGCCCAGTGCCAGGCACTGCCCCAAAGGACGGTTCATCTCTGTGGGTGAGGCACAAATGGGTGTTGGGTTCTGAGCAAAGCCCGGCCCATCTCATGCTGCCGGCTGCTGCTCAAAAGCCTGCGAAAAGACATCGTCAAGACCTGTCAGATATACAGCTAGATGCTGTTAAGTGCTGTCTGTCCTGGATTATAGATTGCTTTCTATCAGAGAAAGATCACAGAAACAAGAAATGACTCTTACCTCTTACAGTTTTGTGTTTGGAAGCAGTTGTTCTTAGCTATGTTATATCATTTACCCATATCACACCATCTCTGGTCTCATTGGAAAAGTCTCCACTTCATTTGCAGTGATTCCTCTTTCCTTCCCTACTGGAGTGACAGACTCAGCTGATACCCTCAAAATTGGTCTGAATTCCTTCTACTGTCTGTGGCAGCTAGTGGCACCACAGGTTATACAGTCTAAGTTTGCCCAACAATCTTGTTGCCATAGTACGAAGAAGAAAGGAAAAGCCCTATCTTTGCCTTTAGCTTCTGTACTTCAAATAATTAAAATTTCTTTTGTCAGTAAACTGAAAAAACACAAATTGAAAGTGCAGAAATAAAAACATCAATTTTTTCTGAGGCAATGAGAACTGGATTCTGCAAACCCCCATGCAGCTTGCTTCCTTGTTAACCGAAGCGTAAATGTTCTTGCGTTCAAGGCCTCTCTCCCCTGACTTGAGCTCTTCTGCATGGCTTGTCCTTCAAAAGCTGAGTGACAATAATAAATTGTCCTACTTAAACAAGGCACCTATTTCACCTCTTCACTACACTCATAAAAAATTGGCAGTGCTAAATACTCTTAAAGATCAAAGGCCCAATATGCAAAACAGGACCTGTACACCAAACTGATGGGCTTCTCAGGGTTTTGTTGCTATGGTGCTATTGCCTTGACAAGTTAAAATATCCCTTGTCAGTCTCCATGGCAGCCTAGAGGGAGAAGTAACCATCAAAAAATAACTGAGTATTTTCTTTGACGACAGCCACTGAGTGGTTAATTTTTTTTTTAAGCTTTAATAACCCTTGACTTCAAGTTTGGCTATTAACCCACCAACTGATCATTAACTATATGGACTGAATGACTGATTTCCAGAGGATTGGTGCAAAGCAGGATTAGTTTTTAGGGTTTTTTTCTTGAAGGACTCTAGTATCTCCCACCAGCAGACAGACAAGCTATTGAATCCCCCATAAGACTCCGGGGCTGAGCAGAGAGGTACTTGCAGGTTATCTGCATAGAAACACACTGCTCAGAGCTGATAAACTCACTGACTCTCTATCCTGCTTTCTAATTTAACTCAAGCCTTGCTGAGCAGCAGGAGTAACCTGACTGAATTGCTGGGGGTCACAGCTTAAGGTCTTTAATCAACATTCCCAGCTTAATCAACAGGACTTCAGCTAGACTGAAACACAAATCTGAATATTTCTGGTATTTACCCTGGTGCTTGTCCTTTTCCTACCAGGACAGCTAGTTATGGATAAATGCAATGTTGCTGCAGAAATGATCAAATGTCAATTGGGCTTCCCTTTTTTTACCCTATTCATCTTTAAAATGCCTACAGCTGAAACTTTCTACTGGCAATTTGCTTAGGCCAGTTAGAGAATAATGTGCTAATAAATGAAAGGAGCATTTTTCTTTCATGAATAAACTATTCTGACTCAGAGTCCATATCCTAACCCACAAGACCATCCTGCCTTTATGACTTGAGATCCGTAAGACCTAAGAAGCTGACTCTGACTCAGCAGAGGAGGGCTGGGATTGGACTGTGTTTGCTATGTGTATCTTTCTTCCGAATACAACATAGCCAGAAATAAGTTAGGAAAAAGCCTCTGGTGCACTGGCCCTGATTTCTCTCTGGGGTTTTGACTGCTCCCTTTGGTATGACAATGAATTAAGTTCGGATTTATAAATAGCAGTCTAACCACCCTTGTGCTGACAGGCACAAATGTCAGGAAATATGTAGTTAGTTCCACCGGTGCGGCATCTTTGAACTTTAATTTTAAGTACCTCTGTCATACCAGGGGAAGCAGAACAACACATCTGGAACTAAAAGGTTCCTATTAGACTTTTCACACTAACTATTACCAGCTTTTTTCCAGATAGGAGTTTTCAGCAAAATGTTTTCTAATTCAAAAATACTGATCCCTCAAAGCTATTGTTTTTCTTGTGAGAGTTACAAAAGAAAACATGCCCAGTACATTTGTCAAATAAAAGTAATAAGGAAAAAGTTATGAATATCAAAGCATCACTTTTTTAAATTATTGACATTTAAAAAAATATTTTCTTTATTCAAATGTCTTCTACAATGTAAATAATTTTACTTTTAAGTGTTAATTAAAAAAAAATCTTGAAAGCTCTGAAATTAAATATTTCCATTTACTCAAACTGTATTTTTATTGTTTGCCTGCAAATGTTTTCCACAGCTTCATTTTTGATCCCATTTTCTGACTTGAGGGACCTTTTCCATTTCAAGCACCTTCTCTCGGCTGAAAATAATAACCAGATATTTTGTGCTTGAATAAAAAATAGGATGAAATTCCAGCTAAGATAGGCTACATGTGCCTTTGGAATGTGTTCACAGAGGAGCAGCACACCTGTGCTATGGCTTCAGATATAATAGCAAGGCTCTGCTGTAAGTCAGCCAGGTGAGGAGTGCTCCATCAGATTGAACATGCTGCCACCCTCCTGTAAGGAGTTGCTAGCATGAGATTCAGCAGGACAACAAAGTGGAGAGGAATAGACAAAAACTGGGGGACAATAATGTTTCTGCGTATGTTTATTGAATTTTCCAGTTGCAGAAATGCAATCCTGTTGATTCACAGTTGGCAGGATAAATGTCCCAGTGTAACAAAAGCACCAGGTTCTCCAGCATTCATTTCTAATGCTAAAATCCTGCAGAAAAATCTGTTACTGTGCATAGGGAGGGACTGTTCCTGGTGGAGGCAAAGCTCACAGTGAAGTACCATCTGTAGCATTGGAGCCAAGTTGCAGAGGCAGCTGCTGTTTGCCTTTTCTCATGTAGCATTCCTGCCTCCAGCCCTGCAGAGCAGTGGGACCGGGAGAGCACCAGTGACGCTGGCTGCATCCTGCACACCTGTAAAGCTGCCTCCTTGGGCTGTGGCAAGCTAACACTAGAGAGGTTTTTCCAGCTCCCAGGAATGAAATAGCACCTCTGCCAATACAGTCCATAGCAGGGCCTCAGGAAAAAAAAGCCCCAGTATAACTACAACCACCTCCACAGTCACAGTTGTCATTGCCCCTGAGGGCAGAAACCATAAAAAAGCCTAGACTCAAAGCAGCAGCACTGTGCCAGCTGCATTTGCTGTGTGCCCTAGGCTGGGTTGCTGAGCTGCTTGGGCTGAGCTGCTGGCTGTGGGGCTGCCAGGAGGCTGAGCTGCAGAGCTGTGAAGCTCTGGGGCTGCTGTGCAACTTGGATGTGGCACTGGATGATGGGCTGTGGGGATGAGTGGTAGGGATTGCTGGACTCCTAGGATGTAGGGCTGCACAATGCTGGGATGTGGGGATGCTGAAATGCAGGTATTTGGGGCTGGGTGGTAGGCTGTGTGTCTGCAGGGCTACAGAATTGGACATTTGGATGCAGGTCTTCTGGTGTGCTTGGTTCCGGGACTGCTGGGACACCGACCTGGGGAGATATGAGGCTGCTGGGTGGTGGGCAAAGGGAAATGTTGGGCTGGAGGGCTGTGTGCGGGCTGGATCCAAGGCCGCAGGGGTGCTGAGTGGAGGGGTGGCAGGACTGCGGAGCGGCGTGTGAGGCTGGATGCCGGTCTGTGAAAGGTGCAGGGGAGGTGGGGATGAGGGGCTGCTGGGCTGGGCTGGGCGCGAGGCGGCGGCAATCCCGGGTTGCGGGGCTGGGATGCGGGGCTGGGATCCGGGTTGCAGCAGCTGCGGTCGCCCCCTGCTGGTAGTTCCACCGCGACGCCCTATAGCGGCCGCTTCCCTGCACGCCTGTCCATCCCCTATTTGGCCGTAACAGCTGCCTGAATTCACAAGGATATTCACAATATTTTTTGGGTTGCTTCGCTTTTTTGTTTTATTTTTTTTAGGGTGGTTTTCCTTCCTTTGTGCCTGGAGCTGGCAACAGGATCCTGTATGCCCCATGTGCGGTGTCCTGTGGTGCCATCAGGTTACTGATTTATTCCATTAGCCACAGCTTAGAGATCACAGCTTCACACTCTGAGGCTAGTTGTCCACTGGCTGAAGTCACTCACAGGACACTGAATCTTGGCATCATTCTTGTTTGCAGCTTGCTGTAGCCGTCTGCAGCGCAGAGCTGTGAGCAGGCATGGCACCCAGTGTCCTCAGCACCCCTCAGGTCCAAACTGCACAGCATCCCCACTAAGCAGCATGACAAAATTGTGCTTACAGGTACATAATGGACATAACTCTCCTTCCCCCAGGGACAGCCGGGACATATACACTGCAAGCTCCCGAGCCACCCATAGTGAGGATATTTTTCATTTCCTTAGTGGCTACTTTTGCTTCCTACCCTAAAACACCTCCACTATCAGGCATGTCCTGGTATAAGTACAAATAGGCTCTGCTGCACTCGTTTCTGGAGTTTTCCTGTACCACTTGTGCAGTGCTGGCAGCACAGCTAGACCTCAGGGGGTGAGACCTGGCACAGCATGTTTCTCAGCTCTCACATGCTCCATGGACCACTTTTGGAGGGTTTTTTTGAAGCAAGCAAAACTTGATAGTTGAACTGCTCACAAACAGCAGGAGGAAAACACGCTGGGTTCTACCCAATTTTAATTTGCAGACCCCAGTATTTTCCAACACAGGTGCAGTCCATCTGTCACAAACTTAAGGCAACTGACAATGGGGTTGATTTCCTTAGTTCCCTTCCCCAGCAGATAACCCTTAGGGCCTGCAGACAATAGGTTGCAAACTGTTGGTGTTGATAGATGATCTTCCTCCCCTTCATGCAGCCTGGAAAATTGCTTGCTTGTCTCTTATTTAAACAAATTAAATATTCCAACCCCAAACAATGCTAGAGCTAATAATGGAAAGAGGAACCAGTTTAGGATCTGAGTTTCCTACCTCCTGATTCTTTCCATCCCCACCCCTCTGCTCTGGCATCCACTTCTTAGACTTTAATTTAATAAAAAAGTGCACAGATGTGTCAGGGAGGGTGTGTGTGTGTGCGTACAGACTCACAATGTTAACCAGAACATCTGAGCAAGGCAAGGGACAAAAAAAATCATTCCAAAGGTATCAGTGTTTCAAACTGTGGCCTTAATGCAGGGTTTGAGCTGGCGAGGTGGGGAATTACAGTCTTTTCTACATCAGGAGCACCAAAAAAAAAATCACTTTCTGCCTTTCCTACTCCTGAGACGCTCTTCTGCCTTGGCCAAACAATATTTTCTGCATTAGCACCTCGGGATGGGAGCCAGTCATAGAAAGAACCAAACACATATAGCATGAATACAGATATACAGAGCAAGAACACATTTAGTGCTGCAGAATCCTGGAGGCAAGCTTGGCTTGCAGCTCCCATATATGTGTGCCAAGGTACTTGTATGTGCTGCAGTACAGACATGTTCAAACCCTTGCACAGCAAAATACTGGAGCTATTTTAAGGATGGGAAAGCGTCTGGCTAGCAAACAAGCTTTGTGTGTTTGGGCCTGGCTCTTTTTAAAGCCTTGTTTCTTCCAGAATATTGGAAGTAATGAAAATGCCTGCAGTAAAATACCCGATAAGCCTCTCCTCCTCAATAGAGAGGGTAAATGCATGTCATTTTCCAATTAGCTCTTGCTCTGAGCAATTATGTTGATCAAATAA
>NW_016690241.1:2623684-2819149 GCF_001604755.1 Lepidothrix coronata
GAATGTGAATTCTGGAGACAGTTAATTTCATTCATCTTCCATTTTATAGCCTGATTTGCATGAGCACATAAACCAGGCTAATGTGTTATTTATAACTCTGAAAATACAATTATAACAGTCAAACATGACTCTCTGTGTGTGCAGAGAGGAAGGTTTCTGCTAGTAAATTATAATAACAGCATAATGAGGGAGTTTGTTCTTTCTCACCATCATGTTGGACAGGAAGGATGTGAGGTTTCTGTTTGAAGAACAGGGTTGGTGTTAGCGATAGCAGGTGGAGCAACGGCCCTGACCTGAACATGGGGCAGAGGGGCAGCTGAGGCCTTTCCCTCCTGTTCTGTGAAACATCATGTATGCACTGCCCCAGGGACTTGTCAGTGAGCTCTAAACATCCCCCCAGCTCCCCATACACTTCTCTCCAAGTGAAGCTGAGCACCATTTTTGAGAGAGAAGCAGGACTGTGATCCTGGGCATGAAGGTGGGTGCAAAAGAGACAAACTAGGTGTTTCCTACTTGGGATTGGTCTTGGGTGAGCATCGTGGTGCTCTGGAAAAAGCTCCAGTCGAGTGTCCTCCACAGCAAGGTACCTGTAATAACCCTTGTGAACCCGGTCCCAATTTCCATTAAAAGCATCAATTCTGCTTGTGAGTTTTCTTTAGGAAAAACAATAGTAATTAAAAAAAAAAAAGCTTAACAGGAAAGCAAACCATTTGATTTTCTTATTAAAGCTATCTTTAGATTGCCTTAACTTATTGTACCTTTTATCTGAATCCCCTGTAGCAACCTGGCCTACCATCCAACAGGAACTAATTAGCAGAGATATACAATAATAAAAGTAGTGAACAGGCATGAGCCATCACCTCAAAGGAGTATTACCTGGTTGAGTGTTACACTGGCTGCAAGGAGGAAATTTGTGCTATTAATTGCTTCCTGATTAAAGGCATTTGCAGTCTGGCCCTTAAATCTTCAAGGCCTAAAAACACATACTGAGTTAAATATGGAATTTGCCCACGGTAGTCAAAAACATTGCCCCAGACAGCAGGATTCAGTGCTGTAATTTTTGGTTGGAAATAAACACTTTCCTATCTAAGCATCCCCAAGTCAAGTACATAGACAGTGCTCCACTCAAAGCTAAAGGGCCACAAAAGGACTTGTGTGGGTTTTAAATCCTTACCATTTTCCTGTGAGGACACAATCTTACTGGCATTAATTTTACAGAGCAGGAGGCAGCAGAGGCAGAAACCCCAGGAAGTCTCAGGCTGAAAGGCTATTTAAATGGTAATAAACTTCAAGGGACAACAAAAAGTTGTGACTGATTACAGGCACACCAGGAGAGGGGCTATCTGGTGTGAAGATGGCGGGTGGTGGTGGCACAGGGGCCTTCTGCTCACTACACACATCACTTGTCACCAAGAAAACAAGATGGGGTTTAATCCCACTGGGAGGGAGAAGACCTATTTCAGGCCAGTGGACAGCAGGAAGAAAATGCTCACTGTGGGAAGTTCTGGGGTTGGGTAGTGAGGGAGGATAGTGTGTGGCGGGAGCCCAGGACGGACTATAAGAGGCAGCACTGGTGCCACATCTCAGAACAGCAGCTAATCTGGCCTCGCTGTGCACCTTTCACTAAGTATTGTTGTTTTCCCAAGGGCATTTCTTCCACCCTAACACGGTGTCACATATTACAGCCAGTCAGATGAAGCAACTTCATTTTAGCATGTCCAACTCTATTGTTGCTGCCTCCTGGAAAGTTGCAGCAGTAGTGACTTATGGAGCCTACTGCTCCCACTGAAGAAGAGGCAGGCTTTGTTTGGGACAACAATTTGTCACACTAGAGTTGAGGTGTCCTAGAAACACACACTTTTTTGCTCATGCACTGCTATTGCTCTAGTGTTGCCCCTCCATCACTGCTTTGCCAGTTGGTTTTGCTAAATTTGAAAGAAATTTACTGATGCTCCATTCATGAAAAGCACTTTAGCCTCTGATTGCCTCTGACTATAGGGACTCTCAAATTCAGGGGGACATACCATGCTCTCCAGTGTGTGCTTAGGTCAGAGGCACAAAGATCTTTTCTTGCAACCCTCCCAGTCCCCCTCCTCCCGAGTGACATTGTCATTGGTGAGAGCAAGCAGGGAGGTTTATAGCCTGAATTATGTTAAGACGTACACAGACGAACCCAACATGCAGTTTGGCCTCCTTCCTCCACAAAGCCAATCTGGCACCTCTGATGTAGAAGTTATATTGTGGAGTGGGAAAACAAACAATCTTGACAATTGTTAGTGAGGCGGAAAAACAGCAGAATGGGAGCTGCTTATCAGAGACCTGCATTTTGAGACAAAAATTCACTGAGTCCTGAGGAAGGAAGGATTCTCTGCAGAGCTTTAAGTACTCTCCTGACAACCCCATCCTGCAGGAGCTGGGGCTGGGAGCTAGGCCCCTTCCTATTGTGAATACTGGGTCTGAAGAACTGAAAATGAACATAATAGGAATCCCCAGACTGCAACAGTGCTATAAAGCTATAATTAAAACAAAACAAAGCAAAACACATTAGTCTGAACGAATCAGACTGGCACAGACTGTAGTCTATGAATTGTGATTTTTAGGAGCAGTAAGAATGACTGAAAACTCAGGGAACTCAAAGACCAGAAGTGTGGAAAAGTTTGAGGCAAAGTTTTCCGTCACTTCATAGGCAGGTTGGGGGGGTGTTTGAATTCAGATCTTAATTTTGCCCAAGTCTGCAGGTGTTTAGATTCACATGCCTCATATCACAAAGAATTTGACTAACTCTCTCACCTTCATGAGCATTTTAATTTTATCCGGACCAGCTTTCTGGAAGGACAGAGAAAGAACTGTGTGTTGGTGCAATTAGCTGATGAGCTGTATGCTTTTTTTTTTTCTTTAATAACTTAACATCATCATTAATCCAAGCATCTCCAAGGATTTCCCAAGCAGCAGTGAAGTTAGCATTACCTGCTCTTCTCCCTGGTTCACCTTCCTAGTGCAATACATTCAATAATCACATGTCAACATATTAGCACATCTGAACAAAATTTCCAACAGCTGCAGGGCCAAATATATTCTGGGTAATCTAAGCCAATGCCTCAGAGCCCAGCTCCTGCCATAACGTGAGGAGATTAATTTCTCAGCTTTCATACTTGCTTTTAGCTCTTGTACTGGTCTATGAGAACAAATTGAATGCAATCCTCTCTGCTTGCCTGTACAGCAGGTGCCTGTTTTTCCTGTGCCGAGGTGATGCTCACCAACACAGAGTTCCTGTGGAACCCGCTGGTCACCATGCCCATCACAGCTCGCTTCCAGTAATTTGGGGAGCAAGTTCTGTCCAACCTCTCGTATTATCTTCTGCTTGTGTGGGAAGTGGGATGCTCAGGCCCTCGAAAGGAATCCAGCTACTGCATGGGGAGGGAGAGAGAATAAATACCACAGGGCCACAGAAGGGTGATCTGAAATTGCCTTAAAACTGCCCTGATCAGTCACACTGGGAAGGGTAATACTGCTTGCAGGTCAGCACAGACCAGGCCTCTTGCTAATACTTTCTCTCTGGTGTGTCAAACAGAGCACATCTGTAGTAGAGAATCCAGTTCAGCTTGTAACCCTGAAGTTGAGAACTGTATTACAGGGCACGTTGAGGCCACTAAAGCTTTATTAGCAAAGTTTCCTAAATAAACAAGAGGTAAAAACTCTGTGTCCAAGGTGGCTCAATCAAATTCTGATCTATTACTCCAGTCATCCATTCCCTTGAAATGATAAAGAGCGTAAACCTATTTTCCCCAGAATTTGCAATGTTTCTCCACTACTTTTCAGAATTTGTAGGGATTGAATTCATATCACAATCCTTCAACGTGTGAGGAAAAAGATATGGCTACAGCCTGTGCTCACAAAGCTGCTTAACAGATAAGCCCCATCCTGGATTTGATTTTCTTCAGAGAAAATACACTGAAGAGTCTGCAGAACTACTAACATTTTTAAGTAAAAGGTAACCCAATTAAATTGTATGAGTTGTGCAGCAGAGGGAATATAACGAGTGTATAAGATTGGTGGTGGGGACCTTCCATGTTACTGTACTGGAATGCAAAGCTGCACTGTGAGCATGAAGTCTCATAGGAATTTCAATCCAATATTGAAGTAAAACAACAAGAGGACATACAGGCTTGACTTTGAGAAGTCATTAAGCTGAACATCTTACAACTGAAGCTGGGACAAGCGACTTTTCATATCTCTGTGGGAGCTTGAGGTCTAGCAGAGTGTTTCTCAGGCAGAAGAAAAGTCACATGTTGGTACATACCTTTAGGAAAAGTAGAAAGGCGAGATACTCTGCAGAATGCCTGCCAATGGTAAAGAAACACAGCAGGAAAAGAAAACATGAAGAATTGAAAATGAACAGTACAAGAATTAGAAAATGCAGAAGTTAAGCACTACCAAGGAAGGAAAAAGAGCTGAGCCTAGCATCTGAACCATTCACTGCAGCATCTTCATCCCCCAGCATGCGACCAAAACATGCCAAGCCACGCTGCAAGGCAGCACAGCTTTAATGCCCGCGCCTGTCCACGGCTTGCTGAGGTTTCAGTGCACAAAGCTCCATCTAGTGAGAAGATGGGTTGTACTGCACATTCAGCATTCAAGTTAAGTATGGATTGACTCCAGCCACAAAATAATGTCTGGAAGGTAACAAACCCTAAAGGGTTACGCTGCCTTGGTGTTGATAATACCTCGCACATCGGAAGTCCCATTAGACTAAAGTACAGCCTGTACTCAATTTGAATCAGATACAATGTCGAGAAAACATTTTCTTCCAACTTCACTCAAGTGACTTCATAAGAATGTAACTGAAGTGACATCACCTGGCTTTCATCACTTGGCTGCCACCTACATCTCCCTCACAAAGGACTGATCTGAAGCTCTTTGACTTCACTGGAAATTTATTAAGTGGACTCCAACTGTGAACTGTCCTCTTTCTGATGATGATGCAATAAAACCAGAAACACACCACTACTGTCATATGGCTAGAAGTTTTAATACATGGTCTTCATTGTTCAGAAAAGTTATTGCATTAAATCCTTACATAAGTTCATCTGAATTAAAAAAAAATAAATCTTTACACATCACAATTTTTTCACAGCAGCTAAAGGAAACCAGATTTTATATGCCATTGTGTAAAGAAAAAAAACCTCAACAACCTAGTTCTTTCTCAAATCAACAAAACTGTTATCATAATTTTTTTCTGTTAACTGAACTAACGAAGCATGTTTCATTTAACTGCACACCATTTCTTCATATTATTGTTTTTCTTTTACTATGACTTCAATAGATTCACAAGTTACAAAATATCAATGCTACCTAGTGCAGTTTATACAAATCCACAGGTGTGTTTGAATTGCGACAGGCACAAGAACAGAATATATGATGACCCAGATGAAATGCCAGATTCCCTGATCCATTAAAACCAACATCAGTGTAAGGCCACTGCTCCATGGATGACAGCAAAGACAAAATCAGTAGGCTCTGTGTGCTATAGATTGATGAAGGGCTCAGTGACAGAGGCATAACAGAGCACGTGGCAGAATTACATTCTACATTTTGTCCTCTGATGAGAGTAAGCACCAGCTTGAAACAGAAGCATGAATAGGGCTCTTTTCCTATTCAATCTTATGCCAATGCTGAGAATCGGGAAGCTATAATTCAGCTTCTTATGTAAAATCCTCAAGCATTGCCATAATCAGTCTTGAGTCCCAGATCTTACCCTTCTCTTACACACACACACACAGACAAAGGCTCATCTGTATTTATTCTGCTTTCTTCTGCTGTAAAGAAAATAATGAAATATACCTGTGTTCTTAAAAAAAAAAAGCCATTCCCTCTCTCTCTCCTCCAAAACACCCATCACCACAGAGAGCTCTCACTTATAATCCACTTGAAAGTATTTCTCAGATTAAGAGCCAGGTTCCTATCTTGGCCCACTTTTAACAGATGACAGGGATTGTATCACTTTGCTATACTTCACTAGGTTATGGTATCAAAAATAGTTCACTAGTGAAATAACCCATGGGGCTCTCTCTTGGACATAACATGTTCACATAAGTTCTAACTCTCACTGTCCCTGTCCTTTAAAACAAAACTAGAGCTGTTTCAGTGGGTTTCAATCAGTTTCAGCTAGGAGCAATGAGTTAAGTTACCCTTCAGAAACATTTTGTGTGACTTCCATGATTTGCTAGCAAAAGGCCCACACACTGAAAAGCAAGTGAGCAGCGGCAGTAGGATGCTTTGCAAAATCTGACAGTTCAAAAGGCATTCAAAGAGCAAGAGAACAAAAACAGCCACTGCAGTGAAAACTGCCTTGAACTAGCACTGTGAAAACAGGTAGAAATGAAGAAGCTCCAGTATAAGCAGTTATGCAGAATGTTTTACTAGTGACATCTGTTGTTTGTTTGGGCAGTCACAAGGCATTCATTAACACAATACAAATTGCAAAAGCTTTAATTCAAAAGTGCTAGAGGAACAGGATACTCAATTATTACAGTAAAGAACACTTATTGAGGGACTAGTACAAGGTTATTTAGCTGTAACATGATTTTCTCACAAATAAGAAAGTTTGTACCAAAGGGGAAGAAGTTTACCCAGCTCAGAAGTTGATGCTGACAGCTTTCTAAAGCCAGCCTTGACACAAGACTTGGCTTATTTTATTTTCACAGACATATACTGCACCAGCCAGCCACCACCATTCAATCCAAACATACAAGCATTTGTATAAACTTCCCCCATTAACATCAGAGTTCCCAACCAAATTCTTGTGATTTCTGCAAAAAAGACAGTTCTCACTGGTTGTTGCTGTATTACAGGAAACAACAGCATTTCCAGGAGACTGTATTTTGGAGTTCACATCATTTACCAAAAGCCTCAACACAGTCTCTTCATCAGGTGCTGCTTCTGTACAGCAAAACTAGCATTCTGTCTCTTCCAAACAAAACAGTACCTTCAGACTCTCTCCCTGCCTTGCAAGTCTCAGGAACATTTACGCCTCTTCACTCTGGTTTCTATCAGCAGATAAAGGCCCATAATGCATTTATGACAGCACCTCAAGAAACAGTGCACACTTCATTCAATGGACATGACCCCAATGAAATCCATGAAAAAACATAGAAGAGGAACACAGAGAGTAAGGGAAGCAGTTTATTCTCACTCCTCTTGAAGGGAACAAATGGTTCTGACAGCAGGTTTGTTTTCAGAGAGCTGCAATTTAAGCTGACAGGCCAGCTCATTAAAAGAAGAAGCCCCTTCACCCTTCACCCCTCTGAAATGAAAATAATCTGAATATTACAAAAATGGAAAAGTCTGCATTGTTACCACACAAATCACACTGTGCAAACTCATGTCATTTATCTGCAGTGCTGAGTCACATCTGGATGGTGGATGTGCCTCACCGAATACCACGCACTGGGAGTGCTCCAGCACTTCCCCTCCTACCAGAACTCTGCCTTAAAGAATTCCTACAGTGACATGATGAGAATTGATCTTTTCCTGTCATATGCTGTACATATATTTAAGACTTTCACAGACAATTAGCCAAAAATTGTGTATTACAGTTATTTCCCAAATCACAAACACTACAAAAGCCCTTCTTACAGGATATGCCAGCCAAGGACATGTGACCTCCACCTTCTCACTTTCCCAGCCCCCTTCCACCAAGTAAAGCATTGCATGCTTGCAGGCATTGATTCTAAATCTTCAGCTTCTGCAATGCAGCAGTTAACAGTTCTGCATTTTTCAGGGACTCAAAAAAAACCCCATTGAGTTCATATATTCAATGTACAACATTTTCAGTAAGTGCTTCCACACCCTGTCCACAGGGCCACTTCACACCACAGAGGTGGTACTTTCCGGATTTACACGCATCAATCTTGAAGCATTTCTCAGATCCTGTAGCTGCTTGGCTGGCTTTCCAACTCCTTCCTCAAATCTTTTTTCCACAACAGGAAGGACAGTTTCATACAGGAAAGAGGCGTTCTGCCTAATGAATGCCTTTTTCTCAGGGTCCTGTTCACACCGTAAACTGTAATCAACATGCTGGACGGCCACCAGGATGATTTCCACGAGACTCTCCAAAAGAACCATATGCAGCTCTGGAAAGTAAAGCTTTAAAGCTTCCTCCAAGAAGGCCATAGTCTGCTTAGTGAAAGCTACTACAGTATAACTAAGGTTGACCCAGCAGTCATCACCTGTGTATTGGTCAAAATTGCCCACCCCACAGCTCCTCATCTCCTCCCTGAGCTTCCCCAGTGCCTCTGGAGTCATTAGGTTCATCTTTCTCCACATCTCCTCAGAGTTGCGGTGCTTGGTGGCCTCAATGATGATATCCTTGTAGCTCTGTAAAGCGCCTTTGATATCCTTCACCAGAAGGGCATGAATGATAAAGGTGAGATCCAGTCCAATCTCGCTAAGCTGCTTGCAGTGCTCTTTAGCTACCTTGGGTATTAATGAAAAGCAAAGGATGTTAGTGTGCTGGCCCCTTTTATGTCTTACCAGTTTATCAAATTTATCATTGTCAGAAAAGTGAGAAGTGTTATTCATACTTTACATGTTTCTAATGCTTTTAGAATCTCCTTATTAATGAGAAAGTAATAACTGAAAGATAAACCCTGGCTGCAAAAATACTCTGCACAATTACATTATAACCCGCTCACACACCCATAACCTAAAAAAGTTAGTCTTGCCAAAAAATATGGAAATGTAGTCCAGGACACCCTTGGAAAACAAATAGAAAGTCTTGATGCACTTATAATTCAAATATAACTCATCTAAACTTTAGGATCTCCTACTGGTTAAAGGCAAATTAAGAATAAACACATTTTGCATTTCCAATAAAGGCAAGGTTTTTCTTGCTGAATATTTTTAATCTTAATGCTTTCCTCTGTTAAATTGAAAAAAACCAAACTAACCTCAAATGAATATTAACCTTTCAACGCAGGAAACATCTCTGGAGACCTGCTTAAGAGTCAATAGCTAAACTCGGGTTAGAAAAGATGATTTAAAGCTTTGCAGCCTTTGTTTTGACTTTCGTGTCCCACCACCCTCTTTGGATCCTCTTACCTTGACGCACTCTGCCGCAGTTGACAAACTCTCTTTGCTATCAAATACTTGCTTACTGAAGGCATCGACAAACATCTTCATGGAAGAGCGGGCCCAGACAACGAAGGCCGAGTAGCAGCCGTTGTTGCCAGCGAAGTCCGTCTCAAACTCTCTGGCCGTCTCTAGAAGGCTGGTGAAGAAGACGTGGCAGAGCTTGTGGATGTAGAGCAGCGTAGCACCCTCGATGCGCAGCTGTCGGATGGCCGTCTGCACCGCGGCTGCCCGGTTCTTCAGGAAGAGCTCACAGGCCTTGGTGGACTGTCCCAGGCGAATGAGCTGGGACACAGCTCGGCGGGTGGCCCGTGGCCCTCCTCGCAGCGACCGGTCTGGAGACAGCTCGAACACCAGCACGTCTGTGAGCTGCCGGACCCGCTCGTCGACCTTGGCCCGCAGCTCCTTCACGGGCTGGCTCACAGGCTTGTCCCCCAGGTACTCATTGAGTTTATCCAAGAGGTCCACTGCCCCCTCGAAGTCCCGCTGCGCAATGCAGACATCCAGGTCCTCAGGCAGCTCCTGGATCCACTCAAGTGAAAGGTCTACAACCTCCTCCTCAGCAGAGGGCTCCTCCTCCTCCTCTTCCTCCTCATCCTCATCGAAGGGGTTGGTGGATTCGGGGGGTGTTGGGGCAGGCCGGGGCAGGGCCTCCTGCTCCAGGCGCCGCTTCTCGCTGAGGGCCCGGTTGCGCTTGGTGTCCTCCAGCACCTCCAGCCACTCCTTCTTGATCTTGGCGTTTTCAGCCTGAAAGATGCGGCTCTCAGGGAACATGAGCAGCTTGAACATGTCCTTCATGGGCGGGTTGTCCTTGACGTTGACCACAGCCAGCCCATCGAGGGGGTACAGGGCGTCGTAGCGGTAGGCACCGCGCCGGTTGGGCAGCGCGGTGGCCACGAGCAGGCAGTCGTTCATGAGGAAGGCATGGACCCGCTGGATCTGCGCCATGTGGTCCGCGTCGTACTCCACCAGGTCCCCGTTGTACACCAGGTACTTGCCAGGGCTCTCAGGCAGGAGGTCGCGGCAGCCCTCCACCTTCTCCAGGAGGGTGGTGAGGGTGCGCTGCCGCCCCTCCTCGCTGGCCGCCGCATCCTTGGCCGACAGCGGCAGGAAGGGGTCGGCGGCGGCGGCGCGGCGGGCGCCCAGCGCGGGGTCGTCGCGGTCGGCCTGGAGGAGCAGGGCCTGGGTGACGGCCTCCATGATGCCCTTCTGCTCGGTGAGGATGTGGCTGAGCTGGTACATCTCGCTCTCCAGGTAGCTGATCTCCCGCGCCGTCTCGATGAACTGCCGGTAGTTCTGGTACACGTTGCGCTTCAGGCTCTGCGCGGTCTCCTCGCTCAGCGCCTGGATGCGCTGCCGGTGCTCCTGCAGGTCCCGGTCGCCGTCCGACTGCTGCGACAGCTGCTTCACGTACTCCCCCGCCGCGAAGCCGCCCGACTCCAGCTGCCGCCGCAGCCGGCTCCCGCCGCCGCCGCCCTCGCCCAGCGACAGCGCCATGATCCCGCCGCTCCCGCCGCACGGCACCCGCCTCGCCGCCGCCGCCGCCGCCGCCGCCACTGCCGGGGAGAGCGCCGCGCCTGCGCCGCGCAGCACGGCCCGGCCCAGCCAGTGGGAGCGGTCGCCGAGGGTGACGCGTGGGGACGCACCGCCCTCGGACGGGGTCGATGGGGGGATCCCGGCGCGTGCGCATTGGGGAAGGACGGGGCAGCTTTCCATGGATCGCTGCTGCGCGTGCGCCGGAACGCCGCCGTTTCCCGGCGCATGACTTATCAGCATGGCGGAAGCTATGCCCGAGATGGAGGATGAGGATTTCTTGTTTGCGCTCAAGCTCCAGAGGGAGTGGGAAGAGGAGGATAAGGCAGCGGCAGCGGAGGAGGCGGCAGCAGCAGCAGCAGCAAAGCGCGCCGATGTCCCGCCGTACCGCGCGTCCCCCCGCCCGATGTCGGTGGTGGACGAGGCGTGGGAGCTGCTGGACCCCAGCCCCGACGTGCACGGCCTGTTCGTGCACTTCAACCAGACGCTCTTCTGGAGGAAGCTGGAGGCTGTCACGGTGTCCTGGAGCCCCCGCATGACCAGGTGCAGCACCGGGGGGCGGGTGGTGGTACGGTGACGCCGCTCTGTGTCTGGAGCTGCCCGCCGTACCTCCGACGGGCCCCGGCAGCTGCCGGTGGGGGATCAGAGCTGTGGGAAGAGGCCGTCACCCCTCGAGCAGCATGGCTGGGAGTCTCGGGGAAGGGAGGAAGAGCTGTCATTTGTCACTGCGTGCTGCTCCTACTTGTGCCGCCGTAGGCGCGCGGTGCTTCTCTTCCCAGATACTTGAATGTCCCGCATCCCTGGTATAGCTGGCACAGCAGGACATGGGTGGGTCGCTGTCATTGTCTGGTTTGCCTTTCGTCTGTCGTCCCTGGCAGCTATCAGTGGCTTTACCCGGGGTGCGGGCAAGCCCGGAGAGATGTTAAACTGGAAGGAATCACTTGACACTTGTGGAAACCTCACGTACTCGTGTTGCTGCTCTGGTTCTCAGTGTTTGCGATAGTTTTACAGCACAGCAGAGAGGCAAATATGAACGAAAAATGGTATATCAGCAAAACTTAGAATAGACTAGGAAGGGGAACATACAAGAACCTGAGACTAAACAAAACCAGAAAGCTTTGAGGTGCGGGGTGCAGTTCTGCAGAAGGTGCACTTGCTGGTGGCTGGAGTTCTGCCCTGTCATATCCTCTGCTGGTTGCGCTATTCTTTAGACACTTGAAAGTCGTTGGATATTGAACTGGTAGAGGACTAACTCAGTAACACAAAAAAGAAAAAAAAAAAGCAAGTGTTTTCTTATGGATTAGCACACAGAAGTGATGGTTTAGTATGAGTCAAAAATTTAGGGAGGGTGAGGAGTGAAATTGAAGCAACCAGCAGTTAAGTCAGTGTTTGCTGCTGTGAATGTCTAGCCTCCATTTAGTGCATTTCACTCCATCACGAGTTCCAAAGGAAACAGTCCTCTGCCTCCTAAACAGGTTTTTCAACTCTAACGTACTTGTCGGGTTTTTTTTCTTTGCTGGTTTTTTCATGTTCTGAGTGACCTAGCGTGTTGGAAGGGGATGGCATTTTAACTTAAATTCTCCATTTATTTCATGTACTACAGAAACAAGTAAATTTTCGTATTTTCTTCCTGCCTCTCTTTTCAGCTCTGCTGGAATCTGTACATATCATGAAAAAAGTGGATTGTGTTCCATTCGTCTGAGTGAGCCACTACTAAAGTTAAGACCAAGGAAGGATCTCGTTGAGGTATTTGAAGATTGGTCATGAATCTGCACATAAAATTTATTGTGCCTCCCCCCCGCCTTGCTCCATATGAACATTTTACATTTCTTAGTGAGATTCTTACAGACAGTAACTTATAGATCATAAAATAGTGGTGGCTTTACTGTTATGTTTGTGTGGCTTGTGTTGCAATATCATGGTAGTCTTTAGTTTTATGTTTTTAAATGGACAACTTCAAGTAGGAGTCTAAAGTCACTTGTTTATTTTACTGACTTTATAAAGAGAAAAAAAGACCCCAAGTTTTTAACTCCTAAATTATCCTTTAGTGTTCAAAACAAACATGGACTGTAGTTTTGAAAGGGCCAACAGCAGAAAATATGGATATAGAATATGACTTTGTGTTGCTTGTTGTGCCTCTGTCAGAACTGCTTCTTTGAGCTGACTGAACATTCAGATTTGCCTAATGAACAGAAATGCTGTAGAGTTTCAGCTTTCTCACAAGTGACTCTTTTTTTGGATTGTAGAGGGAATAATTTGTGACTTAAGTTTGAGGATTATTTCTTCTTTTTGGAATGTCACTTATTGTAGAAATTTTCTCCAGTATGTTTTGATAGTATGGGAATTTGGTTTTATAGGTCAAAGTATTATGTTTTTGTGACCCACACTGAACATGTGAACGCTCAAAGATAAGATCGGTGTCGCAATCGATGTAGAGGACTAAAATACTTGCAGCTTAATTTTGAAACTATACATAATGGCTTGTCCATAAATATCTAATGATTTGCATAATTTCAGACACTGTTGCATGAAATGATCCATGCCTTGCTCTTTGTTACTCATAACTACAAAGATCGTGAATCTCATGGACCAGAGTTCTGCAAACACATGCGTCGCATTAATCACTTGACTGGAGCCCATGTCACAGTAAGCATAATCCTCTTAACCTGATTTAATAGAGCCTTCTTCCTGATTTGGTGTTTTAATTGCCCAGTGTGGTATGAGTAATATGCTTGTTCTTGCCAGACACTCAACAGTTGGTACCAGTACAAATTTGCTTCCAAGTGTGTGCCAGTTCCATAGTTATTTTGTTGGGGACAGTGGTGGGAACAGGTTGAGGAAGATGTGGTGAGTTGTTAGTTGCATAATTTTCGAGTATACTCTCTGTAAGTATTTTACTTTAAGCTTTTGTGGTAAACTCGAAACAGCTTAATGATAGCAGGGATAGAATAGCTCCATGTTCGGAGTAGTACTTGTGGAAGAAGAGTCTATTTTAGTTATAGTTACTTTATATCAGTAGAAGCTAATGATACTTATGTCGGTGATACTTTAAAGTAATGTGTCTGATAAGATCAATTAAGGTGGTAGCTGAAGGGAGAATACTGGTATGGTTTGCAATGCATTCTAAACAGTTCGTCGCTCAGGGTGAAACTGTAGATAGATTTCCAAAGTGATTTTATTGCAGTTCAAACAAGATAGCCAGGACATATTCCTACACATCTTGTCCTTTTTTTTTTAAGCTTTGTTTTAATGGTAGCTAAATGTTGATCAAATTTTACCTGGCTCCAACTCTTTTAACTGGTAATGTAAAAATCACAGCAGTAGTGGAAAAAATGGACCGGTAATGGATTTTTTAAAAAATATTGTAAGCTACTGATATAAAATTAGAAACTTTCTGAATGACCGTTTTATTGTTTTGGTTTGGTTTTTTTACTTAGATTTATCATAACTTTTATGATGAGGTTGATGTGTACCGCCAGCACTGGTGGCGATGCAATGGCCCCTGCCAAAACAGAGGACCTTATTTTGGGTATGTGAAGCGCTCCATGAACAGAGCACCCTCTGCACACGACCTCTGGTGGGATGACCATCAAAAGACATGTGGAGGCACATTCACAAAAGTGAAAGAGCCGGAGAATTTCTCCAAGAAATCAAAGCATAAAACTGAGACAGCAAAACTTCCACATTTCAAGTCAAAGAACAAAGGTATTTTGTTATTTCTTTTCCTTTTCCAAACTGATTTTTTCCAAATGTTTTCTTGGAACATTTTTGGACCAACCACTACATAAGCTTTGTTTAGATGTTACTGTTATCTAGCAAAGAATAGGACCTGGGGTTTTTGTGCATTTCTAGGCTCCTTCTCAACTGAATTGTCTGTAAAAAGTTTTGTTTGATGCACTCTTTTCAGGTAGCAGAGGTTTTGTATGAAGCATGTCAAATATTAAGCCCATGATTTTTAAACGGAAAAGTTACTAATTTTTTTTTTTAATCTTATTTTGCAGGCAAGACACAAATGCATGGTACTCAAGATCTGATGCCTTTTAGTGGAATGGGTTACCGGCTTGGAGGAGGAGACAGTGTACTTTCAGAAAAAGACACAAATGCCAGCAGCAGCATTGGAAACAGTGAATCACATGGTTCACAGCATCATTCAGCAGTAAGGACAAGACCAATCCCTAAAAATGAGATAAAATTTGGAAAATTACCCCATAGTGGCATCTTTCCACTTCATACCGATGATGGCAGTGAGAAGATCAACTTAACTTTAAAGCATGAGTTTCCTAAACTCTCTGTTGCTAACACAGAAGATTACGAGAATGATAGTGGATTGCCTGCTAGAATGGCTCATGTTAGGGAATTAAAATCAAACCAAGGCTCTGCAAATAACAAGAGGGCTCTGCCGTCTCCCAACCGGCCACCCAAACAAATTTGTCTGGAGCAGACAACAACAGCTCAGGTTGCATCTGAGAAAAAAAGCTTAGAATGTATTAATACACCACAGCGATGGCCAAAAATGGAAGACAAAACTGCCTTTGAAAAGTATTTCATTAAAAAAGGGGGTACTGGTGTCACTTCAAGTATAAATACAACTATGAAAACCAAAGCTGAATTTACACAGTCCTCTGCAAGTTCTAGCAATCCTGTGAGGCAGGATAAAAATGTCAGTTGTCCTGTCTGTGAAACTGAGGTTTTGGAATCTAAAATAAACGAACACCTTGATTCTTGTCTTGCATGAAACAGCAGAAAGCTGTCTCAAAAAGGTAAATCAGGGCTGAAAACATTGCTTGAAAGTTACTTTGCTCAGAGTTTGCTTAGCTGTGGTTACACTCCTGTGTGCCTGTTCTGAAATGGAATTTAAACTGTTACTGACCCCCATATCCTGACACTAGTAAGTAAAAGCTGCTAGCAATATTGGTAAAGACTGTTCCTGGACATGCCATAAAACCCTTCATGATTTTTTCAGTTAAATTTCCAGTCCTTTACAGGTCAAATTAGGATTAAAATGTTACATTAGTTGACAGTCTTTATTTTACTCCTTTTGGAAGCCAGTCAGCTTGGTGGTTAGTACCTAAGAGACCAGTCAGTTGAGTACTAAAGTCATTGTGCCATGAAAAGTCAGGAATGTTTTCTAGATAAGTTTTCTGAAACATTAATAGTTCTCTTGTTGCACTAAAGTATTTAACGGGTTAAACATTAAATAGCTTGATACCTCACCTGTAAAACTGTAAATATGTTTGCTTAAACATAAAATTGTTTTAGCATAGTTTTTAGGCAAAATTGTTTTATATCTTGCTGCTGTCATTTTCAATGGCTGTATCAGCCTGGTTTGTGGATTTTGCCTCATTACTTGCTGCTTTCTTAACTCTTTTTAAACATTTTGTATTTTTTAAAATAATGCCACTACAGAAGTTTAATGTAAATAGTTTTGTTCTTGCCTACTCTAAATAAATTGTTACTGAATTTTAAATTTCCATTAAGCCTGGCCATTTTGTGCTACTTACCAGTGGGTTCTTCTGTATATCTGGTAACAGTCTGGTTTAATAGAGCCTTTCTGATTTAATGCTTTTCCTTCTTAAATTTCCCTGTAAAAACAGGTGCTGGTGAATACAGATTGCATCAAATTCTGCTTTTCCAACCTATTTTTAAAACAGTTTCACTTTTGTTGCACTTCTGTGAAAAATTTTACAAATACTGATTCTAAATCTTGATTTGCCATGTTAATTTTCCATACTTCCATCCTAAAACGGCAGCATCTATCAGTGTTTCCAGTGAGATTTGACATTTGTAGGGATGGGACTACCCAGAAGTATTTCTACTGTCATATGTTTTTAAGATGAGCACAAGATTTGCACCACAAAGGGTCTCTCACATCATTAAGCACTTTTGAGAGATATTTCCCTTATGATTGTTCACATCAGTTTCCTCATTTGTCTTTCCTACTGTGACAGATAAGAGTAAAGGAGAAGGAAGGATTGTGGGTATTGTTAAATGTGGTTTGTTTTTTTTCCCTAATGTCTTCTTTTACTTCTAAATTGTTCATTTGAACAACAAATAGAAAACAAATGTGGGATTTGACCTGGGGAATTTAGTGAATAGTATAGCCTGTTAAGGTAGGGAGAGGGGAACTCAAGCTATAGGCAAGTTCTGTATCTAATATACAAATGTCCTAAAATAGATCTGTTGTCCAAACAATTGAGCAGTTCTGGACCAGCTGTGGAAAAACAGCACCTCTGCTCACATGTTTTTACAAGGAAGTTATTCTAATGCCAAGATTCCTTTTATCTGGAAAGAAAGGCTCTGCAGTTGCCATTGCAGGCTAATAGTAATGTGTCATGGCTCCCTTCTTTTGGGGTATGTTACTACAAATGCTGTTTCTGTAAAATGTTCTTGAGTACAGTGTCCTACCCACAGTGATAACGACTACCAGTACGGTTTTAAAATATGTTGCTCAGTTTGGGTCAAAGGTGAGAAATTTCATCTTCTCTATCAGTTGACTTTGTCCTGAGTGAATTTAGATACTGCCTAGAACAACGCAAGCTGGTAATGAGTCTTGGACAAACATGCTTCACCAAAGTGCAGCATTAAGTTTCCTGACTGGAAATTTGAGAAACAAGTTAATAGACTTGATTTCTGGGACAAAGCAGGTATGAAAGAAGGTCAAGTGTGTGCGTGCTGTTTGTCAACAAATGGTTCTGCAAACTAAAGGCAAAAGCCTTCTCATTTTGTGGTGATCTACTGGAATTGCTCTGAATGATTCAGAGAAGAGTTCTAGAGGTTAAACTACCTAAGTGAGGGTTACTTAGCTCTTTCATTATTATAAGAGACTGCTTTCGAGTTGCCCTGAAACTGGTTATCAGGCAAGAAACCTTGAAGGTCAAATATTTTCAAGTGTTTTTATGGAAACATTATCTAGGAAGTTTTCTTAAAACTTGAATTCTGATGAAGCAGGGGGAAGAATTTTTCTCTGGACTACTACAATGCATTACTATCTTGCAAGAAGATACGTAATAGAAATAGTCTGCTTTCTAACATGTTTTAAAAGCAATAATGTGCATTCTTCTATCCTTTAGCATCTCCAGTAGTCCAGTCACTATTTGTTTTCTCATAGGATATCTGGGTCACCTGGGAAGCGTATTCTCACAGCAAGTTCAACCCTAATGCCCATGCATAAGCTGATGAGCGGGCTATTTACGTCTAGGTGGAAGCACGCCAGGCAGGGCAAGTGCTGCTGCCCAGACTCTATAATCAGGAATCAGTTACGTGAGCCCCCCTTCTAGGAATATTTTCCAAGAGAACAACCAGAGAAATACTGTTCATTTGGAACAGGCTGTGCTATCTGCCTCTGGTCCAGTGTTAGTGATGAAGGACACCAGGTAATAATCTAGTACAAAATCAAAGGCTAGAGAGGGCTTAGTCATAACTGGACAAGTAGTGAATAAATCCTGAGGTGCAAGTTTCTCTTGCTGCAGCAGGAGGACATGCCACAGACTAAATGGTTTGTGGGGGTTTTCTTCTTCCTCGTGTGTTCTTCTGGAGCTCCTCAATTCTGTTGTATTTTCCATACACACCGCATGTCTGTACATCCTTCAAGTAAAGCAAGTTACACTGTACTGAAGGGTAACAGCAAGAAAGAATAAATGGTGAGTTTCTGAGGAAAAAGACAGGTGGACATTTCTTCTACGTGGTTTAATTCATGATGATGGTGGGATGATGCAGACTCCTCTGGCTGGAGAGTGTTAAGAAACTGCCACCACAGGAGTTTGCTTCATCACTGCTGGCTCTGGTCATCCTAGAACACCATGTCCATGCTGTTGCATTTTGCCACCTTAAATTGAAAGGCCACTAAAAGGTTGGACTGGCTGACCTGAGGTTACACCTGACCTACATCTCCTTATGAGCATGATTGTTGCTGCCTGATGTGGTGAAGGCAGCAGTGAAACAGCTGCTCTCCAACAGCTGCTTCTTACCAGTTAGCTGGCATTCATCAATTTTACACTCCAGACCGAAATGCCCAAGTTCCTACTTGCATCTGGATTATTACAGCTGTTTTGAAGTCTTGGGCTTAAAGAAACCATTTTTTTCCATGTGAACATAAAGACTCTACATAAAATTACCCTTGAAGTGTATTTTATGGGTAGACAGCCCTGAAAGAGACTTGCATTTCCCTACATGTGCGTGTTTTCAAATACTCGTATCTATGGGAAAAAAATGCCAAGACCCCGGGCTGTGTGGAGCTTTGGGATTCTACAGCAGGCCGTTAGGTGGCACTCCTTGCACATAAAGAATACTTACTTTTCCTCTCTGACCTATGCGGGAAGAGAGCTCAGAGTGCGATATTAGCAGGCTGGTAGTAGTATGGCCAGTCTTCTCGAGCAGGCTGGTATTTCACCTACATCTGCACTCCAGGCTGACCATGGATCAGTAGGAACCCTGACTGAACCACAACAAGTTAAGAGAGGAGGAAGGAGGAGCAGAGAGGGAATATCTGCAACTAGCTGGAAGATGAGAAGTAAATTTACAACTGAGTGTTCTATGAGTGATGCTTCTAGCTTTGCTGCAAGAGGGACTTGGAAGATGGGAGAGTAGCTCCTTTTTCTAATTCAGGACTCATGAGAAACCCCAAAGGCATCCTTTTGTGGGCTACAGTTATGGCACCACTTGTATCCATTGCAGTGACAAAACTAATTTTCTGTTACCCTTTGGCATCAACACAGCTCTGCAAGAGAGGCAGGACAGAGTTTTAGGAAGTCAGAGAGGCTTATAAAACACCAAATTTAACTTTTGTGCCCCGGCTAAGCCAGGGAGCTGGAGGGGTGTGACAGGCTCAGGGAAGGGTAGTGTACTACAGGTGTGAAAGCTTAAAATGGGACTCAGCCATGGCCTTAATTCCTGTGTTTCCTTTTATCTTCTGCCAGGTCAGGCTGCTTTAAGACTAGATTAAATTTCTAAGCAGGTGCAGCAACTTGGCCTGAATAGCTCGCACTGTTTCTGTTCCATCCATCCTCTATCGTTCGCATCATTTCACCTGCTTTTATTCCGCAGTAAGTCTTCGACATTTCCTAAACTGCATAACAAAGAATGTTTGAAGGGGCAAACCCCAACAAGCCAAGTATCTGACTCCACCACTGCTTAATTTAGAAGCAGTGTTTATTTTTCTGTAACTGATGTCAACCTTTGGATCGTAATTTCTGTGTTTGCTGCAAGTACCTTCTCTTCAGAGATCTGTCGCTAGTGGCATAGAAAGTCTGGGGTAAGATCTGGGCTAGAGCTCAGTAAGCCCTGGTACATGGTTTAGTTGAGGATTTTAGTGCTTCTCGTGACTTCATTAAGCAACTTACCAATGGCAGGAACAGCCATAGGGCCTCTCTGCTCTTACTCCACTTCCTCTCTAGTGCTTCACTCCCCTGCCTTTGCCTTCCCACTGGCGCTGGTCTCTTCCCAGAAGCATCCCAGTAATGACCTGCTTTCTTCCCTAGAGGATCTGTTTGGTGGGTGTGCTGCCAGTGCTTTGGATCTGTTTGGTGGGTGTGCTGCCAGTGGTTTGTAAGCAGTTTATGATTCACCAGGAGGGTGTGGGTTGTGTTTGGAGGGATACACAAAGCTAAAAATCTGTGCTAACGACTTGCTCAGAGGGAGCTCACCTGCAGATGTGAGGGCAGCCTCTGCAGCACTTGTCTGCAGCCAGTGCAGGATGGGACACAGCCTGCCCACAGCACTAACAGCAAGGCAAACTCCCTGGTGTGTGACAGGACCACATGGCTTGGCACAGGCTGCTCCAGGTAACATGTCTGTGGAAGGACACAGCACAAATTCCAGGCTGTTCTGGCAGATGGAAACACGTTCTAAGGGAAGAGTCATCCTGAGGATAAATCAACACCCCAGAGACTTCAGAAAGGATAGCACCTGTACCAGGTGGAGTATGGACAGCTGTTAGTAATGGACTTCAGTCTTAAATCTGCTGTCTTCCTCAGGATGTGCTGCTAAGGAAACTTTGGGTTATTTGATTTGCATTTAGCAATACCTACATGGGAAATCTAATTTAAACATGAGAAAACACGTTATTGCAGTGAGGATTGCTGAACACAGGAACAGGTTACCCACAGAGGTTGTGGAGTCTCCATCCTTTGAAGATACTCAAACCCCAACTGGACATGGTTCTGGGCAGCCAGATCTGAGTGACCCTGGTCAAGGGCCAGGGAGCTGGACCAGACCACGTCCAGGAGCCTCTTCCCACCTACATAGCCCTGGGTTTCTGCCTAAAAACCCTAGGAGCACTTTAGGACAAAGTGAAATCACAGCTGAAGGAAATTAGGATCCACCTGCTTGCCCTTGCGCTGGCACAGCCCAGGAGTGCTCACACCATCTCTAACCCTTTGTTCCAGCCACGCATTTCTTCCTCTCCCTATAAGGTTTGGCATGGGCAGCTCTCATCACTGCCACCACCCAGACCATGGGGATGAGGGATAAATTCCCCATCCCATGCATCAGAGACTGGGGGACTTCAGGCAGGAGCCAAGCACATGCCCCAACACAAGGACAGGTACAAGGAACCTCTGCCCTGCCAAGACTAATTGCTAAATCCTTGCCAAGTCACACAAGGGAGGGAGGATTATCAGCCCTGCAGACAGCATGAATTAAAACTCAGACTTAATTAACTTGAATGTACCTAGAAGAGATTAGAATGCAGGAAAATCATCCTATGAGAGGAAATAGCTACCAGACAACATTTCCCACACAATTTGGCAGTTAAGACAACACCCAACTGCTAACATCTGGGCTAACACTCGGGTCATGAAATGCAGTTATGCTGAAGCAGACACATGTCCCAAGTGGTAGGCAATACTGTGACCCTAGAGCTGTTTGCGAGGCATTATGGACACAAGCATCCACCAAAGGAATGGAGACCTCAGTTTGGAGGAAAGTACTGAAAATTTGTTGCCTTAATGCTGCCTTCCTCTTAATCCCTGTACAGGACCTAGAAATGTTATCTTCCCTGAGACTTCTGCAGTGGCATGTTCCCACCCCAAACCAATGCTTTGCATCCTCAGCTGTGCAGGCACTGAACCGTGCAGAGGGTCACAGTCAGTCCGTGCATGCCGTGCAGCAGGTAATGAGGGAAATACTGCCTTAACTTCTTCAGGAACAGGAGAGGGATTGGAGGTCTCTGTTGTTGGGCAGCCATTCTCACTCAGCTATGAGTTGTTATAGGATGGTTTGATCCCAGGCCTGAGTGTATTTTTACATGTGGCTGTTGATTTGTGTTGAAGTGACACCCTTTTCTGGAGATTGACAAGTCCTGTCTGTGAATCCTGCACCAGTTTTCAGTCTCTTTCTCTCTACCTTTTTTCAACAGAAAGACTATCCAAGCCTGGTGCGAAGCTGCTCCTGGGTGGTTGTTGCATGGTTAAGATATGCTAAACTGAGTGCCAGGTGAAGGGTATGTCCCATGAACTGCTACAGTTCAGCTGTGTCCTGTATAACCCTGCTACCTCTGCCAAAAGAGGAGGAGCACCGTCAGCAATTCAAGGTTAGTTGGCCTCCCAGGGATGGTCAGCAGCTTGGCACACTGAGCTTTTGTCAGGCAGCACCAACTCGGCCCAAGGCTACGCTGCTGGGCATGACTTGGTAGTCACTCCTTTTGAGGTATTTTGTGCAAATCTCAGCCAAGACCTTGGATAGCCCCTGACCACCTGGAAAGGCAGCCACCAGGCTGTGGCCAGCCGATTTTGCACATAAAAAACCCCCAAACATTTTCCTCAGCCAAGTATGTTATAATTTAATCCAACCCCTACCCAAGGGGCAGAGCAGAAGAGCCTGCAGCTCAACTGACAGCAGGTGGAACAATGCTCGGAGAGCCATGGAAGGATGCAAAAGTACGGGGTTAGCAAGGGGCCAGAAGCCCCCGTACACATGTGGGAACAGAAATGACAAGGGGAGGTCAGAAGAAGAGTGGTTGCTCTCCAGACACTCTTGCATGAGGAAACTTGAGCAAATTTTCAAACCTACTGCAAGCACTGGAGGTGTAAGCACCTGCTTCCCACTTGCCCTGCTCCTCCATCCTTTCATCGGTGGCTGTTTAGTCTTAGATAAAGCTGAATATCTAAACTGGAGCTTACACCATCGTAACAAACAGCAACAAAAAGCCTCCCAACCAAAATACACCACCTTTGATTGCTACAGGTTAAAATAACTTCTATTTGTGCCGCACAATGTCCTCCACCTGCAAAGGGCCACATGTCTCTCTGTCACCTCTGGGACCTGCAGAACGTGTTCCTCTGCTCTGAGGCGTGGCCTGGTCCTGGCCAAGACACCGAGGGGCTGCACTCACTCTCCCTTCCAGCCGGCCCCGCAAGCAGGAGCCCGAAGCATTTCTGCATCCCACTCCCGGCGCCCGGGTCACAGCCCGGCCGCAGGTGGCCCCCTGCAGCCCCTCTCCTCTCCTGGGCTTGTATAAGCCCCGGGTTTACCGTAAAGTACCTGCCCTCCCTGCTCATGTCATTGCATAACATTGCATGGTTGCGAAGTTGCAGGAACTCTCAGCTACACACAGTCGTTTCCTACTGTGCTATTTTAAATAAAGGGGTTAAAAAAAAAATCATCGAAAAAATCAAAGCTAAAATGTTCTCACAGTGCAGGTGGGAAAAAATAATCAAAGTAGTTTAGAAATTGCTACCTACACCCATTGAAGAGTTCTTCTACATATAACAAATATTTAGGACCAAAGAGAGTTAGCTTACAGTTTCTGCTTGTTCATTAAAATATGCCTATGCAGAACACGTGCCCAGCACCACATTACTTACTATTATGTTGTGGCTGGGGAAGCGGAAGTTAAGAGAAAATAAATATGCCTAATGTGACAGCTCAAACCTCGCTCTTTGCTATCGGGAACACCATCAACTGGACTCTAATCTCAGAAAACAGATTGTTATTACCCATGGCCCTTTGGCAAACATTACTGGTGTCCACAATCATATTTTCCCTGAAGAAATATATTCTCCTTGATGTCCAAAGATGTTGCCAAGTGCTCAAAGTAAAACAGTTCTGAAGTATCTTTCAGTTCCAGTAACCCATGGTACAGCACCCACCAACAGCTAAGACTGCACTTTCCAGGTCTAGGGGTGGTTGTGTTTAGTTTGTTGCTGGGGGTTTTTGACACGTTTCCTCTATCTTACTGCATGAAAAAACTTCTCAGGATTGCAACGGCAATTAATCAAGCTCCAAAATCTGTTTTCTTCTGTTCTTTAGGTCTGCCAACCATGTCTTCTGCATAATGCAATATTTATTAATAAATTTATAAAGCTTGCTTACATAAAACAATGTAAGCAAGACACATTTACAACAGAAGTGACAGTGATAGTTTTGATAATTTTTTTGCTTGGCTTTGTGGTTGACCCTTGCTTTCTTTAGGAGGTAAAATACCAGCTCACAACCCAACAGAATATTCGGGTATTAGGCTTTTTATCTGTGAGTAGGAGTCAAATCCCTACATTTTAGTTATTTTGGATTCGTATTTTAGTTAAAAGCAAAAATAAAATTGAACCACATCAGCCCTTGAAACAAACCCAGGAGAGGAACTGGTTCCACCCTGGCAAACCACACTGACACGTACAGGCCCACAAGGAGTACTGGATCCACATGGTGAATATTCACAGATGAAATTTTACTTCTCGTCTCCAACAGCATTTGAAAGAAATACTAGTTTTCAGTGTAGACACTGCCCTGAAGCAGTGTGCCTTGTACAACTTGCCTGTGTGTGACGCTGGCAAGTGTTAACTCATCTGTGTGTTTTACATCCCTCTCCACTCTGATGTGAGATATGCCCTGCAAAATTTTAGCCATGTGAAGAGGCTGGTACTGGGCTTGTAGGCTGAATGAGCCGGTCACCTCTGCCAGCATTTATCACCACATTATATACAATGTAGTTACAGTAAATTCTCCACAAGAACCCATAAAGTATTGTCAACGAAAGCTTAATCCCAAACTGCACATTTAATAAAGAAAAAAGTCCCCAGAATCCAGCAACTTTCTACTGGAATACAGACAAGGAAACCAGCTCCTTGTTCTAGTTATGAACATCTCATCTTTTGCAACACACATCCATGAAGAGGAAGGATAGATGATCCATCAACAACTGTCTTTCCCGAGGCAAACACATTATGTATTCTTTCTCCTCACACTTCATGTCTCTACCAAAGCGGACACCTATAGCATATTTTCACTTTTCATGTCCCATATTCCTCATTGGACCTTGAAACCTGCTTCTGCCAGATGCTATCCACCCCTAACACACAAGGTCAAGCAACTCTGATGCAGCAGACATTCCAGAGCGAACACAGCTCCTGAACAAACAGGCTTAAATGCATTTTCAGTAATTACTTACATTCAAGCTTTACTTTAAAAATAATAAAAAAAACCCAAACAATCTGATGATTGGAGATCCAGAGATTCATACCTCTACTCCCATTCTCCCCAAGCAGATGACATCCAAATCCACGTAAGAGCCACGAATTTCTTCAAAGTCTTTGCTGCTCAGTACTCATAAATTCCCACTAGGTATTTGCAAGTGCACGCAGCTACGTGCATGCCTGCAGGCAAGGTTCACATGCTAGACTCCTGGAGTTTTGAGACTTTGAGTTTGCTATTGTCACTTGGCATTCTCATCTCTTTTTCAAAGCATTTGCCATGCACAGAAATGGTCCTTTTCAGTCTGATTGTATCAATCAGTATGTCAGAGATGTGATCTTTCCAGTTCTGACCTTCTGTCATCTTTGAAGGGCACAGAATTCATTGGAAGCCATGTAAAACTGAGGAGCTCCCATTAAACCTTACAAATCCTGTTTTAAGAGGACTTTGATTTTCCACCTCACATATCTGTCAAAAGTGGTAGAAAAACTAGAGCTGACTCTAAGTCCATCATCACTCTTCAGAAAGCCCACACATGGTCCTGGTTTTGAGGGAGGAAATCATCAGGAAAATGATCACCACACCCAGGTAACTGTAGGCAGTCTAGAGAAAAAAAAAAACAGATCCTTCTCCAGAGCAGAAATAGCTCTGATTTTAAAAAACCCCACAAACCTACAACAACAGAAGAACTAAAACAAACAAAAAAATCCCAACCAAAACACCCACAACAAAACAAAAAACCCCCCACAAACCAACCAAAATTTCACATACCCCCTTTATCGGGGGCATTTATAAATTTGTTGCTACAGGGTAGTTTTAAAAGTTACAAAGATTACAAATAATCACATAGCTTTCAAGAACCTTTATACATCATCTTTTTTAATTAGATTAGCTTTACAAGCAACTTGAGAGCTCTTTCATAATGAACACTGCTTTTGAAATTACACAACTTTATAGGCAACCTGTAAATGAATCCTGAATTTCTTCGCCTGCTATAGATAAAGGTCTCGTATTTCACAGCCAGCTAACATCATGAATAAAAATAGCATTATGAAGCTTTATTTTTAACCAGGACTAGACACATACAGATCATAAGACAGTTTAAAAAATAGTTGTAAAACAAGGACCTGCTTGGTGATGCTCAAGACTGAATATTCAACCGACATGAAATGAACAGTTTCTGAAGGACATGGAAGAAATGGCTGACCTGATTTGTTGACCCTGTTGTAATGACTTACATGGAGTGAAAAATTAAGCACTTTTTAAACCTGTCCGGCAAGCACAAACCTACAGTGTGATTAGAATTTGATACGCTGTTTAACTGCAGCAGTTTGAATTACAGAGGGACTGAAATGAGTTTAAAGGCTTATGTTTACATTTCTAAAACAAAACCAAAAAAACCTCTGTTAAAGTAGTACTAAAGAAGATGAAGTAGAAGAGGCGAGTTTTTTGCTTGTTTTATTAGTAACCTAAATGCACTGCAGACCAGACAGTAATGAAGATTTGCACTCCTTGGCCAGGTTGGCAGAGGCACTTACAGTAAAGTATCCTGTCTGTTTTTCTGGGAAGAAAAGAGGAAAGACGAAGAGAACTGTACAGGGCAAGAACTTACTAAAAAAAGGAAAAGCGAAATCAAAACAAAACTGGGATTTCTGTTGGTTCTCCTAAATGATATACCAATACTGAATTTTTTTCCCCCTTCTGTCAGTTTGTTACTAAACAATTAGCTTTTTCATGTTTTACATGAACAATAGTAATGTTTTTAATAAAAAATTACTGAGCTTTCCATAGAAAAGGTTTCTAATTGAATACAAACTATACAGATGCTAAAACTGTCACAAGTTGTAATATATACAGAAATATTTCTGTACACTCACATTGTTTTGGCTAAGTAAGGAAATAAGGAACAGATAGAAAACTGCAGTGGGTAAGCTGATCAACCCCGAAACTCCTGTAAATATGAATGCTGTTTTTGATAGGTTTGCTTTTGTTTTCTCAAGCTTTTAAAGCTCAGAAAAAATAAAGGAAAGAAGAAGAAAAAAAAAAATCAGTGTCCAAAATATCAATTTCTTAAAAATAAGAATATCGAAGTTTCTGCACATCTCACTTTTACTCTGTGATGCCCCCTCTCCTTGATAAAATGAAAACAATGTAATAGAAAGTAAGAGTTTTCTTACTAAATATTTACCTCAGTATTTGTCAAAGGGCCGTGCCTTTTTGGGGAAATCCTTCAGCACAGTGAAAACTTAAAGATGTATTGCACAAGGAGCCTACAGAGTGATGCACTTCAGCTTCAGTGTGCTGACCATTTCCTTGATACTATATAATAGATCAAGGTGTCAACTTACAGACTGCACGGGACACAAATATTTGAAAAGGAAATTAAAAAAAGGGAATTTTAGATATTCTATTAACTTATATACAAAGGAAAGAGGGGTGGCAAGTATTTTTTAGAAAAGGGAGAAAGCTCAAAAATTTCTGTCAAGTAAGTAAGGAGGTTCTGGGTACCTCTAATAGCCTAGGAAAGCCCTTGTATATACTTGTAACTTGATGGTATTTACCAGGTCCCCAAAGCCAATGACAGCAACCGATAGTGTCAAGTTCACTTAGTGCCAGTCACTTAAAAAATAAAAAAACACAAAAAAAACCCTAACCAAAAAAAAAAACCAAAACAAAGAAGAAACAGAAACTTCCCCTCTGTGGATTCAACATACAAAACCACAAACTGAATGTTACTAATAGCGAGATACTGATTTGCTTCTGTTAATAAGGTTCAAGAGAACATAGTCAAAAAAACAATACAGCAGCAATCTTTAAAAGTTAAGATTAGTGTGAGATATGATATAAAACAATCAGGTTTTTAGCTGGTAATTAAAGTGCTCTTTTTCTGACTTAAGGTGTAAAGAAAATTAAAGTGATTATCAGTTACTGGCAACCCTTACATTAAATTAGGTCTTTCATGGCAGAGGAGAACAGTATGAACAGTTTTACAAAAATAGATCCATGTTATTTTGGAGAATACTGTAATTTTTTTTCCTTTTTTTTCAGTTTTTCTTTTTTTTTTTTTAAGACTCAATTTTGATAAACTGTACCTGGTCATACAAAAATTACCCAAAATTCAAACTTTTACCATATAAAAAAAGGGAGAGATGAAATGGATTCAGCTGGATGACAGGTCTGGCAAAATATAAGAATGGACAAATTCTATGTAGGGCACTTATTTATGTCCAGATGCATATGCTGTTTCTTACTGATTGCTTATCTTCTTCACATAAGCAGTCACAGGCCTGGAGTCACAATCACATAGTACAATGCTTCAGCAGTCAAAGAACCTTCTATTTGATGCAACATTGAAACACTGTTTGCTTCCTTATTAAGATGTTGGTTTGTTGTTGATTTTCCTTTATCTTGTTATTCACATTCAAAAGTTAATAGATAGCATCAAGATTTATCAGGGAGAATAGCACAGGGAGTTGCTAAATCAAAGGCTTATAAAACGTCTTTCCCAACTGAGTCAGAAGGTTTATTAAGTTCAACCCTCACACCTTTTTCACCTGCAGAAATATGAAAAGGAAATCAGTATTATTTTTCAGCATTTATCAAAGTACAGTCTTTACAATTGCTACATTCACTGTCCAGATTAGTTTTAAGAGAGTACTTCGAAGATGGTTTAGTACAAATGATCTAGCAAGATAGGTATCTTTGTATACATGCTCTGTATCCTGTGCTGTGTAAAGTTAACGAGCCATGGTTACTCTTCCTCTCTGAAAGGCAGCACATATTTGGCTGCTCACACAGAGAAGTGGATACTTCACATCATACGTGCAGTTCTGAAGCTCATCATCTCAGACCTTACAAAGGTAAGCTTTAAGAACGGACAATTAAGAATCTGAGGATACTGCCCATTATTCTGTATCAGAACATCCAGAGCTTCTCGGTATTTACCTCGGTAAAAAAATCTCTGAGAGATTTTTAAAATGCAACATTCCATTTGACCACCAACCAATGCGCATCTCTTTTGTCCTTTTTCTAAAAATTGACTTATTCAGGTCACCACAAATAAAGTTTGACTATCAAAACATTAACAGACACAATATCCCACACGCAAGAAAAAAACACATATTCTGCATGGCTTTAGTTAGACTGACACTAATCCAAATATGAAGTTTTCTATTTTACGACATTTTATTCTATAATTTTATACATTATTGTCAGTAGAAAATAAAAAGCATCTTGCACAATTCTTGCCACAGATATACAGCAAAGAACACAATTTTAATTGCAAATGACAACTGAAAACACAACATTATGGTAATATAAACCAGTTACAGGGTAAACTCATACTGAGGGAGGATGAGGAATTTCTTCACAGAAGGGGTGATTAAAAAATAGAATGGGTTGCCCAGGAAATGGATGGGGTCACGATCCTTGGAGGTGTTTGAGAAAAGACTGGATGTGGCACTGAGTGCCATGTTCTAGTTGACCTGCTGGTGTTCAGTCAAAGGTTGGATTCAATGATTTCAGAGGTCTTTTCTAACTTAATTGATTCTGTGGTTCTGTGAAATTTAAACCACCCAGCCTTCCTTCCTTAAGTGCCAACAGTTTAGGGGGACTTGGAGAGGGATTGGGGCAGAGGAGGGAGCACCTTCCCATCAGGCGCAAGCCCACCCAAACCACTTCCCTGCACTCTCTGAAAGGGCAGCAGCTGAAGCTGTGCAGAGGCAACAGCAGAGCTCTGACCCAGTAAAGCCAGCTCCAGAAGCTGCACCGTCACACACTTGTGACATGAAGGCCAGCTCAGAGATAGAAAGGCTTCTTGTGGAGAGAGGAAGGCATTATCTGTCACTCCTGACTGCCTAGGAAGTCACTGTGCCTTGCCAGGCATGTGCCACGGAGCAATGGGACATCCTACCTGGCTGGAGCTGAGGGGTTCCCTTCACAAGCCAGGCAGGAGCTGCACTGCTCTTACCACTCCCAAAATACACAGTCACCAGCTGCACCAAGGGGGACTGAACTGAACTGCAGCTTTCAGAGCTGCTACACAGCTCTTAGGAGGCTACTTAGGAGCTTCAGACACCTAACAGCATTGCATGGAAATATCATTTGGAAATGATTGGCACATGTCTTCAACATCATTGGCATCAGAGCTCTTGACAAAACTCCATGTATGTGTGCACTTGTGGTACACAAAATACACCTAATTTTCATTTATTTTTAAACTACTGTAACAAACACAAAATTGTGATGGCAATTACAAGCATGGCAGAAGTTCTAGGCCATTTCTCCTTATAATGCTAATTTGAACGGGAAAATTAAATCAACTTCCTCTTGAGGGAGAAGCCAGAAAAGGAAAACAGATGCTAGATACGTGAAATTGGAAATGGAGGAAGTAACTCCATTCTTTGATTCCAGATTTTAATTTTAGGCTTTTGTTTCTCCAATATAAAATTTTAGTCATGTGAAGTTGTATTCACTTGTTGAATCACTACAGTCAATCAAAACTATTTTCGAGGCTCTCAGTTCTGCAGTATTCTCCACACCTATTAGGCAGACAAGATTAGGGGGAAGCTGTATCCCCCATGTAAAAATACTGAGCAGCCTCAGGTCTCAGAGAAAGTGTGAGCAGGACAGGCACTGACCTGGATTTCTTCCCCAGCCTCTGCCTAGGAGTTCAATCCTTGGGTCACCCCTCCCTGTAAAACCCGATTCTTGAGTTATGCCGATTTCTCCCTCTGTTTGTGCATGGGGTGAGGCAAGGAGATGAGGCTAGACTACTTAGCTATTCTATCACCAAGAAAAAACAAACAATAGAGAAGATATTAACAAGAGATTACCTGTTAGATATTTTACTTTAGCTCGTGCTCTTTCATCTGCATCAAAATACCACACTGTTATTGCGTACCTAGGGAAATCAAAGGAAAAAGAACAGTGAAGCACTTGGCATGAAACACAGCCTAAATGAGATGATACTTCTGCAGTCTGATAAAATACAGTTTTCAGAAAACAAGTGGTTGTTCTGGTTTTTTTTTTCCTATTAGTATATATTGTCTGAACAGTCATTGAAGGGGTGACACTGGTGCTTTAAGTTTACACTTCTTTTTCCTAATGAGTTTGCTATTACAGTTCTTGCCCAGAACACGTAATGAAGTCTCTGCCTATACCACCTTGTCCTGTGATCTCATCTTTTTGCTAGGTCAAGTCCATCACTGAGTTACAATGCAAAAACCTGTTTTTTTGGACATTTGGCACAAGGAACAATTAATTATCACGGGTCCTCTGTTCTTCCACTATTTGTAGAGGATTTAAATACAAAATGCCAGCTACTGAGAAAAGACTTTAAGGAGCTTTAGTAAATGGCATTTCACCCTCTAACTCTGCTGGGAGCACAAAGGGGGAGGGGAGAGCAGTACAGCTTCTTGAAAGGCTGCAAGAGGATGCACCGAAGGCAGTTTCAAGTTACTTCTCCCAAAGGTACTTCTGTTATCTCACAGCTCCAGTCCTCTGGCCATCCAAATGCATCAGAACATGGGCAACAAGAAGCTTGGATCAACGAGTCCAATGCTACGTATTAATGCTATCTGGAAATGTTACTCATCACATGTGGGCAGTGAATGAGGGTACCTTTAGCATCACCCACTGCCCTGCAGTGAGGGACAAAGGAGATATGCAGTTTCCCCTATGCCTCAGACTGGGAGCAACTCCTCTAATACTCAAAAGATTTATGTATCCATGGTTGTTTCTGCCCCATAACTCTCTCCCAATTCCCAAACTAGCATATGGCAGCTTAATTTGAAATTACTGTTTTCTGACAGGTCCCTCCCAACAAGAGGGGACATAAAGCTGAAGTACCTAGTCAATCTTCCAGTAACACAGGAAGGTCCTAAGGACAAAGGAAAGGGAGAAGAGTGTAAAGCCACTACAGGAAATAATGAAGACAACATCCTTTAGCTGAGACCTGCTCCTGGCTCTGCGTGCTCCCACCCGGTTCGGCCAAGCACACATAGCAAGTTCTAGTGTTTCCAGTCCTCCCACCTTTCTCCAAAATAATAGATAAGGCGTCACTACAAACTCAGCAGCACAGTGGAAGCCTAATCATCCACGCAGAGGAAAAAAACCAAAACACCTTTTTGTCAGGTCATAATTCACAGTGTCACTCATTTCTCATTAGGATTTGCTCATTTCTTGATAAAACAGGCATCATGCAGTAGAGAGTCCATTAGTCCTACCTTGTAGCAAAGGCTGGCTGTACTTCATGAGGGTTGCGGCGATCAGACCAGAAGAATAGCAGTCTATCGAATTTGGGTTCAATATCAGCAAATTGGGCTTTACCTTCTGGAAATATCCGAAGGATGCCTCCACTTACCTACAAATTAAGTATTTAAAAGCAATGCTTGAGAACAATGTCTCATTGTATTTAAAAGTACCAAGTATCACATTTGAAAATATTTCAGACACTTGGAACTGAAACAAAAGTCTTTATCAGGTGCTACAGAAATTATGAATCTATGACTTTTCTGTCAATGCATTTAATAAAATGTTCTACACATTTTTCACTGAGTAATTTCAGAATGCTTGCACATATTAAACCTCCATTCACGTTTAAGTAAAAGCTGTGGGCTTTTATTGGGGGTTTTTTAGCTGCATTACCTACTTGCAAAAGAATGGATAAGACTGACTGATATTACACAGGTAACATCAGTCTATATATAGAATATATATCTATCAGTCTATATATTATACATACACGGTCTATAGATATATATCTCTATATTGAGGTAAAAGTATCGCAGTATAGATGAGCGAAACATTGTATTTCACATCTAAGTTTCACTCTTCTCCATTAAAGGCATTATTTCATTTAACACCAGCACAAATTTATGTAATGTTTCTATAACTAAAATGAGCAAGGAGTAGGAAACTTTGAACTAAAACCTGAATCTGTATTACTGATGGTCAATTTAAATCTCTTCCAGGTTTTGAAAACAGTTGGGCCTACCTATGTATGTCTAGAAAACAGCACAAGTAGGTGGGGTTAAATATGTAAGTCATGCTAAAATCTTCCTACTTATGGTATTGATGTTGTTAAATCTAACTATAGACGGCCACCATAGGCCTTCATGTCATAAGAGTCATAACAGTGCAAGTATCAACAAGGCAAATTGATATAAATGACTGTTTTTTAATTGTGTTCTAAATCAGCAAACAAATGACAATTTAGATACATTTGTTCTCCTAAAAAAGGTTTGAGCTTCTTCTTCAATAAACAATATACTTGGTAGTATATTAAGTTGTAATTTAAAATAGATTTTGCAGGAAATGAAATACCTTTCTTCATAAATAAAATATCCAGATAGTAGATTTTTCACAGTTATTGTGGAAATGCTATTTGCTTGACGTCTACACTCTGGTATGTATTAAATTTTTTTCCAGGAGAGAAACTATAAATCAACCAGAAATGCCCCAAAGCTGCATTTTAAGATGCTCAGTACAACCAGTGCACTTATATGCAAAGATACTATCACGGCAAAAAAAGGCTGGTAATTTATTTTCTAATTGAAGGATCCAATTGGACATAAAAAGAGCATGTCAGAAACAGAAAGCTTCAAGTGAATCCATTTGACTCAACTCTCTGATCTACCAGTTCATGCAAGTATGTTATGAGGGGAAAAAAAAGAAAAATAAAAACTCTCAGCTGCAGCCTGTGTTATCCATATCTGCTGCACGCAATTCACAGAAACTGACTGCTTTTAGTGCTCTTCCACATGATACTTCCTACCTGTGATAGACGTATCAGTAGTTTTATCCCTTTTTTTTCCTACACACAATGAAAATAAACTTCTCCATAGTTAATGGCACAGTTAAAACTGTCTTTGCATTACTCTTTCATGCTTTGAATACAGCCACTTAGCTACACCCATTTTTCAGATCTACCTAGCCCACTGAATCTCTAGGAAAATCCTTATTAAAAATTTACTTCATCATTCTCCTTTGTAGTAAACTCTTAAAGCACTTGAACTGTGCTATAAGTCTGTTCTGCTCCCCGTATCTACAAAAATACAAAGACTCGTGCTGCTTTGAACTACACTGATGTAGCAATGACGGTAACACTTGGCTTATTTGAAAATGCTCTCAGGCTAAAGCATCTCTCTTATTTATAAGCATACTCCATTAAGCAATCTAACAGTAAACTCGCAATTCGACAGGATTGTAAGGACAAATAAACCGAAGGCAGTTTCATATGTTCTTTATTTAGTCTTTGTGTACAGGAGAGGCATTTACTACTTTCTTCAATCTTACTGTCAAAAAGGTCCTGCTGGCATAATTCAAAACCTTGAAAATAAACACTTCATCTCTATCTGCTCTCACTAACAACAGAGTCAGAGGGGGCAAAGGACACCTACAGCTAACATAAAGTAAGAACACAACTAAGGCACAGAAATAAGGACATGAAAAAATATGCCTGTAGCAAAGGTGCATCAGCAAGTATATCTAAAACAAACAAAAAAAATTGTTTAGAAAGAAATTATTGCATACCTTGGCATCCCAGTCCTTATTAAGATAATATATACATGTAACACATCTTCCATCTCCATTTGGATTATCGACATGGCGCACGTATCCTGTTCCATTGCCTGGATAACAAGCCACCATAGCCTGGAGTCAAAGAAACAAATACAATAATTAATTTTATCCGTGTGCATGTGAAAAGTCTATTTTATCTATAATAATTCTTAAATAATTAATACATAAGCAACAGAAAAATTAAACTAGAAATACTGGGCAAAGAATTTTTTTTTAGTTGTGTTTTCTTTCTAGTTATAACCTGGTTTTGAACACAGATGTCAACAACAAAGGAATGAAAGACACTGAGAGGAACACTTAATTAAGGCATGGAATTAAGGTGGGGCTCCTCCCAAGTTGTGACTAATCCTTCAGACTTCCCTCCCTTCAGTGAAATAGAAGAGACAAAAATGTTTCGTATATAATTAAGTAGCATGTGCTTCTCCTTGTGATATGTTTTCCAGACTCAGGTTCAGAGACTTGAGTTCAGAGCTACCTTTATGTACTTTTTTTCCCTGTGTTTCCAATTCAAAGAATTTCTCCCAAAAAATGCTATCAAACTTGATTTTTAGGAGACTTCAAGACAAGACCAATAGCCCATCTTACTCGATCACTCCAAGTGCATTCCTGGGTTTGTGTTTTGTCCTGTACTTAGGAGGTCTCTGAACCTTTGTTGAAACAAGCCTACATGTACAAGAAAAACATCCTTTTTAGTCAAGAAGTGAGAAATTGAAAACAGACACTGAACAGCAATCTGCAATAACCTTCTGACATCAAACGATTCCCAGTACAGTAGTGTATTAAACTTCCCATACTGCACTTAGCTCAGCTGACTTGAAAGACCTCTTCAAGATGGTTTCTGAGTCTTCAGACATGCGGTTTGTGCATGTGAAACAAACTGGCCCTGGCTAACAGACAGCCCGATTAGCTTGATTAGCTATCAGAGCACATCGCTGGTTCCTTGTACAGCACATCACTCCACCTTTATGCATTTGCTGGAAACAGCAGTTACTTCAGGTTTTGGAAAGAGATCAGAACAAAGTTTTCCAGATCAAGACACCCACTGCCATCACAGTGCTCAGATGTCTGCAGTGACAATATCCTATCTGCAAGAAATTGTAACATGAATTTTAAAAAAAAAACCCTACAAAAACCCCCCAAAGAAACAAAAAAAAACCAAAACAAAACAAAACAAGTGTGTTTCTACTAACGCTGCTAACCTCAATGACTGTCTGCTGTCGGAAAAAACTAAAAACTTCTAAAAACAAACATTCCTGTCTAGATTTAGCCTGGTTAACTTAGAATTCTAAGTTAGACCCCTGGATTGAAAACTGTTTCATCCCTCATGCAAAACATAAAAAATATTTTCCCAATAAAGTGTTAACTATGAAAATGTAACCAGTATATTGAAGTAATTCAAATCAACTGTTTTAGTGCATTTTTTGCTTTATACTAATAATTTTAACTTTCTCTCTCCCCTTTTAAAATCTCATAAATAAAGCTTTCCACAATTTGCATTACACGCAAGTGCTGAGAGATATATTCAGAGCAGGTAGCTCAGTAAACTGTGTTTTAAGCAGCCTAAAAAATAGCTTAAAGCACTTGCAGTTCAATCAGTAAAATATTTGTATATCACATGTAAGCAGAATGGATTTTACTATCTGGGGCTTAGAAAGCAGCAACCATTTTAAAATCTTTATTTCCATATATACTCTACTAATGGCAGCAGCAGTTTTTGGTAGCTCTGTCTAGGCAGAAATCAGAACAGTATTTGCCAAGCTGTAACACCGTGGTTACAAAGACGCCTAGAAATTAAGCCCAACTTCCTTCACATCAGTTGGAAGTGACTACACTGTATGAAAAGTAGTCAAAGCTAAAAATTCAAATATACTTCTTATTTTGCAACTAGGCACTTCAGCGCCTCCATCTTTTTACTACAATCATAATGCAGTCACCATTACAGGCCTCGCATTATGAAAACCTATTACACGTATCAAGAATGTGATCTAATATTTGGCAAAGTCATGACTTAGTAGTTTTGCTGCAGGATGATAAACCTGCAAAAATCAAAACAGTGAGTTAGAAATACCAAATAATGTAATAAATGTTCTGTAATTTCCTTTCTTATGAAGAAAAAAAAGGAACAAAACAAAAGCAAAGTTGGGCTGGAAGAAGAAGATATTTGGTTTCCACTGAAAGCAAAAGCTTTTTAAAGAAGTCCCATGTACCACAAAAAAATCCAACTAAGCTCTCACAGAGCACGAACACTGCTGAAAGCAGAGCCAGGTCCAATCCTTTAACAGTATTCCTACTAACAGGAAAGTTTTAATTTAAGCGGTTTTGCTGAGATATATCGTGCAAATGAAACCCTGACATTAATTGTTCCTCAATATCTATGTGAAACAGCAATTAAAACTTATTCAGAACGAGGAGAACTTTGAAACCAAGTAGCTAGAGCAATGTCAATTCTCACTGAAATCACAAGGATTTAGACTCGGATATGAAAAGGTCTTCAGGCATGCAAAAGACCTACATACATGTCACTGAGCTAAAAAACCTACTATTAAAATTTTACGACAGTTCTCAGGTCTCTCTGACCAATACAGGTTTTTTTCCAAAGGCAGTTGGTTGCAGTCTGCTCCTCAAAAAGATAATTTTGCAGGTAGAGAAGCATAGATTTGCATCCTACTGCTATAGTTTCCTTTACGAGGTCCTGAAACAGGTACTTGTTCTCTTTGCTGAAGGGAAGGCAATAAAAGAATATTTAACATCAACACTGCTGAAGAAAAAGAGGACCAGCAGGACTTTTTTCTGGGTAAACATCAATTGTCACCAACTTCACATAAAGAGCAGCTGTATTCAATGTCAGAAGTATTTTATACAATTGAGTCTAAAATACTTTCATTGTTTAAAAAGAGCTCATTTTTAACTTTAGAGTCTGAAATTTCTGCTATCATCAACTGCAAGAGACGAGAAACAGTTTTGTTGCGATAACTTATCTAATATGTATTTGTTATAACAGTAGGAATGACTCAGCCTACAGAAGCAAATTGGAAAGCAAACAAATTCGGGACTGGGTGGGTGTAGCATAATATACATTGCTTTTGCCAGTCAGAGTGACAATTCCCTCTCCCCAATTAACCTATGATAAGAAAAGGTACAAAATGTAACAATTTATCAGTCATGGGAAATATATTGCTTTGTGCAACAATATAAAGTAAGTTCATGTCAAACTGTCATGTACTGCAAGATTACCCATATGGAAAGGACAAAGAAATGATCCACGTAAATTACAAAACCACATACTTTTGTGGTTGCTTTAACATTTTACAGTACAAATAAGCAGGCAGATATATGTCAAATAGAGACAAAAAATTTGTGTCTGTGGTTGTTTTTTTTTCTAAACACTGTTAATGGCCATCAATAGAGCCACACATTTGAGACCACAAAGTCCAAGTCCTTAACATTTTAGGCTATGAAGAATAAAGTTGCTAGCTCTCTGAAACAGAGAGTTACCTGTCTCATCTGTTCCCCCATAAAAGTAATCAATGAATTCAACTCAAGGTATTACTTGCATTTTCTTAATAGAAAATGAGATCTCCCCTTTTGTGCTTCTTAGGCATTACAATTTTTAAGCATTAAACTTAATTTCTGCAAACAATATATTTAAGCCATATGCTGGATTCGTTCACCCACAGGATTCCCTTGCAAACACTGTAAATATTGACCTTCTTTAACCCCACAGCATTTTGTTTTAGGCTGAGCACTCATGTCGAGCACATGAGTGCTGTCCTAAGATACCCTCTGGAATTCATGAGTAATCAAGAAAGCATGAAAGTGATATCTGCCCAACCTGTGTCTATCAAATCCAAAGTAATCACATGCTAAAGAAGCTCCTGATTCACATACAGAGATGTTCTGCTTGCAAATGTTTTAACCCTGGAAAATTAGGCCATCAGCCCAAACTGAGCTACACTGTTAACAGAAGAAGTAATGGAAACTAGATTTTTTGCTAAGCATCAGCATCCATAGTGTGCCAGCCATTACTCTAACAATTAAATGCACAAAGGTAACATCAGAAGGAACAAACCATAGTTCGTACAGTTTTTTCACTATGTAAAGATGCATCAGCTAAGACACTCGACCTGAGAGGCACAGCACATCACTGCAGCTGAAAAAATTATTTCATTTGGGACTAGCCTCAACCTCCTTTCACAGAGAAGTATGACAGTCTCACTCATCTAATTAAAGTTTTCTCCTCTATCCTCTCCATTTCTCTCCCAGCTGGATACATGCAAGTTTAGGTATCATTCCTTAAAAAACAAGAATGCAATAATAGCAACTTCTTAGGAAAGAGAGGAAAATACTAGTAACATGAGAATGCAAAATTCCTAAGGGGAAAAAAACCACCAAACATATAATGGAGATGACGTGTTCTGACATAATTATTTATTAATGTAAAATAACTTCATTGTTCAGCTCAGATTACAGAAAGCTGCATCAGTCAAGGAGATGACACTTTGACACTTTTGCTGCTTTGCTGAAGGAACTGCAAATCTCAGTGAGCAAAACAAGATGTCTAAATGCAAGACCAATGACTTCCTACCAAAATTTATCAGATGTGCTCACAAAGACTTCACTGGAAATCCTTGGCATGTGTCATCTGACAGATCATTCAAATAAAGAAAAAAACCACACACACCACTGGAATGAAGAAACAAAGAAAAACAATACAAAAAAATCTGACTCATCCCTGTTCTGTCCATCTGTGGTGTATTTCTAGTTCAAAAATTTATTCATCTGTGACAAACAACAGTCCTGAAGAAATAAATTTCACTTTAAGCACATATCAGGCTATGATTTTTCACAAGTTGAAAAAAGTAACAGTCAAATTGAAGGAATAAAAGACTGTTTTAGTACCACCTTGTGTGAGAAGCATCAACATTAGTGACTTAAAACATGCTAACATGGTACAACTTGGCTTGGATTCATAATTCCTCTGCAAGTTCTTCACAAGCACAGATAGAAACTTGCAATAGAAAGAAAATATCTGTAGGGAGAAAGTCCTGTCAGCCTCACCCAAACCAGAAGAATCTAAAAGAGGTAAAATAAACTCTTTGGGACACAGCTAATCCAAATATTTCCATACTAACTTTCATCTAGGTAAAACCTCACAATAATATCCTCCATGATTTAGTAAGCAAGGCTAGAAAACCAAGTTTTCATGCAAGTAAACACTGTGAAACTAGAAAAGCTGGAGAGAAACATCAACCCCTGCAAAGATTTCTCATTAAAAATTCATGCTTTGCAGTTATCACCTTCTGCAAGAGGAAAGCAAACTACTACTTAGAAGTTTAAAAATCAAACAAGGCATTAGCTCACACATCCCCAAGAGAGGACAGGGATCTCTGAGTTAGAAACTAACATAAAGAAGAGACTGACATGTTGCAGCAGCTTTGCATCATTATTTTTAAGCCCTGTCTCCTAACACTAAGTTACCACTACAGTCATTCAACTTGCCCATTAGCAAAGGAGTTACGAGCCATTATTTTCTGTTGCATTTTTCTCTGCAGATCTGGTAAATACCTAACTGGAGATCAAAAGAAAAAAAACCCAAACAAAACACAAACCACAAACCAGCAAAAAACCAATAAACCCTGACTACACCACACACCAGCTATTTGAGTCATCTTCTGGCAAGCCCAGAGTAAGCTGCTCTTCTAGGGAAAAACAACTGAAGGCAAGGATGACAAACACAGGTCACCCTCTCCTGTGGCTGCTACAGTTTTAACAGAAAGTTGGAAAGCTTGGCAAAGGGAAGGCAACCTGAACTGAGAACAGAGATGAAAAATGAACTCAGATAGGAGAGAGGAAAAATTTGAGAGTTGACATAGCTGCTTACACTATTAATAGAATCAGCACACAGCTATGTACATGGATTACATCTTCCATGACCTTCTAGGGAGTTCAGAAACTAATGGTAACCTGACCCACCTTCCTCCTTCCCAGGCGCTTCAATGCAATGGCCAATACAAGATTTCTACTTGCTTTGAATAGAAATACATTTCATAAGCATTCAAAATCAAGTAACATACCAGACCACCGAAAGTTTGGCACAACATATTAATACTTTTACTACATTGCTTATTTTTAACTTGGCAATCAGATGCTGCTTTCTCAGATCAAAGTTCAGAAAAAGTTTTGCCAACATAGCAGCAGCAAGCTCTTCAATTTCTCTTACAGTCACTGCTTTACTCCTGTCTTCATTTTTACATGACATTACCCTGCCCACAACATTCACTTAAAACATCCTAGTAGACTGACACAAGCCAGAAGGCATCAGCTTTCATGTTGGTTCAGTGGCCACATTCAACCCAGCTCTCCAGGGCCAGAAGATCCACAAGAAGTTTGGATCCAAACACCTTTAGTGCAACCATGGTGCCACTCAGCAAACCAGCTCAGGTATTCTTCACTGTAGCAACATGAAGTTTACTACTCCCCATTGACCATTCAATTCTAATTGCGCTCAACAGCGGGATCACACAAAGTTGACTTCCAAATATCACTCCATTAATCCATGCATGAACATGGGCTCCAAGAAATGCTCTTGAGCTCTTGAATTGCTGAAGAAACTTGTATGAATTGCATACAAGTCTAGATGATTCATCACTTCTTACATTTGGCACAGAAAAAAACCCAAACCAGAACTTCAGTAGCTTAAATCTGATATTCAGGAAATGACTGTGCCCATGGGATGTGCTTACACTTCGCTGTGTACATCTAAAAAATAAAAAAATAGGATAGAGAAGCTCTCATGAAGCCATCAAGCAAAAAGCATAGGGGGAGATGGTACAGATTCTCAAGAGGGTGACAGAAGGTGGCACATTCCCTGCATGGAAGCTTTGACTGAGCCTTGAGGAGAGCAGGGCAATCGAAGAAACACATCTCCAAGGTGAACTGAAACCAGTACAGACAGACATAACAGGAAGATCTAAAACACACTTCCTAACTCTCAGCTGAAGTCCTGCAGCCCTCACCGCTACTAAACTGAGATAGAAATGTTTAAACATAAACACGGTTTTCTGCTCTCTTGTACCTGAGCTTGCGAAGTTACAAGTCTCAAAACTCCAAAGGCAAAGAGATGGCTGAGTCAGCTCACAAACTGCAGGGGGGAAAAGTATAGACTGTATTTTCTGTAAAAGTTAACACACTGGCTTTTTCCAGGCTGCTAGCCAAGTCAGATGGGACATGCATATTCTCAAAATTGTGCCAGTTTAATCAAAAGGTGCTGTTTTAAAACTGAATCAGTGAAAGCACCCCTCTAGTCCTTCAATCTTATGAAGGCCTTGTTTCCATTAACTTAATCAAACTGCTTATCAGGAAAATAAATTAGGAAAATAAAATGGGGTTCGTATCTAAGAAAGTACACAGAGAGCTTGCACCAGCTTAAATAGGGTACTAAAAAAAAAGAGTAAAGTTTATCTAACATATCTCTGAATATAGACAATGTCTTCAAGCCTAAGTCACCTGCATTCCCTTAAAAAAAAAAAAGGAAGAAAAAAGAATTAATAAGAGCACATCCAAGATATGTCAGTGCTTCAGAGCACTAAGAGCTCCCCTAAGGTTCAACATAACACATTCTGATAGTTTTGATATCAAAGTCTACTGCAAACTTTAAAAGATCAACAACATAAAACAAAATAATCCAAAAGAATCCCTCAGATATACTTAACTGAGGCTTCCCAAAGAAGGCAGATGAAAAGCACTGTCAGCAGGGGCAGAAAGTTCTCTCTTAAAAGCCCAGGAGCAAACACACCACTTTGCAGCTAGGAAAGGTTTAAAGCATACTTTGATTTGTGTCAGCCTAAATCTGTCTACATTATGATTAAATAAGTTGACCAATACATTTCAGATTCAAACAACTGTTGAATAACGTTAAATATGTTCGTAGAATTGGCAGACCTCCATGGCTAACTCCCCGTTCCCTCCAAGAGAAGCAGACTCATGACTCACTGTTTTGGCGCTGTACAAAAATTTGAGAGAAGTCAGTCAACACAAATTTTAAGAGTCTGGTTTTAATTTAACATCATAAATGCTTTGAAATGCATAATACCATTTAGAAAATAAGTACTTTGAAACCTTTTTCTCCAGAAAAAGGTGGGGCAGAACTTTCTGCTCTCACATGAAACTACTCAACTTACTACTTTCATCACTGACCATTCAGAAAGGGCACAGAGAAGCAAAATCTTTAAGAACTAAAAATAATATGAAAGCAAATTACAAGTGCACTAAAATAGTAAGAAGTTAAGTCTCATTCAGCTGCATCACTTAAAATATATTCTGACAGCAGTTTGTGCACATCAGATTTCCAGAGCCAACCACATGACATCAGCAGGCACACTAATACATAACACATGAAGAAGCATGGTTACCTATCTTAACATTTTTACACAGGATCAGTAAATTTCTTCACCCATGTGAGATCTACTGGATAACTGAACTTTCAAAAATTACTGGACTCTATCTTAAGAGGTCTTTTTCAACCTTAATGATGCTGTGATAAAAATGAAGCATGCACACCAGCCCAAACTTCAAGGCTGGAGACTTTATACTTAATACCAGGAGAGGCTGGGGAGGAAGAAATACTAAGAATTAAGGAGGACAAGAGGTGGTTATTTTTTGGTTTTATTTTCAAACAAAACCTCACTGTGAAAGTGAATGGCTGAGAAATTCGCCATTTAAGGAATATCACTCATCATCACTATCATTCTCCCCCCAAAATTATACATACTGAGAAGCCTGGAACTTCCTTCCTATGAAGACATGAATCTGTACATGATCATTTTGCTAAATACTAGGAGGGAGACTAATTTCTTACTTAAAACTGCAATTTTTTTTCTGCTCTAAGGAGCAATATAACAATGTAACTGAAATTTAGCTTGCAGGAAAGGTATCTTTATATAAATTTGAATATTGTGCAACTGCATGGTAAGAGAATTGCGTGTTTAGTACCGTGGTTAGCCAGATACTTCAAAATACTCGTGTACTCTAAGTTCCTTAAGTTCACTTAAGGAACTTAAATGTTCATTACATGAACATTTACCAAAGTGTTCAAGTCAAGGCCTCAGGTACCACCTCTGTATTTTAACCACAGAAGCATACTGTCATAACCAGTATGCTAAGGAAAATTATTTTTAAAACAGTTTTTAAGGATATTTTCAAGGGGACGTATATGATTCAGCATGGCCACGGAATTCCAGACTTCACACTATACACTATAGCATTCACTTCTACTATTACAGTCCAGATAATTCTTTGAAATTATTTATAAATTACAAAAAACCCAAATAACTATGCACTGAAATGCTAATAGACATTTATTTATAGACACTGATTTAATTTATATTAACACTGCACAGAAGTATGACTAAAGTCTAAAGCCAAATAGCTACAAACAGCCTGTAATAAGCTTTCAAGCCACCTACAATTTAAATGCAAAAAATGCTGACTCTGCCTATACTACTTTTTATGGGCTTTCACACATAAACTGTCTCCATCCAAGCCTTTTTTTACAATCCTACCATAGCTCTGTAATAAGGTCTCTGTCCCAGCTGGTATAAACAACACTTAGGGTTTTTTTCGTTTGACCAGATCACCCAGTATATCCAGTTCAAATGCAAGCAGGCATTATACAAATCTACTGGTATTCCAGCTGTCTCAGGTTCCCACCAGTGCTTGGCCAAAGCCTTGAGAACAGCTGAGGCCACACAGAGCTACAGGCTGATTACAAACGTCAGGACCAGGACTGGTGACGTTGGCATGCTAGTCAGAAAACTGGCTCCCAAACCCATGCCTTCAACTGTATGTGCCAGCAGAGGCAGCCATGTCATTTCAGGTTAAGGAGGCATTCTGCTGAAACAGGGAGGCTGACTCTGTGGAACTCCCGGAGGAGGGCAGCTCAGGAATGCAATGTATTTGCCCTAGAAGTATGCGACCATGTGAGCACAAGAAAGATCTGAATGTACCCAACACCGAGTTCAGGCAGCAAAAAACACTCGAGGAAACTGCCTGTGCTCGCCTAGCCAATACAAAAGCCCCACTGTCTTCTTAACACCAATTCAGCTGACCCTACAGCAAGCGTACACTCATGGCAGCAACAAGATCATTCCTAGGTTAGGATCTCCTGCAGAGCTCCCTGGTGCTGCTTCAACAGGATTTTTCCCAGTCTCCCCATTATCACAACCATTTATGCCCCAAGAGACCAGCACGATGGAAAGACACATCACTCTCATGGCCGTGGAAAAAATAAAACATGTTGCATTACCAACTATAAAGTGGTTAAAATGGACCCATCTGGTTGGTTCCAAGTTAGGAAACTGCTATGAAAACAACCAATCCAATCAAAAAAGTTACCTATTTTCCTCTTTGTCACTATTTCAATAACAAAAATAGTATTTTATATATTCATCAAAAAATTCACCCTTCCCAAAAGGCAAGTAGGCTTCTCCACAGATTGGCCCTTTCCTGTGAATATCAACTAAGTTAATGCTAACTGACAAGGCTCCTGTCAATCAACATCGTTATGACTGTCTATATAACTCAACAAGAATTGTGGTTAGACTTCAGATGCCAACCTCAAATCCCAAAATTTCCCACTCTAAAAATCAGAAGGTGGCAGAACCAAACTCCACACAGTGATGATGTAAGCAGAAAAGCCTGACAGGAACAAGAAAGCCTTTCTGAAACAACTTGTCACTGAGACTTTACTTCCCTCTTCCAAGGCATCCAGAAGAGCACAGAACCAGGACCTCTCTCCCCAAATGCTCACAAAGAAAGTTAGAAATCTGAACACCAGCTGTGTTAGCATGCAGCCAGCACTTACATACTTTTAAACCTTCTTAAAAGCACTTCATTTAATATAAAAGGGAAGCACACTGTTCCAAACCCCACCTAGAAATAATGGATTTCAAGACAGGATGTGCACACCTCATTCTTTTGTGTTTCTGCAGAAAGGTTTATCTGTTATGTCCCTAAAAATCCAATCAGCAGAAACCTTTCTGGTAAACCAAAGGACAGTTAGGGCTTTGCAATCTACCATACTTACTGGGAAGAGATTGCAGGGATTAGCAACAGTAGCCCAGATCAGAGGTGTCACATTATTGTTCCACAGGACATATTTATGCAACCTACATGCAAGATCTGCAGAGCTTAAGTAAAGCCTGTTCCTAGCTTAATGTTGTGTGAATAAAAAAAGGAAAAACAAACAAAAAGAAAAAACATAATTGATGACAAAGTGTTTGCCTCAGTCTGCAAATACCACAAAACAAGTCAAGGATATGAACTCATCATCACCTCAAGCAACAGCAGTGGAAATTACTGAGGGACATACAATGTACAGTGAAACAAAGGGAAGATGAATAAAGAAGCAGGCACCAGAAGGAATAGCAACACTGACAAAAGTCTGCATTATTGGAAAGGGGAAAATAATGCTGAATATCACAAGAACTAAGGAACGAGTGGAACAGAAATCAATTCTAAAAATCCTACATTCCAGATTTCAGGATTGGCAGAAATAGGTCTTTCAAGCAGAGATCGTATTTTAAAATGAAATTTCTACATAATTACTAGGAATAAACAACAGATCTTCTAAAACACGTATCTAGTACTGCACACTAACACTGGATAGCAGTTTCTAAATAGAAGATTGCATTTCAAGAAGTTATCTGTAGGCAGCCAACTGATTTACTAATTTCTATTACATATAGTAGATAGTCCTGTATCTTTATACTAGAGACACAACGGATCCCAAAACTCATTTTGTTTCCTCACTAGCTGACTGTTCTGACACGGGCAACCAAAGAAGAGGAAAGCCAATTCCGAAGCCATAGAAAGGTTGAAGGGAAGAACATGGAGAAGAAGAGGAGTGGATAAGGACCTGCCGACAGTGGACGCATTTGCCAACCATGCGCTGCAGTAATGAAGGGAGCAAGTTCCACAGTACAGGTTTTAATTGCAACTGCCCTGCTATTAACCCCATGAAATGAGGCTGCAAGCACTAATGACTGAGACACCCCAGCAGGCCTCAGCTGTAATTGCTTTTGTGTGCTTCCGGCCCCTTAATGAACCACACTACAAAACATCTTGGACATTGGAGGTTACTCTCAGCACACAGAATTGCAAGCAAAGACCAGAAAAAAGCTTCCGCTCCACACACAGCACAGTGCTATTGTACTCATATCCACCCACTACGGGCAGAAGGCTGCTCATATCATTGGTCTCACAGATAAAATGTTCACATGGAGTAGCTTGCAAAAAGCTAACTATCTCTCTGAATGGCAGCTCTGCCCTCAAGCCTAACTATTGACTTATTCCCCCACTTGGCACACACACAAATCAGTAAAAAAACATATATTTTACCCCCAGGATCAATACAAGCAATGCTATACAGCTTTCATGAAAACAACCGAAAGTTACTCCAGAAAACAAGAATCTACTTACTCTGTAAAGGTAACCTTAATTAAGGGTTCCCAAGCCAAGATAACCCTTCCTTGAAGATGAAGGCTAGATGACAAAAAAAAGTTTAAGAGACTTTTCAAAGGAAAAAAATCGCAAAGGGACTCGATTTTTCTCATTGTTGGCCAATTCTGTTCCCCATTGAGCCCCTGAAAAATTCCATCACTCCCTCTAGAAAGCTGTTCCCAAAAGGCGGGTGGGAGAGTGAAGGCAGGGGGGAAAGGGCATCGGAATTTTCACTCTTCAAAGGTATGTTTTCTCTGGGGTTTTAATATGGAGCTATTACAAGCTGAACTGTAGAAACTGAAATCTCAACGGTCAGGAAGGATCATTTAATATTAGCTTTGTCTTTCAATGGGTGTGTTCCTTCAAAGTAGCAGGATCTGAGTGTAGAAAGAGAAAAGACACAGTAAAAAGCAGAAATCTGCAAAATTCTAGTTGCTAAAGGAGAAGACTAAACTAAAACTAAAGCTAGTTGATAGCACCTTCATCTGTATTTCTTGTCCTGCAGTGGAATATTATTTTCCATGTTTACAAATAAAACTATAGGACTAAACAGGTAAAAATAATATATGTTTAGCTTATGACCTCTTACAATATAATTTTGGCATAGCCTTGGCTCATGAGAGAGGCCACTCCCATTTTCTATTTTCACTAAGGAAAATGACAAAGTCAGGACTCCAGTATAGGAACTCCTGTGTTGTTCTTGAGTCTGTGCCAGGTGTTAGGAGGCCTTCGGGAGTCACTACGTGTCATTTTCTCCAAGCTATAATGGAGATTTAATAAAATTTTACTCAAGGCATTAATTTTAATGCAAAAATTAGAATTTTTTAAGTATAAAGCACTTCAAGCATGGATCTTACTTTCAAGGCATTTCAAAGTAACGGAACAAGCAAAGCAAAGAGCACTAAAACAGTAAACTGCAACTGCAATTTCATGATAGCAAACTAACCTTTCAGTGAAAAATGAGGAGTTACCAGCAAGATCCCCACAGAACCTGTACTTTTCATATGTGACCTCATATGAATAGGAGATGAGCAGCAGAATGACAGTGTTTACACACAGTAATATGCTGCATAGTTCATCCTAGCCCTGGCTGCAGAAAGGTACACAGACGGGTGCAAAATGACACTATGTGCCTGGACAGCAAAACAGCAAGTGAAATTCAGGAAAGAGTAAGTGTTAAGGAATATCCCTTGGGGAAAAAAAAAAGCTTCTTTATATAGTGATGTCTTCCAAACTGGATAGCATCACTTTAGAAAAAAAAAAATGTAATAAACACAGGCTGTTTTCCTAGGAACATCATCTCAGCACAGCAGAGGAGGCAACTAAAGTGTCATACATCACTAAACAAGGAAAGGTGACGCAGAATATATCACCACACCAGCATACAAACTCATGACATACTGTACATTAAATACTGTGATTCTGCTTGCCTTACCTTATCAGCAGAACCAGAAAAACTGCACAGAAGAGCAGCAGGAAGGACCAGCATAGTGGGGCAGTACCCATTGGATAAACACTAAAAAGACTACAGTTCTTCAGTTTAGGAGGGAAAGTATGTCAGCTGAAAAAATGCATGGAAGCAAATGCCGGACTTTTTTTAAAAACATGACAAGTAAAACTACTGGGAAATGAGTTTTCACAATACAGAGTCCAGGAGACACTGAAATCACCATCAGTAGGTTTTAAACAAAAGGAAGTTCCTTTTCCACCTAATCAAACTGCAGGACTCGCTGTTACAGGATGTTGCAGAGGCCAAAAGTACAAATGGCTTTTAAAACAAGATTACACAAATTAATGGCAAATATGTCCATCCATCTGCACGTATTACAAGCAGTGGTCTAGATGCAACCTCTGGCTCAGAGCTCCTGAACTGACAGAGGTGGACAGTATATAAAAGCATCAGTTTATATACACTTAGAAGCTTTATACACACACCAATTATTGATTATTTACAACAAATACAGAACGGTATGAACACAGATGACAAATACTTGTGCGAAATGGACACATCTGACAAGGAGGAACTCCCACAGAACAAACATGAGAGGGCAACTTGCTAGAACCTGAAACTAATTAGCCAGAGTGCAAAAACTGAGTAAAGCGGGTCTTTCAGCAGAGTGGGTCTTGAGCATTTGAACAGTAACAACAACAACTGGGTTTAATATTTTTTCTTTTAACAGTAAGACTGGATAGTGCTCAAAACCACATAGCTTTAACCTACAATTCAGGGATAGTCTAGCATCTCGTTTACACAGAAGGTCACTTCAGATGAGCACAACTCCATCTGGCCTCAATTCACTACTAGATATATGGCATGGATGGTCAACCTGGCATCTCCCGAGAGGCACGTGGCTCTTATCTTTCGAGTGCAGTCCTTGCAGAGGAGACTCCATTGACAGGGTGCTGCAACTGCTGAATACCTGGCAGAGAACAGCAACTGAGGCAAGCCTAGCCCTCTGCACCCCTGCTGGGGGAGCTCGCCTCTCTCAGCACCTCTTCTCCTCTCCCTCAACAGAAAATGAACCCACCACTGCAGAACAAGGTCCCCAGGGAAGCACAGGCAGAACAGAAGTGGGCAGGAGCAGCAAGTTCGTGTGGGGAAGACAGATGAAAGAAAATGACTAGAAGGTAGATGGGGGGGTGAGGATTGTAACTTGAGAGCTGCAGGGTTTTGATTTATTCAAGAGCCTGAATAAAATATATGAGCCTGACTCTTACCTCTTCAAATGTTCCCTTCTCACACTTCTCTGAAACTTTTTTAATATCGAGGGGGTGGCATTTTTCTTAAGTGAAACTGAAATGTACCGAAAACAATGTTGTCCAGATGTTTGTGACAAATTTGCTACATAAATAAAAATAGGTGAAATATTAAAATAAAGCATTTTTGGGTAGTCTGTGGACTGTCTGTTTGAAACAGCATATTTCACTTTTCTGTGTGTCTTGCAAAGAAAGGATAACTATCCCTACTGCATTATGCCCTCTCAGTACAGAAGTGGTCCTAAAATCATATATAAATTTAAAATAATTCTGTAATTTTGGAGAGAAAGTATGAGCTCCCTATAGATAATTGATGTTCATTTCTTAAACTTTTGCTTAAATCAGTCTTGTGAAGTGTACACATGCTTTGAAAGCTATACTAGGAAAGAACTGTGCTAGGAGTATATGCACCTACGAACTGAAAAACACGCAACCTGTGAGAAATCAGGAAAGAGGCAGCTGCACAGACTTAGTACAAGTGACAACCTGAATGACCAAAAGGGATCCAAGGCAGGAATATTTCAAACAGTTACATTACTGACATATTCAACCACAATGATCCTTTAGGGAGCAAACAACCACTAGTAGGAAGACAGACTTCTGCCCATTTCACTCAGAGATGCAATAAGCAGGACTTATCCTGACAGTGCCACTTCTGAAAAAAGTGTTTTAACAGACTGCAAAAATTGGCTTTTTTGGTATCTCCTCCACTCCAAACTGCAGTATTTTTTTTTCCACAGGAGGGCTGAGGTTGGCAGGCACCTCTGGAGATCATGTGGTCCAGCCCCTTGCTCAGGGCTGGGTGAGCAGTAATCAGGTTTTGAATATCTCCAAGGACAGAGACTCCACAACCTCTCTGGCAACCTGCTTCTCCATCTGATCACCCTCACAGTGTAAAAAGCATTTCTTACATTTAAATGGAATGTCTTTCATCTCAGTGTGCCCACTGCTTCGTCACTGAGCACCGCTGAAAAGAGTCTGGATCCTTCTTCTTCAATTCCTTCCATCAGGCATCTGTACACACGGGTACAGTCCCCTCATGCCTTCTCCTCTCCAGTATAGTCCCAGCTCTCTCAGCCTCTCACCATATGATCTGAAAAAGCAAATCCACCACCATGAAGAGCGGCACTGAGTGGCTGATGTGCTGTCATACAGGGGCTAAAGGAGACACAAATAAGGTTAAGCCAAACAGAGGGACGATTAAGCCAGCATCTATTTTACTAGGCATCATCTAGTATGCCAGCTGAAATTGAGTCAGTTTAAGATGCCCTTATCAACTGGCCACAGTTTCCTTTCTCACAGCAGCAAGGCTGCATGCCAGCTGCCTGAACAACAATGCAACAACCACCGACACTGGAAAGGCCCGATGCCTTCAGCAGAGCACAGACCACACACTGTCCGAATACAGCAGAAGCTGTTGAGGGATCTTGGCATCCACAGCGAAGTTTAGCTGCTTGAACAGATGCTTGAACAGCACAGAGAGCAGCAACAAGAAAGATGTGTTATTAACTAACTATAAACTGCTTTGGAAACCTCTCACATGTTACATCCCTGGATTTTTTCACAAAGCAGAGAACTTAAATATATGAGGATTCTGGCCTCAAAGTTAGTATAGACCAAGTTTTTAATCTACAGCAATTTAAATTCCACATTATCATAACAGTCAGGTTAATCTATTATTGTAACTTTTTTGTTTAATTTGACTAGTAACTTCAGGACTGTTCTAACTATACAGCTGCAGCCTTCTGACCTACGCAAGCAGGAAGATAACAGACCCTGGCATACCAGAAGGTCAGCAAGCCACAGCAAGACTGTGCCCAGCAGAGAAACCTACAGCCTCTGCCAATTCACCAAGAATTTTGAGCTCTCAACAGAACAAAGTGATGTGAACCAATAATATAAGATCTTCCTGTAAATATATTTAAAATATATCCATATAAAAAGAAAATCAAACAAACCAAAGACACAAAAAACCAAACCAAACCAAAACTGAATTAAGCAAACACATATAAAACTTCCCAAGTCTTCGGTCAATTTATTGCATTTTATAACTTTAATGTCATCTGACAACCAACGTAACAATTCCTCCACCCTGTTAGGATCAAAAGGAAAAACAGCTTCCTGAACTCCCCTCACTGTGTTCACCTTTATATAATTTTCAACATGTTTGTTTTTGCTGAAACAAGGCAAGGCAGTCTCGGGCTCTGCTATCACAGCAGCACTCTGGGGCCACACAGCAGCATCTCGTCAGAAGTTGTACATAATTTGTACAGTCCAGAATGCCTTCATGGTCAAACTATGCGGTCTAAGCTGGTCTGACTCTAAATTAATGTGTAAAATTAATCTTGGGGTATTAAATAATCTTTTTCTTTAGGCCTCATTAATTACCCTACATGTATGGACTTCATCTCTTTGTTAGAGCACTATGCATACAACATATCGATAACCACTCTACCTCCACAAACAATGGCCACACAGACGTGCAGGCATGCACATTTCTACCCAATTCCTATTTATAACATCATATGCTAACAAAAATACTCTCAAGTAGTTTTAAGCTAAATACCAAAGAACAAGAAAGTCTTCAAGTGTAAGCAGCTGTTACGTGCATAAAAGCATTGCTCTATTTTTGACAGACACTGTCCTGGAACACGGAGTGGATTCGTTTTTGACATGAAGCTTATGACTGCCACTTACCAGCTAATTCTGGCACAAGCCTGCTCTGAAGATATGCCTGATCACCCATCATTTACCAACAATCTTCAAAAACTGGAAAGAGTTTACAAGGATTTAATGAGCACCAAATGACTTTTTCAGAAATTCTCAAAGACTAGCATTAGTCCTCCTTTTGAGGGGTCTAAGTCACAAATGTGGAAGAAAAAAGGGTATCATAAATAATGACCATCAAACTCAGTAGTCAAATAACTTCACTCTTCTGTTCACTGAAAATACTTTCAAAATATTATTTTCTTAGTGCAGTGTAAAAAACATGCCAGTGAATAAAGATCTTGAATTGATATATTCTGAGTAAGCTTATTTCCAAAAAACACTTGTACAGTCCTTGCACTGTCTACAGTCACGCCCTTACTGAAAAGTAACAAAATATATCAGCGCAAGAGCCAGAGAGCCCTATGAGTGTCCCAACAAAGAATTAATTAACCAACCCACTCACAACAGCCCCAAAATGAATTTCTGAACTGAAAAAAGTGCTGTCATTGTACAAGAGCTCTCCAAGGAGCCTAAAGAAAAATGATTTAGTCTCCGGATGGGCAAGAAGAAATTTTTGCTCTATACAGAGTATCCGTTTCCCTTTTATAACAAGTTTCCTTTCTGCTGCAGCAGAAAGCCTTCATTTAAGCTCCAAGTACACTACGTACATACCTAGAGGTACAAATATACACCACCCTAGCGCTCAGTACAGAACAAGACAGTAGCAACAACAAAGACCGCATCCTGCAAAATTCCGATAGCAACCTAGCCTGTTCAACCTAAAAGCTGTCAGATATTAACCAAGACAGTCTAAAGACAACTGAAATACAAATACTATGAACATGGTAAATATCATGGAAGAGAATAACATGCTGCTGATTTTTTTTCAGGAAATAGCTGGCAACCTATTCAGAAATTAAGCATCATTTAGAAAAAGGGAAAACATCTCTCAGTCAAGGTTACTGATACAACTAACCCAGAGATCTGAGAATTGCTGTTCAGACAGTCCTATGACTTGGCAGGACATTACTTCCAAGGAACTTCAGTCCAAGAGGCCACAGCAGAGGGAAGACAGTTCTTCCTCTCAAGCTGTACAGCTATGATGAGAAGCATCCTGCTTGATTTTTGAACAGTATTAAATCGAGCCCATTCTGTGCAGGAAAGACAGCACAGAACATCAAAGCAGCTACACGGTCAGAAAATCATTGGTATCACTGACAGGAAAAAATTAATTACCCACAGTTGTACTGAAATCACTGATGTGCACAAACTACAGTGTTACAGGTTCCTTATCTCCAGAACAGTAACAACTCAAAAATGAACTCTAGTTAGTAAAAAATGACCGAGAAAAAGCAAGCAACAAACCAACCCAGAATTTCATAGAGCTATCCTAATGCACTGGGCAATAGAGAGGAAACAAGACATGAAATGTGAAATAGTACTCAAAGTGCCTATTTCAGACACAGCCCCTGAAGCAGAAGTGGATGGGATACAAGGGGATGGGGCTGAGTAGGGACCTTCTTTACCAGCAGCAAACAGCAGCAAGCTGCAGCACACTGTTCACTGCAGAGGATGATAGTCCAGCTCTGTCTTGAAATAGAGAACTCAAGAACATCTTTGGTGATAATAAAACTCTAGAATAATGGATAGGGACAGCCAAAAAGCATAACAATAGGTTGATTTTGAAGCTGCTGGGTGTGTGGGGAAATCAGTTTTGATTTGGAGAAAACGTGTTTCCACTGTACATAGAGTCATAGAATCAACCGGGTCGGAAAAGACCTCCGAGATCATAAAGTCCAACCCTTGATCCAACACCACTGTGTTACTAGACCATTCCATAGTCAGTAAGCTCTCTTTTTCCCCTCCTAATTTCCTTTAAAATCTCCCTGTTCAGCCAGGCTGGCCGTCTTCCCTCCCGGCTCGCCTTTCGGTACACTGGGACAGCCTGCTCCTGTGCGTTCAAGACTTGCTTCTTCGAGCATGTCCATCTCTCCTGGACCCCTTTGTTTTCAAGGGCTGTTTCCCAAGGTACCCTCTGAACCAGTCTTCTGAGTAGGCCGAAATCTGCCCTGTAAAAGTCCAGGGTAGAAGTTTTATTGATGGCCCTCTTTGCATCCCCCTGATCCCAGGTACATGTTACATGGGATCACCTGGTGCGCTGACCAGCAAAGTTTCTTGTATAAAACTCTCACAAGGAAGATTCTTGGAGGACAGAAGAATGCATTTCTGATGGCAAGAACTGAGTCTCACACTGTACACAGAAGAATAAAGAAAAGAAAGGTTAAGAAAGAAAAAAATAGACAGCTAGCAAAGATTTCTTAAAACGCGCTCAAATTTTCAAGGGTAAATTTTGGGAGAATCAGACTCCAAGTGTTAAACTAAGGCTGTAGTTTGGCAAACACTTTAAACTGGCATAAATTTGCAGTGCTGCTGAAAGAAAGTCTCACCATCTGCCAGTCCCCTGTGCCAGGACAAACATCCGAACACTGAACCAGGAGCACTTCTTTTGCCAATTTATTTTTCAGATGGATCAGTTCCCCAAACCAGTTCACAGGATGGCCATGTAAATACTCGTTCTGGCAAAGAAGAGTGACTGCTTCTCCAGCAGTGCCAGCTAAAAGTGTTCATTGAACCACAGTCTAACACACAGAGAAGTTCCTGGCAGTCACATGGTGCTCCCCACCCCTGGACATGCTATATTCATACCACACTTTAAAGTTACAATCAATACACAGCTGCCCCTCAGAAACTAGCATATCTTTGTAATTTTCTCTAGTAGGAGAACCAGCCAGAACCTCAGTAACGTTCAAGTTGGCTGTAAACAAGAGTCTTTTCTGGATTCTGCTGTGCTTCTCAATCAAAAGATCACTTGCAGGAGAGACCCCAGACAATCTTCTGGTCATCTGTTCCATTTGGGATCCAGAATGCTTGTACATGAAGAACAACAAATGAAAACTATACTCATTGCATATCAGGGCTCTACTCCAACAGGATTCTAAGAACTGTGCGTGGGCTGCTGTGTAGTCATGAATCACCATACAATCCTTCACTGACCAAGACACTCATCTAGAAGAGAACACCATCACCAAGAGAAATATTGCTGTCAGGAAAAAGGATGAGCACTGGTCATATTCTATATCAAGGTCAAGTAACTCAGGCCAGTACTGAAGAGTGCGAGAGGGCTGCTCACACCTTCCCACAACTCACTGGCAGATTCAAACCCATACATATGGTCATTCACTAGGAACCAATTAGATCAGTAAGTTTTCTAGTAAGAAATAAATTCAAGGTGTGGTAGTGAAATGAATCTCCAGAATGATACAGAAGGATCTCTGTAACAGTGCATGCCACAAGCAAATTGAGGGGAAGTCCCCTACTTTATAGACATTCCTAAGCTCTTGGGTTCTTCTATCAGAGCAGGACTCACCTGAGCTACAAGAGAGCCACACACCCACCCCTGTGCTCACTTTCCTTTTCTTCTACCAGTATTTTGCCATTATCATGGCTTTCCAGTACCTGCTTGGTTGTCAAGTCCTTATTCTCTATCTCTTCTTTTTCATTTGTCTTCTTACTGCCACATATGCTCACAGTTACACTTTGCAGAACAAGATATAGCAGAAAGAACACCCATAAATCTTGCTTTTCCTTGGTAACATTAATCCAACATGTTTGTGGAAAAGATGCAATATAAATAAGTGGTAAGAGCATACAGCCTCTTCTTTCCACTTTACAGAAAAACTAACAGCAGGGTATGAGAAATCCACTCACTCTTGGAGAATTGTTTTCTGAAGAAGCATTACTAACTTTAAAAGAATATAATTTAATAGGGCACAGTCAGATTAGTCTGAATCCAGAGTCCTCCAGGTCTTCAGAAAACTCCAGGATGCTCTAGTGTGCAGCATCACATTGAAAACTGATGAACACACAGGTAATTATGAACTGCAGTTAAAGTACTTCGAATCAGGTCAATTTATTTTGAGATTGGAGATGAGGAGAGAGTAAGAGATGAGCAATTACAAGAAAAAGCAGAAAAGCAAGCTTGCATGATGTGTAACAAATAAAGCAAATTTTTAAGCTACTGCTGGCTGAGAAGCAGTGGGTGTCACTGGCCTGATAACGACAGGAGAGAATTAAAATGCACCAAAATTTGAACAGAGGGTCTTCTGACAGGTTTCAAGGGGTAGGAATGAAGAAAAAACTAAAGGGATGCAACAGGGCCTGTCAGACTGTCTATTCAAACTCCTTTCAATAAAAGGCATGGGGTAGGGTTTAGGAGGTGGGTGGTGCTGGTGCAACAGGGCAGAAACAGGAATAGCTGATAGATCAGATGTCCGGTTATATGGTGATTACTAGGAATCCAGTCCACGACTAGGAAGTCCCACTATTATTGCAAGACCAGTAAAGGATGTAAGCTTCAGATCAGCAGAATCCACAGGAGAGGAAAGAGAAACTTAGCAAAAAAATCATAAAGCTGCCTCCTCCCTTAACCTGCCTCTGTGTGGAGAAGGAGGAAAAACCCTCTTACCTGGGCGAGAATCAGGACATTTCTTTTCCTGACTTAGATGAGCACATTTGTATCTCCACTACGTAAGACAGGACAGGCAGGAAACAGAAATACATGCACATAAAAGTGTGGTAACTGACAAGATAAAGGAAAAAAGGAGAATTAATATTTTGTGAAGAGATGAAAGAAGAAAAAACTAGAAAATAACAGGAAGTAGGAGAAAGACACTACAGCTCATGTATTCAAGTATGTACCACCATCTGCTAGAGAAAAGAAGGAAGCAGAGTCTGGAAAGAAAGAGAACAAAAGCAAGGAATGCAGTAAGTCAGGACTTCCAAGATGAGTAAATAGTTAGCCATTCCCTTATACATGCTGCTGTACCATCCACACACCTCAAAGGTACTTGGTTAGTCTATACCTACTGCTGTGTAGATACCTTCAGGCTGGAGAGTCCTCTGCTGACAGTCAGGACTAAGCAGAACCACATCAGCTTAAGCAGATCAGTTCTAGGTAGCCCTAGTTAGTCTATCAGAGTGTATTACCCATCAGAGACTTTCAACTGTAAAATTTCAGGTTTCTCACACTTAACATTTGACCTTATTTCATGTACTTCACCTTAAGAGACTGGCCATGGTGAATGTAAATCAGTTCGAATTAGATTCTATTAAAACAACATAGCTTTTTCCCTGACAGTTAGGTAGGTTTACAAGCTAAGAGAGGCACATCTCAAACCTATTTCTTTTCTCCTTTTCATATAGTGCTTTTAGACACTTTATAGAAATGATGGCAAGTTCAATGCCAACAACACCAACAGGTATACAAGATATCTGAAATGATACTCTAGGTATCATCTGCTTTTGTTAATTCAGCTCTGGTGAGGTGATTCTATGAGAGTGACTGACGGTTTTTGTTCTGCTTTGTTGAAATTTTAGGGAACTGAGCTTTTCTGTGCACTAAAAGCACTGATTTTTGTGAGGAAATAAACGAGGGAAGGTGAGAAGACAGAAAGTAATGCATTTCTGCACTACCAAGGAGCAAAGTACTGCACCTTCACTGATCTGATTCCTGCACCTGTTCTGACACCCCAAATACAGAGGGATTTCATCAGTGACTGAAAACCAAGGGGGGGCTAAATAATCCCACTGCTTTGCTGTTGCTCCGCAAAGGCATGCCACCTGAAGAGATTTTTCTCAATCTTTCACAATTAGCAACAGTAGAAATGTCAAATACAGTAGTCCAGGAATTGCACACATGATTCAGGATTACAACTCCAAAAGCCCTTTTCTAAAACCCTGGCACATATTCTTTACAGAAGCACACCACTGCACGTAAAAACAGATGTGGTATTCCTCTTGGCTGCATAAAATTGAAACCCAGTAAAACCAGTGATATTTTTAGAGGGCAAGTTTGAAGCCTTGAAGAGATTTAAGACTGTTCAAAACATAAGTTGGCTTAGAAAAGCCCCACAGGGATCTATGAGGACTCTAGATCATGTTCCTGTTAAAAAGTTTTAACACAGAACTGGTTTAATTGAAGGTATGGAAAGAAAGCATTTAAAATAGAAAAAAAAATACCCACCCACTTTTCTTTATCACAGGAGTTTCCCGTGCCCCGAACAAATCCAGAGCTGTTTTTTGCCTTCCAGTTTCTCCCTTCCTCCCTCCCGCAGCTTCCTACCAGCTGAGATTCTGCAGCTGCAGCAACAACAGTCCATCTGTGACAGTGCAATCACCTCGGTGGGATGGCTCCTACCAATTCACTGGCTTCCTTATGTTTTAATAGAGGTAGCAAAGTGTGATGAGCCTTCTCTCCTCTTTTCTTTTTTTCAAAGAAAAAGATACTAATGAATATTCATTACTAGTCTTCTACCAAGGGCCAGAATTTTATTTAAAGGACTGGAAGGGAATTGCAAATTAGGCTAATACAACAGGAGATTTTGACTCAGTTCTCTGGTCTGAAAATAGAGCTAAAGAGTAAGATTTTTTGCGGAAAAGAGACTTGATGACAGTAAAAATCTCAGCCCAAAGCTGCTCTGCTCCTCATGGCTGTGACTCTGCTGCCCACCGCAGCACCACTGCTAGAGGGCTGCACTGTAACTCATGGGTTTATTGTACCACCGGGGAATTCGGTCACTGATGCGGGTCTCCTACCCATATTTTTAAGTCCAGTACCAGGCAGGCCACATCCTGAGCCAAGGCTTAGCAAAACCTGGCCCATTCACGTAAGCCTGTAAACGCTATGCACAGGCTGTTCCACGCTCCCCAGCCAGCGCTGCTGCCGGGACGCTTTGCAGCCGGTGCCCAGCACAAGCTGCCCTCGGCTTCCTGGAGCCCATACATTTTTTCGGGAGACCACAGGAAAACTTGCATTTCAACACCCATCGCCCAGCAGACAGCTTCCAGAGGGACATAAATGAGATTGCCTTTTTTTCCTGCTCTGGAAAAGCTAAGAGGCAAACAAACCCTTTCACACTGTCCCGGTCGAGAGCAATCCCCGGGCTGACGGCGGGACAACACCCGCCCATCGCGGAGGCTGCGGCCCGGGCTCGCTGGGGCTGGGCGAGAGCCACAGAATCACAGAATTGTTAGGGTTGGAAGGGACCTCTGGAGATCATCTAGTCCAACCCCACTGCCAAGGCAGGATCACCTAGAGCAAGTAGGTTGTTGAATGACTCCAGACAGGGAGACTCGACGACCTCCCTGGGCAGCCTGTTCCAGTGCTCTGCCACCCTCTACGTAAAGTTCTTCCTCACACTGAGGTGGAACTTCTCGTGTTTTAAGTTTATGGCCATTGTGCCTCACCCTGTCGCTGGGCATCTCTGAAAAGAGCCTGACACCATCCTCTTGGCATCTGCCTTTGAGATATTTACATGCATTAGTGAGATTCTCTCTCAGTCTACTTTAAACAGGCCCAGCTCCCGCCGCCTCTTAAGAGAGATGCTCCAGCCCCCTGATCATCTCTGTGACCCTCCACTGGACCGTCTCCAGCAGCTCCTTGTCTTTCTTGTACAGAGCCCACAAGCGAACACAGTAGCCCAGAACTGGACACAACTCACAAGTACGAGTCGGCTCCGGGGAGCGGAGCAGCAGCGGGCGCACGGGCACACGCACAGCCCCGCACAGACAGACGGATGGACGGACGGACGTGCGCACCCGCACGCATCCGCACACAGCCGCACACGTGCGCGCACACACGGCCGCGCCCGGGGAAGCGCCGGCTCCGCCGACCCGCTCCCGCCCCCCGCCGCAACTCCCCCGGTGCAGGGGCCGGGGGGGCCACCGGGGGTCCCGGTTCCCTCCCTCCCATACTCACTTTCGTCCTGCCGTTGATTTTGTAGTTGCCCAGCTTGCCGTTGCAGTGCCGAATGAGATCGTCCATGCTGTTCATGAGGAGCCGGATGGTCTGGCAGCCCGGCTCCTTGCCCTCCACCCAGGTGATCTTGTCCCCCCGGATGTCCTTGGAGGAGTCGCTCTTCTGGCTGACGAGCTGCCCATCGGTGAAGCGGCCGGTGTGGTGGAGGGCCCGCACCTCCTCGGCCACCAGCCCGCCCAGCTCCTTGCCGAGGAAGTCGTCCACCACGCAGATGCCGTGCTTGTTCATGCAGGGCACGATGTACTCCAGCGCCAGCCGCTGCGGCACCAGCGACTTCGTCTGCCCGTTGGGGCGCAGCGCGGCCCCGCCGGGCCCCGCCTGCCCGCCGCCCGGGTACAGGTTCGACTTGTCCCGGTACAGCAGCACCGCCTCCCCGGAGGGCGACGGGGACTGGGCCGCGGCCGGGGCCTCCGCCTCACCGCCGGCAGCTGCGGCGGCGGCGACGTGGTTGTTGGTCAGCGGGGCGGCCTCGGCGGGGGCGTCCGGGGACGGCGGCGCTGCGCCCTTGCCGGCCCCCGCCCGGCCGCTGCCGCTCGCCGCGGCCCCGCCGTGGGCGCGAGGCGGCGGGGGGTGCCCGCTGCGGGGCTCGGTAGCGCCCCCTGCCGCGCCCGCCGCCGCCGCGCCGCCGCCGCGGCAGATGAGCTTGTGCTTCTTCCAGTCCTGGCGCTGGTGCTCCTTGCTGCAGTAGAAGGAGCTGCGGCAGCGCCCGCACCGCAGCAGGTTCTCCATCTTCCCGCACAGCTCGCAGTACTGCCGATCGCGCTCGCTGCTGCTGTTGCCGCCGCCGCTGCTGCTGCCGCCGCTGCTCTCGCCCTGGCCGCCCTGGCCGGCGCCGCCGCCGCTGTCATTCGCCATGGCGCTGGTGCTGCCGCCGCAGCCCCGCTCGGCCGCCGGGTTATGTTATGTAAGGAGGCGGGCGGGAGCGGCGCTAACGCGGGCCCCCGCCCGGCCGCGCGGGGAGGGAGCGCTCACTGCATCATGGCCGCCCGGCTCCGGCTCCGCCGCGGGTCCCGCCGCCCTCCGCCTCCGCCGGCCCGCGGCCTCCTACGGGGCGGCCGGGGCGCGGGGGCCCGCGCCGCCCTCCCTGCGCCGCTAACGCCGCTTAGCGCCGCCTCATCGCCGCCCCGCCAGCGGCGGAGCGGCCGAGGGGGAGCGGGGTGGCGCGGTGCGGGACTGCCTTCCGCTCCCCGCCGGCCTCTCTGCCCGGTGCAGCGCGGGCCGGCGCGGCCGCCGCCTCTCCCCGCCGCGCCTCCGCCGCTGTGCCGGGGCGAGGAGGAGGAGGCGCCACTCCAGCGGCCCGCTGTGCACGTACGCCACTTCCAGCCCGCCAGCGCCGCCGGCGCGTCAGGCGGGCGGGGCCGGGCGGGCGGGGCCGGCCGCGGCCTCCGCGCTGCTGCGGAGGGGCTGAGCGGTACCGCCGCGGCCGCGGGGCCCGGCGCTGGGCGAAGGGACAGGCCTCTCCCCTCTCTCCGACCAGCGCGGCCTTCCCAGCAGGGACGGGACTTCTGGGGGTTGTCATCGGCCTGGGCTGCTTGGGACCCTCCGCCGTCGCTGGGCGGGCAGTGGGTCGCTAGTCTGTGGGTGCGCCTCTCCCCAGTAGCGAGCTACCCTGGTGCCCCTCGGGGGTGCGGCCCCGCCGCAGGTGAGGCGGGGTTACCGAGGAGCAAGGGATGACATGGAAGCCGGGCGCTGTCGCCTTGAATGACAGGCAGGATGGCGGCGGCCACAGTGGAGGGCCAGGTTTTGTCAGTCCCGTAGGCCCCAAAATGTCCCTGCCGGATAGCTGGCAGGGTGGGAGGGAAGTGCGCTGGCTCCCTCATAACACGTGGCTTGTGTCCCACCTAACTCGGTGGTAATGAAGGACAGAGCCAGGGTGATTAAGAAAAGGAAAAGTAAAAAGCATGGAGAAGGAGCAAGTGATGTGGCTGCTGAAAGGAGGAGAACCCGGGAGTTGGGGCCCGTGCTTTGATGAACATGGCAAAGCCCCTGACAGAAAAAAGGATGATTTAGCAGAGCAGTGCTGGTGAAAGGACAAAGTCCCAACACAGTCACGCTGGCTGTCGGAAGCCACATGGGGACCTGGAATCCTCTGAGGTGATGGTGTAAGCTCCGATTGGATCTGCTTAACCATGGCTTTGCTTGCTTGTGGTATATGTTATGAAAGTGGAGTATATTTTGCAATTTCCTGCAGTATAGCCCAACATGTTGGTCGCTCCTTCAGAGCCTCGTGGTAAGACTGAGCAAGGATTCCTCCTGGGTGAGTTCTCCTGCCCAGCTTCTCAGAGAACAATTTGGAGAACAGACAGCAAGTCTGCTCCCTGGGCTGGGCTGGCGAGACACAGTGCCTGCCATTGGTCTGCACTGCCTGTAAGTTAAGCAAATCCATTCTAAACCCCAAAAAGTGTAAAATACATGAGCCAATATCCAGATCTGGAGGTAGAAAGGTGAAATGAGTCCTCTGGTTGGTAACCCAGAGGCTGCCACAAGCTTTCCCATAACTTTGGATAAGTGATTTTTTCTTTGTCACTGTAGAAAAGGAATACTAATGCTTTTGCTCCTCACAGGCTGTTGTGAAGTTTAAGACTGTAATATGCTTGTATTATAGTGAGATGGCTTTACGTATGCAATTAAAATGGTTTCGTTCTTATCATCTCTCCTGTAGAACTGGATTTAAAATTACTTGGCATAGCAGTAGGACTTGGAGGAATGTTAGGCACTGAATGTACTACGTGAAAGATGCAGAAGGAGTAAGAAAGTGTGCCAAAGCTACAAGTGCCTGTGGTACGTACATGAAAAATGAGAAGGAAAAACAGGATGAATTATTAGAAAGGCAAAAGCAGTACTGAGAGGACAAGGTCATGAAAGCCCAGTGGATAAAATTTCAAGGTGAATATGACCAACAAGCTCCAAGGCTGAATTAACAACAACAACAACAAAAAAGGTGCTGAATGAACTGGAAAAGCTGGGTACTAAAAACCAAGTTTCATGTTAGTAATTTCTTTGTTCATTATTCTTAAAGGGAGGAAAATGAAGTGGAAAAGGCAGAAGGAAGTGGATTAAAAGCAAGTTTTAAGTCCAGAGCATAAAGTGGGCAGATTTTTATTGTAGGTTTAATGAGAGTTTTTCTTTAGCTACAGGTATATGAGGTATGTCAGAAATACTAGGTTTAGGCATTCCTCTAACTTGCTTTAAGCTGAGATTAACTCAACTGATTTCCTCGGACTTGCAGTATCGTTAAACTGGGCTAAATGAGAAGAGAGTCAAGGCCGTTATTTTCAAAAACTTCAGAAATGCAAACAATGACGTTCTGCCAGATAGAAACTGAAGAGTTAAAGACCTTTTGCATTTGTTGTGCACTCTTTCAGCAAACATAATGGACATGAAAGTCACAGACTCAAAACTCAGTCATCCAACTATGAAAACTAAGAAAAGGACCAAGGTAAAAGTATGATGCCTGGCTAAAATCTAATGATAGTTATTAATTTACAGGCTAATTTGGCTTCAGAAGTCTTTTGTTCCTTCCCTCTCTTTTCCACATGTCTTGGGATGCAATTAAAGGTCTTAGTTTTTGCATTTGCTAATGTGCTAAGCTACTTCAGGTTGTCTTGACATAATACCGTTTGACAGCATTGTCAAAAGAAATACCAAGTTTAATAAAATCCATCCTTGGGTGTATGAAGCATTTGCCATATTTTATGATTACAGCACTTTGCCAGTGGCACAAAACAATTTAATGGAGGTTGTTTTACAGTGACAAAGCTGTGTCACAAAGAGTGGTGGTGGTAAGGAAGCTCTGGAAGACAATGAGTATTTATATTACAATAGTATCTACAACATGCTAGAAATGTTTTCCAGGCATATAAAGACTATTCATTGCCAAAGGGCTTGTTCCTTAAAAGACAGTGTAAGGACAAAGCACGACAAAAAGCAACATGCAGTATACAAAGCAAAATGACCAATATGATGGTTGCCAGAACTGAGGGGGAAGGGACTTCCTCCTCTTTCTTTTCTGCTGGTTGCTCTTCACTTGCTCCCTAACACAGCCTTTCCAAGATAGCTAATTTCTTGTCTGTGTCAGTGAATGTTGGAAAAGAACTTTACTGATGATTAGGTAATGATGAGACATACTGGTTTGCAGAGAATGCAGGTGAAAAGTCTTTAAAATTAAATACCATCGTAATGAGGATATTGTGGGATAAACTTAATGTGAGGTCATAGTTTTTCATCACCACTTAGATATGGATCTGATATGCTTATTAGAAAGGGGGAAAAAAATGTTGGTCAATGAATAACTTCTCTGTTTTTATTAAGTAGTAGTAATAGCTGTGTTTATACCATGCTTTAGATATCTGGCGTACTGCAGCTGTGAGGTTGTATAAGCAACCGAAAAAGAATCTTTGAAGCCCGTGGAGAAGGGGAATGCAGAATAACAAGATTAGAGAAGGTTACAAAATCAGCTTAGAAATAAAGTTTAAATGAGAAATAGTCTCATCTTCAGACATTTTTGCTGTGAACAGGAAAAAGTCCCTGTGATTCCAAGCTAAGTTTTTCACTGCTGTCAGAAGGCCACTTGGAAGCTACTGTATTCCTGAGTACTGTACTCCTGAGGTGGGTGGTAGTGTAAGGTGTCAGTGAGACAGATGCATGTCCACAACAGTGTTATAGTTAAAATTCAGAACTTGGGGGCTTGTATCATTTGCTCTCTTCTACCCAGGCCACTCCACCATGTTCTTCAGCCTGACTGCTGATATTCAGCTTAAACCATTTTTCACTGATCGCAACAGTGCCATTTTTCAAGCTTGCTTTTCATACTAGCAAGTGAACTGTAACAGGTTTGTAGCTTTTCCAAATAAAATGAGACAACTGTTTGTCTGAGTGGGATTCTCTGTTAAACTCACTTCCTTTCTAATGAGGACAAACTGTACAAAATACATCCACAAGGCTATGCAAGTGCTCCTTTGTTAAGTGCAGACTCTTTTCCTGAGGTACTCAAAGGGTTAGTGTGGTTTATTCATCTCCCAGAAACCTCCTCTGTCCCCTGTTTCTGCAAAGAAGGAAAGGAGGGGGGAGGGATGGGTGGTCACCTGTCAGAGGTCATCCGGGAGGTGTGCCTGCTGTCACAGAGGAGCACATGACCTAACACAGGGTCTCCTCAAATCACTTGGCCAGCACGCCCTACAGGGTCTCAAGACATTTTCAAGATCCAGGCTTTAGCTTTTTGATAGGCCAAGAACTTGGTATTTTCCTGCCACATTAAGAAGTGGCACCCAGCCCTTGGGACAATGGAGAATTGGGCTCTGAGCCCTGAAAATAGTCTGCAGTACCTTGGAACGCCTGTCATCCCACTTAATGTTTGTTAATGCCATTGCAGAGTTTCTCTAAAAGTTTTTGCTGAAATTAAAGTAATAGAATAATTTAGTTGTTTGTCACTGAATATCATAATGATCTAATGTTTAAAAGAGAAAACCTTTCATTATAATCTGAGATTATATGGGTTGGGCTAAATATAAGGAGAAGTATTCTCAATTACTTTATGTAAACTTGTGTTCAATTCTGTGTTTAATATTGCGGGATTCCTCCAGGCTCTTCAGCTAAAATTGTTTTTGCTGTCCCTGAATCTGTCTGAAATTGTATGCATTTTCATATCTGGGAATATAGCCTATTTTTATTACACCAAAAATATGGTTAGGGTTTATCCAGAGAGATTTATACATATTAAAATTTTCATCTACTGTAATAATTTTATTCACATTTAGGGAAAATTAATTATGCTAGTGCAGTACAAAACAATGTCTTTTAAAATTTTTTTTAGCTGAAAATGCTGCTTCCAAATGTCTGTATCTGTAAAGCTATGAAAATGCAGAATAGCTTAGAAAGTGCTCAAGACTGACTCATTCCGGTTTTGTCTTCATTTTAAACTTTGTACCATGGAAAGTTCAAAAGCTTTTTTTCACATTGTTTGTGAGGTTTCTCCAGAGGGAGTTTTCTGGCTCTGGTTAGAAAAGAACTCCCTGTCTTGCTAAAGATTGACAATTACGTACATTTTTGGCCTCAAACTTAAGCAAGCCAGCAGGCCCTCAGGGTGCTTAAAGTCCAGTTATGAACAGAAAGTTACTTTTAAAGAACATTTTTTAAACCTATTTGAAATTCATGCACTGATACAGTGATAAGCAGTTTGGGGGTGGGGGAGCAGGGAAGAGAGATTCCTGCTTTAGCTGTGTGTAGATCAAATTGATCTGAACTGCTCCAGAAGCTTTTCTTGATTTTGGTGCAGACAAGTCTTCCGGAGTGAGAACAGGGGACTCCAACATAAAGAAAGTCCAGTGCTTCTTACGGCCACAATCATAAAAAGACCTTTTCATTCTGCATCTGATATGTGCTTCCTGCCCCTCTGTCATCATGATTCAGCACTGTGACATGCTGAAAGATCATTAAGGTGGAAACAATGCCGAGCAGTCTTAGGATGATGTGGTGCACCGTGATTATTTTGCGTGTACCTGATTTATTGCACATCATATTTTCTCTTTCCTCATCTTTTGGGTTCCAGACACGTAGTTCTTACTTCTGCCAGTGCCTGGTCTTGTGTTCAGAAAAGAGAACAGGGATGCCCTGAGGTGTAGGCAAGGACAGTTTGCCCTGTGCCCCTTGGTTTGGGAAGCTTGAGAGTACCTTAGCTCATACATTGCAATATATCCTGCTATTTAATGTGTTACAGTCTCCACTTGTTTTTTCCTGATTACCTAGAAAAGAGCTCAAGAGAGGAACTCAAGAACTGTTCCTGAAAAAATGAAGATGTATTTGTTAGAAGACTGGACATTTTATCTTTGGTTGAAGACACAGTTTCCTTTTCCTTTCTCCAGATGACTAGCACAATTTCTGATATCCCTCAATTCTTCTTATTGAGGTAGTTGTACCAGTAGGAGAGAGACACTAAGAAAATGAGATTTTAAACAAGCTTGAAACATTTGCTGCTATGAAAGGAGAGACCTGTCTCAGTAATTTAAGAGAGGAAGAAAAAGGTAATAGTGAGTGAGGTTTTGAGCTGGTAAGACTGACTAGGTGTTATTGCTCAATAACACTTAGTGGCCTGATTTTTTTTTTTTGGTAAGGCAATTTCTTGAGAAGAATGGGGACAGGCCTCATTTTTTGTTTGTTTTCTGAGTGAACAATGCTGTCCTCCCTCTTTTCTTGAACAATGGGGATAAAATAGTATAGCGTGTGCTTTGTTGAAACTATTAAGATAGTACATCTGTCCTGAAGAGCTCACCTTTTCCAGGGCTGGCTACAGACATGCATTTGCACATGAGCATTGTGAGTCTGAACCCTGAAGAACCACTGCAATCTGAGTGGACTCAGTACAGTTCAGCACCGTGTTCTCTGTCACTCCTCAGTCCTCCTTCTGCCATTATAGTGCCTGTGTGTTCCCATGCTCCCCTCTGATGCATACCAGGGTGCAATGTCCCATTGCTCTGCTGCCAGTGCCCCCCTCAGTGTCTGCCACATCCCAAGGGCTTTGTGATGCCTATTCTTGTGTTTCCATCCTTCCCAAAGGCACAGGCTTTGTGCTTGAGACTGTACTCTTCTGTTTGCCTTCCTCCTGTGCCCTGCAATGCTTTCTTCTGTTGCAGTGGCTAGGTTTAAGACACAGTGTTGAGTTGCTGCCCACCAGAAGGGGTGGTTCTGCTCCCTCCAGAGCCACGCTCCTTGGCACCACTCTTATCAAGCCCTTTGATGAGTCAGTTCGAGAGAATGGTTTTCTGTTGGATTAACAAGTTGGATTGGCTTTCCAAATGGTTTGATGTGGTGCAAGAGAGGGTGTGGACCAGCAGGGCCAGGAGTCAGGAAGGGAAAAGCAGTACCACCCAAGTCAGAATGGTAAACTGATTCAGTCGTGTTATGTAACTTTGCTTGTATTTACTTCATATGATGTAACTTGACCCATTTCTACTTTCTCCCTGATTGAAGAGAAGCTTTTCATTTTGAAACTGCATTGAGAGAATCAGCAGATCCAAAGTACAGGATATTCTGTACCAAGACAGGATAATGGCTAGCATCAGCTGACTCTGCTATCTGAGGATGCAAGGAGAGGCGTTCAAGCTATTGGTGGTGCGAACAGCATGCCAGGGACTCAGATTTTGTAAGTTTTTGTTTGGTTGTTTTTTTTTTCAGGTCGTAGTAGTTGAAAGGTTCTGGCTGTTGATTTAAACCGTTCTTGATAATTTAGAACTGAACAAATACGGTATTAAAAATTGTGGTGTTGATGCACACTCATTATGATGATGCTCTGTTTCTTCTTTTTCTTCCTATGCTAACAAGCACAACCCCCTGTGCAAATACTCTTAGGCTTATACCAGAGTAAGGTATTTCATCACGTTTTAAAGCACATCCCAAGCAACTTATTCCGAGGACAGATATTTACTAAACCAGGAATGCTAGTAGTGGATGTACAGTAATTTATATTCCTGTATTACTATGAAAAATTGATGTCTTCCCACTGCATGATCTAAACTGACACTATTCATTTTATCTCTTTTAATGGGCATTCAGATGTCACAATGCTGTTAATGAATCCACTGAAACATAATGTTGGAATTGTATGCTGGAGAGCTTTTACAAAGCAGTACCTAAATATTAGGTGCTGGAAAATTACCAGGAGTTTGTGCAAGCAAACAGCTGAATTTGTATTATTAACATCTTTGGTTTGTGCTCAGAGTGATAGTATGTGCTACAGGGTTGTAATTAGGGCTGGGTTGTGTCTGAGTCTTGCTATCATGCTGCATCAGTTTGTCACTGTTAGAATTGCTACCCCTGAACTGTTCCCTGTTCACCCAGTTAGCTAATTAGTGACCTAGAGATAAAGTGGCATTTATTGGTACTAGAAGAAATGGCCTTTCATTTTTATGCAGAAGCAAAAAACAGATCAACAAGCAATTTGCACATTCTTCATCCACACACAGTGCAATGGAAGATGATAATGCTCATCTTGTCAGGAGGTGGATTTCACTTTTTTCCTTACTATTTCATTAGGCTTATATTTTCTCTTTGGAATTGTTCTCTCTTTTTTTTGTTGTTTTTTTGGGGGGGGTTGTTGTGGTGTTTGTTCATTTGTTTGTTTTGGGGGTTGTGTGTATATGCTCAGACTGTTGGTAATGGTGGGACCATGTTCATGAGTTTTCATTAAAAAGCAGATTCCTAAAAAGGATTCCTCAGATTAGAGCTTCCTTACTGTGTGATGGAGTTTAAACTGGAGGGGATAGGCAGACAATAGGCAGAGACTGTCCTCACCTATTTACCAAATGGTGCAAATGGTTGTTGAAATTCGTGTGGGAGACAACACTCCTCCCTTTGTGCAAACATATCCTCCAAGAAAAGCCATTTGCTGTGGGCAATAGTCAAGGGCTTGCTGCTTTTCTCTTTCCAGTGTGAGAGGCCAACCATGGCTAGCTCATATACACACAAAGACTCATGTTTGTGGGTATGTCCACTCTGTGTATCCAGCCTGACTCCTACCTTTTTTTAGCTACGGTGACCATTTCTCCACTAGTTTAAGAAATATTCTGTATTTCATTTGTGACATGAGTAAAAGAAATGCTGAATCATATCTGTGGAGCAACACTCAGCAGTGCATTTGCTAGTGGAACCTTATTTTTGATTTTAAAACATCAGCCTCAATCTTCTAAGAAAAACTGCAACACAAAACTAAAACCACTTCTTCCTCTCTGTTATCTTAAGATAGTCCTGAATTGCAGACCTAGGACAAAAATCAACTGAAAATATGGGTTCATGTTAGAGAATCTGCCCTGAGCTTCTGATTTTGCATTTGTAATCCAGATATGGACAAGACATGTCAAGAAGAAAACTTCCTCAGGGGTGTATAAATGCCAATGTGTAACATCAAATGCTTGCCTGCTGCACTACATACTATACTGCAAAGGTTTATTGCTTGCTAAATGCAAGGTAAAGCTCTGAAGCAAGGTGTAACCTCATTTCCCTTTGTAAGCCTTCATAACAGCTAAATGGGAGCTCTTCCAGAAAACTCTCTGGAAACTTTCATCTGGCCTCAGTGCTCTATAAATAGAGGAGGTCTTCATCCCTGAGGAGGTTTTGCAATGTTGTTTTGCGGGGGAGTGCCGAGCTCCGATGGAGGCAGAGAGTTATGGAGCAGTGTGGTGGGACCAGGAAAGGGAACAGGATCTCCTTGAATGTGAGGTGAGGTCTGAGGACAGCTTGAGAGGAGAAAAATAAAGATGTAAGGCTCTTCCCAAAAACATGTACACAGGGAGAAATTCCCTTAGATGTTGTGCAGAAACTACTGCCAAAATGGTAGTGGTGTGGAAAATGCAGCCACAGTGACTGTCAGCCGCAAATAACAAAGAAAGATACCTGCCTCAATCCGTCAAGAAACACTCCTGGAGAGGTGATCTTTCACTCTCCACAACAAATGAAGAAATGTTTTCACTGGGATCAGTGAAAACAGCAATACACGCTGTAAGAATTACTGTTGTTTGCCATGCAGAAATTATTTAGTTGCTCTGATGGACTGTCATGAGTGAGATAATGTGACAGAGTGATCACAGACTAAGTCCCAAGAGCAAAACACTTGGAATTTTGTTTCTAAAAAATATGTAAATATAGAAGAAAACCAGCTGACTGTTACAGAAACTAGAAGAATCTGTCCTAACACTCTCCATTTTCATTAATGTAGGTCCCTTGATTGTGATGGCAGATTGAAAAGCATTATCTTCCAAAATGTAGCTACTGTGTATTTTCTAAGATTTAGCTACAGTTTAAATGCGGGGGGAAAAATGTGTTAGGGTCAAGTTTCATGTATTACTTTCAAAAGAAATAACTTTAAAAAATAGGATGGAAAAATGAAAATTTCACTCTGACTTTTGATACTTCGTTTACCATAGTCTCATTTACTGTACATTTGAAAGAGGAATACTCCACTACTTGTTTGGCTACTTTTGGCGTAAAAAAATTGCAAAATATAAAAAAGAGGCTTCATTTTGGCTAAGCACAGTAATTTGGAGCCAACAAGACTAATTTGGGAGACAATATTCTGTCTACAGAAGAATGAAAAATGAAAGCAAACCATTTTTCCGCCCACAGACTGCATATTGAACACGCTGGTCTATAGATGAGTTATTATTTGACCTCAAAGACCTTTGATAGGCAATTTTTAAATGTTTTTCTTCTTGCCAGCAAATATTCAGAGTTAAGAGAAATCTTTATTTTGTTGATATAAAAATAATATAGAAATAATAATATAGGAGCACCAAGCCATTGCTCTACAAGGTTATCATTCCTCTGCCTTCCTGAAAGTGTCATCTAGCTACAAGTTCTTTAAAGGTGAGGAAGATGTGTTTTTCGTGCCAAAATAGTACTTACTGCTTTCAGCGTGCTAAGGTTTTATGGTAGTGTTTTAAAATCAGATCTTAGACAGGAAAGGATGAATGATACAATGTGCTAATTATAAGGTAAGTTACAAGGAAAAGAAACCTCACAAAACCAAAACTGATGACAAATCACTTGGTCATGCTTGGCTTCTAAGTAATCGTGACAAAATGTACAAATGGGAGGGGATTTCGAACAGTGTCGTGCATTAGCTCCGAAACTCTTCCCTTTGCTTTTTTATTCTAGTGAGCACAATCATCCTTGCATATCCTAATCTACTTCAAGTGAATTGTCTACTGCAGTCTCAAAGGCCAGAGTGGAAAGAGTTTTCTTCATGTAAACAAACCTGTTTACACACACACAAGATGAGTGGTCACTGCAATGTTGGTGGAATTCCTCTGAGTCCCTTCACAGACAGCTTAAGGCTGTACTCTTGAAGTGGTGCACACATAGCTGCGTACGGTGGTTTTCAGAATATTTTGTTAATATTTTGCTAAGTACTGGAATACGTTTTTTCATAACTTGGTCTGGCTGCACGCTGTGTTGCTGTGAGAGTGCCTGAGAAGGAAGGGAGAGGCCAGAACTTGTTTTCAAGTGGTTTATTGACTATTAAACTCTTATAGCCAGATAAAAGCAGCAGCAAATAACCTGATCTATGTGTTACAACAGTGCACATGTCTCACCTTCTCCCTCCTTGCATCGTATTTCCTATCTAGGTCACTGTGCAGTGCAAAGCTGTTGGTTTACCAGATAATGTTTCTACACATTGCTCCAGACACGGTGATGACAGGCACGTTCTCAGGCTGTTTATGCAAATCACTAGTGTCTCGAGCCCCCTCCTGGCATATATTTTACCTTCCTCCTTGCTGATTTGGTACATGGTATGGCTTGCCCAACCCTATGGATGGCATTTGCTATACTGACATCTAAACAGCTTTGTAGATAAAGCCATCTTGCCATCAGCCTGTCAAACATAAATTCCATCACTACCCTGCAATTGCTGTGTAATTAAATGTTCTCCTGCTAGGCATACTCTGGTTTAACAAGTTTTATGAGTCATGGCAGCAAAGGGAAAGGAGAGTCTCCAAAAACAAGAATGGGCACAAACACCCCCTTGATAATTATCTTATTTAGAGAGAATAAGGTTCTTGCTCATATAGAGAAGTTTACACCAGGTCTCTTCAGATCCCTTGTCAGAGTATCTCACGCTGATGCCCTGTAAGGTACCCAGAGAAAGTGATTTTGCAGTTCTGAATTACATAAAATGTGGTAGGACAGATGCTTGCAAGGAAGTGGTTTGTTTGCGGCATATTGGTTTGAGAGTGCTTGAGAAGGAAGGAATAGGTGAGAACTTGCAAATTCTGTGCTCTCATAAACTCAACCCCAAACCCATCTACATCACAGGACATGTATTACATGTATGAGGAGAGCATTGCCAGGGCCCAGTAGTCAAGATCTGAGTGTTTAAAGCAGCACCAAAACAATTTCTCCCTAGCTGCAAGCAACTAGGGGCATGAAAATTGCTGGTGTGAGGAGGCAGCTTAGCAGCATCACTCTCTTGTCTGGCTGAGGCAGAGGAGTGCATTCTGTGCATGGCCGGGACCATCTGCACCCTCTGCTTCCACACCTTGCTGTTCCAGCAGGGAGGGACTGTGCCCCTGGCAGCATGGGCAGGACAGTGTGACTCTGCTTGCCCCCGGGGCAGAGCTACATGCAAGCTTCTCCATGACTCCCAAGTCAGGGAAGAGGCAGTCAAGGAGCATGTGGGAATGAAAAAGTTTTGATCACATCTGGAGTTCCTCTGACCAGATTTGCCCTCTTGGTGTAGCTTGCACTGAACACAACAGGCCAAAGTCAGCTTCTGGGTGCATGGGACAAATCATCAGAGGTGCATAAGTCAATCTTTAAACTCCAGGTCTGTTGGCTGAAGAGATTACCGCTCACCCGGCACTCAGGCACACTCACCCCCCCGCCAGCTTTCCTTGACCTATTTACTGGCATTGAACTAAATACAGGCAGACCTTGTGTTTCAGCTGCCTGAGTTAGCGTGGATCACTTTGATTCTCGAGATCCAAGGGAGCACACACAACCAGTTTTGCTTACGAACATGAGAGGGTAGTGGTGGTTACGAGGAGAATGGTAACAGCCAAAGTAAGATTAGACTGGGGTACTGACACTTCAACAACAGCTGGAAGAAGACTTGAATCTCCAGCCTGTGTCCATATGGCTGTTTTCAGGCTATGACTGCCTAAGCAGGGCTTCAAGAAGAGCTGTTCCCTTCCTTCCTCTCCCCATGCCACCCCAGGGGCTGCTGCAGCTGCCCCAGCAGCATGCCTGCTCCTCCTGTGGCTGCCCTTGTCCTCTTCCAGGACTGAGCACTGTGTGCTCATGCAGGGCCTGGCCAAACTGTGCTGAGCCAGCTCATGTCCGGTGCTTGCAGCAACACACAGACCAAATGACAGGGCTCTGTGCTGTCCCCCAGATGGGACAAGGATCAGCCTGTGCTGTAACCCCTCTGCTTACCTTGTCCTTCCACCTTAAGGTCTTCATCTATCTGGGTCCTGTTGCAAATGCCAAATTAAACTGTTAATACCCCTGAGCAGGGATGGAGGATTAAATCAGATGAAAGATTAGAGTACCTTAGCAGGATATATGCTTAACTAAAGGTACTGAGTCTACAACTAAGGTCTGAAATGCCACCAAGGAGCTGGCTACACCCCTGCTGGTGCCAAGATTTGCCAGGCAGCTGCCTGTGTGAGCTGCTGGTCCCTGTTCATAGACAGATTGCTGCTCTGTGGGTAGCTTGGCAGCTGCCTGCTCAAGACTAGGACACCAGCCTCCTTTGGTGGGCATCCTAACCCACCGGCAAGAGAAAGCGGTGCATGAAATACTTTGCAAAACCCTGCAAACCTAAGGCCTGCAGAAGGCAGAGGAGTTCACACATGGCCTGCTCCTCCAGGCACAGACAGCTTCTTGCTTCTCCCATTTTCAGTCCTCCAGGCACTTTTTGAGGTAGCCACCACAGCACATGCTTGAGGTGCTGGCAGAAGAGAGAGTCCTGTGCAAGCAAGAAACATGGTCTGTATATGAGAAGCATGGGAGGTCTGGCATGCAGGACCTTCAGTCTGTACATCCCAGGAAAAATGAAAAAACAGTAAATAAAGCTGTCTGCTTGTTTTGGCTCAGGTGACTAGAGTTTGAAACTAGGTTGTGTGAATTAGCATAATTTAATTTCCATCACTGTCTTTTATAAGCCGTAAAGTTTATGCTGTATCTCATATGACTTACGATCTTTATAACCTTCATTTTTGATCTCTTTTTAAACTGTGATATATCCATGCTATTTTTAGTTTTGCAGACTATTTTTGGATAATATCTACAGGATATGGTCTTTTATGTAGCTAGTCTCACAACCAAAACTGTGCCAGACTCTCCTTCTCTTATACCTTGATTGCTGCAACATCTTTTCTCTGGCTGTGAGATACATACACATTTACTTTGTGTCTGCATACATATTCACAGGGCTGCTGCAAAAGTTGTTATCTTTGCTTGCTGTTTTGTCACCCCTTTCCACTGATCTCCTTGTCTCAGTAGAAGTACTCAACCCAATTTATGCAAGTCCATGCTGATGGTATTACTCTGTACATGCAGATGGACTTTTTTACATACACACACAGTGGGTGGGGCGACTTTGCTTCGCCCCAGGTTGCAGCAGGAAGAAGTGCACCCCTCGGGTCTCACTGCAAATGAGCTGCAGGCCATTGAATCAATGGCAGTGGCTGTTTGTTTCCAGCACTACCTTTCCTGGTGTCCCAAGGCCCCATTGATGTCTCATCAAGGATATGCACCACCCCTATGATGGGCAGGAAAGTGAGGAGCCCTGGGGAAAGGCAGCTGCAGTGTGCCAGAATAGATTTATTGCCACCCCCAGAGCAAATTCCTCCTATCAGAAGCCTGATTGCTGTGATCTCCAAGTTGCCTCAAGAAACAGGTTTTCAAGGGGAGCCTCTAGGACAAAGAACCTGATTTTCATTAGTATAATCCCTGATGGGCCACTCAAGTAATCTGCAAATTCAGGTACCCCAGAGCCACTTCTTCCCTGGTAGATCCTACAGAGACTCTTCCTCCTTCATCAGCTCTCCTGCTGCTGAGATGTGTGGGTTGTCTCTAGGGCTTATTTTAAGGAACAGTATGGTACTGATCTGCAGTTTTTCTGAGGTGTATGCCATATATGTGGAAATACTGTAAAGCTGCTCTCAACAAGCATAGATTGAGTTTCCCCTAATTTTAAACCATCAAACACAGCTGCTTGTCTTTGCTTTCAAAGCCTTCCAAGCCTATCCCCGTTCTTTCCATGACAAAATACAAGGTGAAATCCCACCTTCAAGGAGATGCACCATATTGCCCCATACTCAGATTTTATCCCTGAAACTTTGTGCTCTCTATAATGCTGCCTTTCACTTTCAGGAGATGCACCAGGGAACATCTGCTTCCCGAAAGCTCCTTAGACTGTCTGCAGCCATCTGGCAATGGCAAGGCTACGGGTGTCCAGCTGCCCCTTGGGCTGGCCAGGCAGTGATACTGCAGTGATACTGCATTTCTAAATGGGGATGACATTAAGTGGTATTTGCGTGCTGCTCAATTTCTCTGCATGCTGCAAACAAGATTAACTGAGATTTTAGAAAGGAAAATAGACATATATAGGCTATGAGTTCATGCAGATGTTTATACAGATTGCTTAGGAAATGAGGATCCCAAGCCTCATAAAAATAACAAAAGAAAATATTCTAGATTATTTTGAATTTTGAATTCTGGCCTCTTATTGTCACACAGAATTTGCCTTGAAGCTATTCTAGGGCATCAATCTATTTTGTCTTAAGACAAAATTTCTTTTTTCCCCAACCATATTCTAATATTTTTATTATACAAAACGAAAGAGTTTAGACATTTGTGCTATAAAAGGGTACTGTTATAACAATGCAGAAGTAATCATCTGTGCCTATTGTGCAGACAGCATAAAGACATTTCATAATAGAACAGCAATTCCAAATAAAAACAGGAAGAAATTTAGCAGTGTAAGCCACTTCTCTATTATCCAAAGTAGGGATTTTGCCAGTACAAATGAGTTTGCTTACAAAACATCACAGCTCTTACTGCAGTTATTATACTAGGAAAACTAGTAGATCCAGACTGCCTACAAAAACATGACTGCAGCAGCCACCAATATCCTGAGGACTTACTACACCAAAGTCAGTCCAGTTGTAACTCTTGAATTCATTGAAAGTTATTCCAAGAATGACTTTGTCCCACTGGACTGGATTTCCTTTCATAACAGGGTGTAAAATCACATATTCCAGGAAATATGTAAAAAGTAAAATATTTTTTTATGGTTGCAGTGACAATGAATCATTTCTGTATTGCTGCAGGAATTCTGCCCCATCAATAAGTATACAACCTCCCACCAGGGTGCTGTCCTCCTTATGAGGCTTATGAGATCTTTACAGCTCCAGGTGGCCTCTTTTTCCCTCCTAGATAGTGCAACTAGGCCTCACAGCCAACACAACAGTTAACCAGAACTTTTTTTAGCTTGATAAATATATCTGAGTGAAGGCATTGTGTGGCATGTGTGAATCCAAGTGGGGCCAAGGTGTGAGCTGGGCAGCAATGCATCCCAGGGCTGAGGCAACCGTGTGCTGGGCAGGAGGAGCTCACTCCCTCCCAGCACATAAGTAGTGGAAGCTTACAGCACGTAGGGCACAGCCGTGTAAATCCCTCTGAGCTACATGACTTCCCAGTCCCATGGTTTGGTTTCCATTCAGGGCTCAGGTGGCCCCTTAAGGGGGCATGCCAGATTACCTGTGAATGGATGGCTTGGGGACATCCTGGGCACCCGGCCCCACACTCAGCCTGGGCTCTTCTCCCTTTATGAGGCTTGTCTGGGCTCTCCTATCTGCTCTCCTATGTTCTCACTTTTCTAAGCCTGACAGAGAAATAAAAGTACCATTTTCCCTCCATCAGAAGAAACAAAGCTGTTTCTGGGTATTGAGGCAGCAAGACACAGAATGCTAATGTCAGTCAAGTTTGGAGGTCACCATTGGCAAACTAAGCAGCTGGAATGGTGGTGGCTTTGCTAGGTATTTTAGCTACAGCAGTCCTTGGGAAGTTGGAATGGGAGGGTACAAACTACTGCCTTGCTCCCACCTCTGCTATGTTCCACTCCTGCGATGGTTTTAAGACAGCATAGCCAACTCTTAGGACAGCATGCCCAACTCTCCATGATATTCTGCCAGCTCCCTGTAACAGTTTGACCATTTCCATGTCCTCTTGAGTGTAAGCCAGCCCCACTTCTGGTCTTTTTTCCTTCATGTGGCAAAAGTCAGCTTTGCCAGTTTGGCTGGGGAGCCCAGAGAAATGTCTTTGGCTGATCAGACCCAACCAGGTGCCCTAAAGTGCAACATTCCCTGGGTCCGTTCTACCAAGTGCCACACAAGGGATTGGCATGTTTTGGTACCTTCACTTATGATTAACATTGAGCCGTTTTACTTTATAGTGCAGCGGCCTAGGAAAGTGCCTACAGTCCGCGACTGGCCTCATCTTAGAGAGCAGTAAAAAATTAAAACTCATTTAACTCAGGCCCTTGCATTTGTCAGTCAGAAGTTTCGCTTGCAGCCAAGTGATGCTCAGACACCATAGGCAATATGGCCAACCTATGCAAGTTCACATGGTTCTAGCTTTGACTCTCATTGCTGTTTCATCCTAGGTTTGCAATGCTGCTCCATTCCCAGGGTGCATGTAGCTCCACAGGATCAATGGCAAGGAGAGCCTGTTTCACAGGCTGGCTTCTGGCAGGTGTTTCACATGTGGTCAGTTCAGACCATTACTTGGCACTGAATGTGACTCAGAGTGTGTCCCTTGCTGCACTGGGCAGTGCATAGGCACGTACATCTGGGCAAAACAGGTGCAAACCACTGCCATTCCTATGAGGAAATGACACTGCTAAAGCACCGGGGGCTGTGTCACTTGAGGTGTTCTAACTCCATGAAGAATCATGCCTTGGGCTTCTTTTCACTCACCTGCTTGGGTGAAGGGGAGTTTTAATGTGTAAGGTTGAAAACTTCAGTGGCTTAGGAGTTGCTTCATATGCAGCTCAGCTGTCACAGCTCAGCAGCAGCTGCCACCAGGGGAAGCGGAGAGTGGAAAGTGAAGCACAGACACCCTACAGCTGTAGGACTCTACCTGTGTGGCTTTGCTTTTGCCTGCTTTTGTAGAACAGTGCAAGGTTTATGTATTTCGGTATCTGCCGTGTGCACATATTACTGATTTGTTAAAAGCCTGCTGGTTACTCCCCTTCATCTGTTGCACCCAACTACTGTTTATCCTAATTTGGTGTTTGGAAAAATCTTGTCACCCAAATTACATTAGCAGAATGTGAAAGTAAACAAGAAGGAAACAAGGACAACAGCATATATTCCATGCTGGTAGATTACTTGTTCTTTTCCCGTGGAACAACTGTGGATGTTTTTCTTATTTAAAAAAAAAAAAAAGGAAAGAAAGAAAAAAACCCCAACCAACCCCCAAACCTCTGGATAACTACCAGCTTCAGCTACACCAGCCATACCCAGCTGTATGCACGTAGCTGAGTGATGCCCTTCCAGAGCAGGGCACATTCCAGTGACTTGGCTCTTTGGGATTAACTGTCCCTTTCATCAAGTTGGCTTGGACTACTGTTGCTGTTGATCATGCAATGCAAATCTTCCTGAGAAAGACTCTCAGGCTATTGATTACAAAAGATAGCCATTTTGACAACCATAACATAAAATACAAACCCTCAGTGTTGTGGGCAGTTGTTGCCATAGATAGGAACTGTGTTATTGATCACAGCCAGATATGAAAATATGCACCCTTTGCACCGCATGACGTTGAATATCTAGTGTAGCAAGATGAAAGTTACCACTTATGCCAACTGGGGGAAAGAGCTCTGCCAGAATGTGGGAGGACATAATTTATCTAATATCCTACCTAACACTAACGGCTGAGAGCAACAAGCAGGAGGAGAATTACGACACTTCTGCTTGTGAAACATCATGCCTGAGAAGCAGAAGGGTGTGGATTTATCCCCACCTCATTTTAGGTGTCTAAATGAAGCATCTAAGTCAGGAGCACAGTTGTGCCAGGCACTTCTTCAGAAAGAGAAGTGGTTAAGATTTTAGGAGGGATAAATTGCTTTCTACAGGCACCTCCCTCTCTCTCGACCACAGAACACCACACAGAGCTACACTCCTCATCTCCTCACTGGCTGCAGTGAGGGAACTGGGTGGCAGAAACACTGCCTGAAGGGAAGATACTGGTACTTGTTTGGGACTGCTCTTAAGGAAGGGAAGGGGGAAATTCTAAGTGATTGGCTCAGGGTTTCTGTTTGGGGGGACAGCCGCAGCCAGCAGCAGTCAGCATGTACAGCAGATCCTGTTATCTCCTGCTCAGAGCTGTGCTCCGGAAGAAGATTGTGCTGGTATAGTCCCCATGAGGTAAGAACCTCCTGTGATGCCAACCCCTAAGCTGCGCTGATTTACACTAGGATGAAAATATCCCCCCGAGGTTTTACACTAGTGAAAGGTCAGCCTGACTGGGACATCAGGGCGAACATATAAAGGAGTGAGTGAAATAGCAACTTTTCTCTCTGTGAGCTGGAGCTCTGTTCTAAAGATAGACTCCTGAACTATTTATTGGGACAATTGTCTGTCCCCTCTGCATAAGAACAGGTTTACCTCCAAATGCTATCACTGTTAGAATAGGTATTGGACAGTTTTGAGGAGCCTTGGGCTCAGGCCAGGATTGCATTGTGCTAACAGAGAATTTAAAACTCAGCCCTGTCCCATATCCTCTGCCTTCCACAAGCTTCTTCGCAGTGTGTTCCCTATTAATGCTGGCTATGAAAACTGGCCATATTCCCTTCCCAAAACCCATAGGACTCCTGGGTGCCAGCAGATTTTACATTCATGTGAGCTGCACCAGTGGACGAGTTCAGTGCACCTCCTTGATGCCAACATGTGCAAAGGAAAAGTCACCTTTAACCTTCCCAGCAGATGCTGCTTTCCTGGGATGCAGGGGACACCTGCAGGTACCCACTCCTTCCTTTCTGACCACAGAAAACCATTGCCAGCATAAAGGGAGAGCAGAGAGGTTGGCTGCAAGAAGTATTTGGAAAAGTTCCAGTTATTGCAAGTACAACTCTGAAGAAAAAATGCGGGTGGTTCTGTAAACCTGGCATGGCTAGCAATGACAAAGTGACAAAGGGCATTTTCCTGTTGGTCAGCCTCGAGCTTGGGAAGGAGGGCCATGTCAAAGCAGTGGAGGTGAAAGTCTGCATCACTATGAACATATGTAGAAAACCAGTCCCCAAGAGATGATCAATGGTTTGGGAGGTCTAAGATGCTCCAGATGTATTACAGTCCTATTGGCTGACCCACACTCTCATCTGCTCCTTCCAAGAAGGAGGCTTTGCAGTTCAAAATGCAAAAGAGCACTTTTATGTTGTGTTATGCACCTGACTGTCCACAGTGGTCAACATACTGTTTTTAAAATAATAGGGTCCAGAAAAGATAATGTTAAAAGTTTCCAAATGCACATTTTTCCCCCTAGTGAGAAAGGTAGCAGTGCAGAAAGGTATGGATGTGCAGTCATAACACGGATCATCAATAATAGCTTTGTACCTCCCCTTCCTCCTCTCCCTAGGAGCCTGTGTGCACCTTCCTCACTACTGCACTGGCACATATGTTTTGGACAGACCTAGTGCTTGCTCAGGTAGGTCCCCACAGACACTTGTGCTGCCACAGCCAAGAGCATGGCATGCTGCAGTGCTGGGGCAGGGGCAGAGAGCAATGAAGGGGCAGGGGTAGAAATACTGCACAGGGGCTCAGCAACGTGCCCGCCAAAGAGCCGGCTTGTTTCCTGTTGCCTTGGTGGAGGAAGCACCTGCGCTGGAGAAATGAGCTGTTTAACTGCTGCCCAAGATTAAAATGAAGAATGCCTCTGCAAAACTGGCAGCTGGAGAAATGGAAGAGGATTTTGTATTTGGCACCACTGTGAGAAAAAGGAGCAACCTTCCTTGAGGGCTGGGAGGCAGAGGTTCAAAGATTTGCCTCCCAGTTTGTGTAACTGGTGAGACACCTGCTTGTGTAAGACCAGAGTTCAGGAACGCCTTCCTGGGACACCACCAGAAGCTGCTGTGAGGACAGGAGCATGGTCAGAGATGGGAATTGATCCCTCGGAGCACTCAGCCTCGCCTGGGTCCCTGCAGGCAGCCATGTGGTAAAGGTTCTTTGGAAACTAAATAGATCTCATACCAAAAAGCAGCAACATTTGCTGCTGTCTTCCTCTGTGGGAAGCCTTTTTGGTCATGCCTCTGGTAACTAGCAACTTTCCTTTTAATTTCAGGACTTGGTCTGTTAATGGCCAGTTTACAGTCAAATATTTTGAGTCAGATTGTCCTTCAAGTTTGTCTTCTTCTGTCCTGTCCCCCCATGGTGTTTATGGCAAGAAATCATAAGCTCTCTCATCCTTTGCTTTGCTGAAGTTTTTCCAATGTCTTACAGGACAGGCTGTTTATTCCCTGTAATTTTCCTGGACATGTCTTCACAGCACCTGTTCCAGTTGGAGTGCTTTCTGAAAATAGATCTAACCGGAATTGTATACAATATTCCAGATGAAGTTTCTCCGGTGCCTTTTTCACAATGCTACTAGCATTTACACCCCTTTTCTGTCTGATTTTTACTACACCATTTGACTCTATCTGTATAATTTAATCTCTGAATGATCTCTGTTATATCTATAACTTTTTGCGTACCTGCAACACCCTCCAGCTGTCCATTGTTGACAGATTTCATCGCATATCAGTCATGTTTCACAACAATACCGGGGTTTTTAAGTATCTAAACTGTCAGTAAAAATATTGAAAATCCTAAGACTAGTCTCTGTGGAACCTCCTCATGCCAGCATTCTTCCCTTAAGGCAGTTCCTCACTGCTTTACAGTTTGCCTACTAATCTCCATCTTCTCCAGTTTGCCTTTTAATCACCTAAGTTGGGGCACTGAATCAAATGCTTTACTGAAGTCCAATAGGTGAGACGTACCATGTTTCTTCTGCCAAAGCGACTGAGTTAATCACATCTAAAAACCATAATTGCTTAGTTTGGCATGATGTAGTTTTGAAAGACCCATCTTCCATCTTATCCTGTTTCCCAGCTACTCATTACATACAATTTTAGTTACTCATTCCTCTAAATTTTTTTCTAAAGCTCTTGATACACAATTGGCAGATAATCTGCTGAGGACATGTTCCATAGACTTTCTCATAAATCGGATGTGGGATTTTTGTGTAACGGATCTAAATAATACTCTATGCCTACTTGTGCTTTCATCAGCTTTTAACGTGGTCTGTTTTTAACTCTTAGCTTATCAGTCAGGTGAATGCTTGCTCCTGAAGGTGTAGGCAGATTCACTGACCTTATTCAGGACTTTCTGTAAAGGCTTTATGTGTTTTCATGCATTTTATGCTTTAGTTCTCAGGTTGTGCACTGTGTGAATGCTTTGTGCCTTCAGGCTCTTGGGAGAATGGGTTGTAAAATTTGTAAAGAGCTGTTTGGCTGACTGTAGAATATAAAATCAGTGTTTGAAAGGGGAGAGCAAAACAGACAGGGTAAATGAAGTGTTTCTCCTTGGAGTCACTCAAGTTTTTTGACAGCTGCAGTGTTGCAGGAGCAACTCAATGTCATGGGAACACAGGAATTTGTTTTCATCAGAGTTGCTTTCCCTGCCAAGCTGGCAGCAGCTATAGGTGAAGCCTTAACAGGGAAACACTTTAATACTGCCTGTGCTAGGAGGGGAGTTCTCCACCAGTGACTAAGTGACAGAATAGTCACCTTCATGTGACTTTCACCTTCTGATCCCTTCCATCTCCTCCCTGCCCTTGTTGTGTTTTGTTTTGTTTTATTGTCATTTCATAGCTACAGTAATGTAGTAACTTCATAGTGATCTTCTCAAGCTCTCTAAATATCTCTTCTTTATTCTCTACTTACCAAGACACTGGATGGCAGTGAACACATGGAAGCATGAGGATTTGCACATTGCAAGGGCAGAACTCACAAGGTGAGAAAAACAAGTATTGTGTAATGCTCAGATTTCCAGCTTAGCAAAGATAAGGCTTCCTTCAATCCTCAAGCTGTTTCCTACAACCATTCTGAGGATCATCCCCACAGCCTGCTCTGAGTTATGGGATATTCTGGAGAAAGTTAACTTCTGTCTTTGATCCTACATCAAGCCTCTGTCATTTATGAGCCCAGCATCTAGTGAGCTCTCTACCAGTAGGTGATCCACTGTGTTTTGTCCACCATGGGGAGGGGAGGGAGATTCCTTGAGGTTAAGCATGTAACTCAACAATCCTAGTGGGACACAGACCAAGATAAGAGCTAGAGGGGATGCTGATGGTCAGCCCAGTGACAGTGTTTGCACTTATGCAAGTGTTGGAGGGTGTGTTCCCCAGACATGTGAGGAAACAGCAAAGAAAATACCTATTTCCAAGGGTGAAGGGGAGGTCAGTGAGATGAGCACTGCAATTATTTGCCAGTATGGACCCCCTTGCTGTTCTCTCTATACAGTTCGATCCAGGCACTAACAAGCTGGAAAAGATAGCCATGGCCCTGTGGATTTAGAAATACACTGGAACACTCTCTGCTTTTTAAATTCCATTTCAAAATTACCACAAACAGACTAAAATTTCTCTGCCATGGGTATTTATGGGATGCTCAAAGCACAATAATTCATCTCTTGAAGTGTGCTGTCTACTTGTACTTGAGATATTGCTGTCGTACATCTAGTCTAATCCACTTCTCACACTGCCAGGTACATAAGGCAGATGTCTGTCATCACCAACCAGTTTTGTCCCAGACCAGTCCCCGTTAAAGTTGCTGACTTGTGATGTTGCTGCTTTAGTCACTGCTGTGTTTCCTCGTGTTCTTCGCTGTCTCTTCTTTCCTCTTCATGTCGAAATAGGGCTTGTTGAAGGACCTGGTTATCTGGCACTCTCAAAACATGGCCAAGGTCAATCTGTTTTCTCCACTGTACTGTTTGTACAGCTGTGGGTAATCACGCAGGCTCTGAAATCTCAGCATTCCTTTGGCTCTCTGACTGCTTTATGATCACTGTCCCCCCGCAGGCATCCGCACTGAAAGCACTTTGATTTCTGGGGAATAGACATATTCTTCCAAGACTTCAACTTGTACAGGTGTATGTGAAATGTATATTTAATAACAGTGGCTCAAGAGCTTACAGGGAAGCTTACTGTTGATGCTGATGACTTCCATATGGGATGTATACTTGTCATGGAAACAAAGAAATTATTCTACCCGTTTTGATATCATATTCTTAGACCAGTGAGTAGAGACATGCATGTTATGTATAGATAGCCTCAAAAGACCCATGCTACAAGCTTATCCTATGTTGTGCATTACCCTTACATAGCCCATGGTAAATTTAGAAACCATTAACAGAGGCATATAGCATTTAAAAGGAATTCGGATAAATGTTTCGGTTATTACAGTTTTCTAAACAAGTATCGATTCTCTGGGATTTGTTGGAATAAATAGATTTTTCTGGAGGATAGAACATAAAACCTTCATGCTGACTTTTTAAAGGTGAGGTTATAAATGCATATCAAACCTTTATTAGTTCACTCTCTGAGGCCTTTGCACTGTCACAGAACTATAAAATGGTCAGTCTGTAATGAGCACAGTTTTACTATGATTTCAGTTTTCCAGGTCAGAGTTGATCATAGAGCACAGCAGTCAGGAAGAGCAGGGCCTGAATTTTGGAGACACTTGATCCAGTAACAGACTATGTCCAAGTCACAGCATGGGAAGTTTCAGTGAGGAGGTTTTCAGTCCTCAACATCTTCAAGGTCGTCACCCATGACCCAAAATTACATTATTAGATTAATACTCTTGATGAAGTCATGTCCAGCTCATTTTGAATGGACAAAGGTCTGTAACACTACTGTACTTCATCTACTTGTCTTCAATTTTTTGTTTTGTTGCAGCTCTGTATAGGGGCTGCATTAAAACCCTCCCCTGAGACCCAGAATAAAAATTCTGGTTTCTGTGCCTGAAGCAACAAAGATTTACCTTTCTGCAGAGTATCAGAAGACTCATAAACCCCCTGAAGCACAGGGGCAGCAGCCTGTTAGTGCAATGCCAAGACCTTGTTTCTAGAGCACCCAGGTACACAAAGGCAGAACTAACTCTGTAATAGCATTTAAACAACAAGGTGAAACCTGTCAGTACCGGTCATTGTGACCCTGTGGAGCAGAAGAAACTTGGATGAAAACAGCCCCTAGATTTGGGAAGGTATAAAGCTATGTAGGAAGGTAGGTGGAAGACCACCAACACAATTTGAAGCAAAGGATTCTTCAGTACAAATCTGTAACTGGTATCTCCTGCTCTTGACCCCTCATAATATGGTCAGCTTAACCAATGCCAATTCAAAAGGCAAATGGCCATTCTCTGTGACCAAGTTGGTCATGTATCAGTCCCCTTTCCCTTCCTCCTCAGGCCTAGAAGGCCCCGTGCACCAGATAGAACCCTTCTCCCCATCCCTATAGGCCTCAAGGTTCCTGGGTGCCGGGGTGACTTCTCCCCTCCTTACCAGCCTTGAAGGTCTCAGGCACCCAGCCAGCCAGGTTGTGATAACACCATCACAGGACAGGCAAGTGTAGCAGAACACAGACCACAGTCTATAAAATCAAGAAGTTACAACATCTAAGTGGGACTTGGACCACAACTGCTGCTGGAAAGCGAAACACATGATCTCCCAGTGGCCAAGGACACCTCTACTATCATCTGCTTCCTCCAACATTTGAGTGAGTGACTCATATTCTTATATACGTTTTTAATCTTTATTATGATTGTCGTGGATACTGCAAGCGAAGTTTTAAGACTGACCCATTCTGCAGAGGGTCCAGGTGATTAGGAATGATGCCTCAGAGCTTTTTGGGTTTTTTTAACTTTTGTAGATTTTAGAAGTAAATGTGTAGTGAATGTAGATTTTAATGTAGCTGTATTATATCCCTTACCCTGTAGCATAGTGTTTACACATACCCAACCTTACTATCCCATCTCATATCAATCCCTCTAAATTTCGTTAGCGTGTTTAGTCTTCTTTTCAAGGTAGAATTGTAGAAAAACACCTTAAGGCCTGGACCAGAAGATATCACAGAGACACAGCGACCTTCAAGCCCAGAACTCTGGAGGAACTCCAAGGACTGTACGTGCTTTGAAGAAGATGAAGATGAGAAAGAAGGGGTCCCAAACGCCCCCAGTCCCAATTCCCAAAGGAGCATGTCAGGGGGCAGAATGGGGCAGAACCAGGGATGGACAGATCTGGGATTGGATGGACCTTATTATAATACCATAGAGCCACTGTCTGGGTGAGCGCATGGTATGTACTCCTCTAGGCCTACAGACTCATTAAAGGACCTGCTCTCTTTATCGCATCTTCTACACTAAATTGGCCTGGAGTCTTTTCCTCCGTGGTCTTTTAAACCAGAAGCTAACCTGTGATACAAACTTCATGCTATGCTGCTCAGAAAATGGTGATATGCTGATTCGGGTTATAAAAATCCTGTTCTGGTAGCAAAATTTTATGCTATGCTGATCATAAAATTCTGTTTAAAAAAATAAAGCTTTAATTGTAACTACAACTTAGTGCCATCATCATTCTACCCAGGATCCCCATAGTGTTGGGTAACAAAACACCTTTTACAGAAAATCTCTTCTGGCCCAGCTGGGAATAAATCACTTAGAAGAAGCCCCATACAAATACCTGGTACTAGGTATTTGTATGTAGCTAGTTACATGAAAATAGATGTAGCCATTTTTTTCAGGAAAGGAAGCAGATTTGTTCTGGTGTAAGTATATCAAATAGCTCATTCTCCAGTCTGATAAAAAGCAACAGGTGGCTCTTCAGCTCTGCATTGTGGTAGGGGTCTGCTAACTAGAGTGGCCAACTGTCCAACCACGGAGAAAAGAGAGTCTGACAAAGTCACAGAAAGTCCCTGAGACCAGCAGTACCAGCAAAGTGTATGCTCAGGTGGCACTTGTTAATCTCCTTTTTTCCCCTACAATCACTGCAGCCTTCCCACATGCACCAGCCACTAACGTTAGTGCTGCAGAAGCCAGAAAGCTTTGCACTGTAGCAAAGCATTGTAGGAGGGATGGGTATTTAGTTTGTTTCTTTATCCTGCAGAACAAGGAGAGCTTCTTGTTGGGGTTTGGAGTCTGTCACTGGGAGTGGTTAATATGAGGTGCGCACGATAGCTTATGCAAAGAAGGTTCCCCTAACCTGTCATTTCTTGTGTGGGTGTGTTTTGCCCTGGAGCAACCTTAACTGCTTTTTTAACAGAACTTTTTGGTGGGAATTGTTAGGAAAGTATTTCTCTAACTACCCAAGCCTTGCTGTGTTTTTTTGGCCCTACCTATACCGCAGCATAAAATATTCTGTACATTGGGAATTCTCAAGACTTGATAGTCATCTCAATGGCACCCAATTTAAAGAGAATTATTCCTGATTTACATTGGCATGAATAAGGGTTTTCCATATATAATGTAATATTTTGCCTCTCTCAGATGTAGACACAAAGGCCCTTCTCAGTCTCTTTCTTACAGAGGGTTAACTGCAGATGAATCAGATTAATTCATTTGCCAACGGCCATTACCTCCAAACTGCACCATTGGAGAGGACCAAGAGAGTAAAGGAGAATATGCGTTTGGCACTGCAGGGGTCCGGGTGGTACTGAGTGTTGTAGGAACCAAAGAGCACCTGAGACTCCTCAGGGTTCATATAGTTCAGATGAGAGACTTATATATGCATTAAAAAAAAAAGCAAGTTCTGCTGTTACGTGATTTGATTTACCATTTTTGATGAGAGCCACACCTTCAGGCTCCCTCACTTTTCTGACTCCCACAGCTGAAGGAAACGTTTTAGGACTTTTTTTGTTTGCAGCTCTTACTCTACCAGCATCTTTTCCAAACCTACAACAAACTATAACTTTAGACCTTTTCCCTGTCCTACCACTATGGCAGAAAAGCCCAGCATTTAATAGACCAAGCCAGTCTGGAGCAGCTAGAAATACAAAGGATCATATAATTTCAGTTAGAATTTGCAAGGGGCTCAGACACAGAGAGGGGTATGAGAGAGATGAAGGAGAAAGGTTAATCTCTACACTTCACTTCTACTGCATTAGGGGTGATGCAAAATAAAGATATTCTCACCTTGAATTCCTCCAAAGCAATTCTTTCATGTGGTTGCCTCAGTAGAATGAAATCTTTATGAAATAGCCAGCATACCCACCCAGACATAAGCCAGGCACTAACTGTTCATGTCTAAAAACAAACATTCCCCATGGGTACATTATTCATAGCCAGTCATTTGCCAGTTTTCCCTTGGAAGATACAAACTAAACATTAGGAATAAAGGCAATGCATAGTTTAGTCTCTTTATTTTTTTCTGAACTGGATGTTGCAGCAAACCTGTAGGTTCTTTCTGTCCTCTTTTCCACTGGCATATTTATAAGTCAGGTAATTCTATGGTGCATTCCCAAAGTCTTCCTGCTGATCCACTCAAAGGTTGCACCATGGTGTATTACCATTTGGATCCTGCCACTTACAAGATTCAAATTCCAAATTCAACCAGCAGAAAAATATTCACAGCTTTCAAACATTATTCCAGGGAAAGAGGAAATCATCCTCCAGATCCATCCTGCCACTACTATGGGCATCTCTGTTGCCTGAGAAACATAACAGGTTGTTGTTATAACAACTAGAGACCAGCTGATCTCCCTCTTCCTTTTGTCAACCAGCTGCAAAACTCCTTGCTCATGTAACAGTCTCAAATTGAACATCTGACCCCAGTTTATGCAATTCCCCTGTGACCGTTTCGTAAGCTTTTTGTCACTTCACTTCACTCCACTCCACTCAATTGTTTGTTGAAAGCACTCTCAGTTACACTGGCTAATGTGAACGTTTCGGTCTAATAGAGAGCCCTGTGGCTAAGCCCTCCATCTCCAAGGCAACCTCACAACCTTGCTCTAAGAGTACGTCATGTCATGAGATAAAATGAAAACTGAAAGGATAAGCAGAGATAATTCCAGCTCTAACTATCCATAGTGCTATTGCTTTAGCAGAAACTTCAGGAGACATTCCCAGGCTGGTTATTTAAATGTGGGAGGGCACCACAAAGACAGCGTTTGTCTCTAAAGCTATACAAGCCATACAGGGGCACGAAGAGCACACTGTGATGCTGCCAGGGAACCCAGGGATCTTAAACAGTTTGCATAGAGTTATATTGGAACGACTGAGGGCAGCAAGACATGCTGATTTCATGTGTCTGACAAATCACCTGGGTCTTACCTCTGTTCAGCTCCATTACTTGAAGCTATAGGTGTTGAAGCAGCTTCACTACTGTGGTCCTTGAGTTGGACCCACCACCACTCCTCTGTCTGCCCTTCACAGAGTTCAGCTGAGTCAGTGTTAGACTTGGGCTTTTCCAGAGAAGGAAAGATTCATTCTCCACTCCCTTGAGTGCCATTTCAAGGTGGTCTCTGTCTCACTAAAGAACATTGTGTAGGAATGTGACTAAAGTAGGTCATTGCCCAAAGGGGCAGACTTCAGGGATAAAATGAATGAAGAAGTTCCAACCCCCTACAGTGGTCGTTTTCAATTGGTTTGCCCACTCAGAAAGGCACAGATCATATCTGGTCCACCTTCTCATGCTCTGTCCTCACCTCTGTGAGTCTTAAAAACCACTTTTTTTCCATGTGAAAGCTGAGTTATCAACCTTGTCTTAGGATCTGGAGCACAGTCATTCACAACCCATGCGCAACATCTCAGCGTGACCTTAAGTCTCTGAGAAAACCTTGTTGGTTTGTTGTTAGGTTGGGGGGGTGGGGTTTGCCCTACTCTAAATCCTTGCACCTCCTGTCTGTTACCATGTACTCCCTCAGAATGTTGCTATTCCACCTTCACACTTGTGGAGGTGCAGGTGCCATTGTCTTCAGGGGTAAAAAACACATAACTGGAAGGGGAAGGAGAAAGGTTTAATTATCAACTAGAAGAAAGGGAAAAATATTGCAAATAACCTGTTGCCAAAATGGTTTAACACTGCCACATTTAAATGGATTGTATCAGGAAAAAAACCCCAACCAGTTCTTATTTACAACATCTCAAGGATGTCAAGCAAGTTGTTGAGTATCTCTGTGCACGTACAAAGTGTAGCTGGTCCAACAGAAATCAGTGGAAGACCAAACCTCCACTCCCTAAAATTGGCTGAAAATTCTCCACTGCTGGGAAACATTCAAATGCCAGTGCTCCTTCCACTCTCCTGCAACATCAACATAACCAAAACAACTCTGCTTTTTGCCCAAAGAGCTGCCAAGAACAGGGAAATAGCACAATTAAAAAAAAAAAAAAAAGGTCTGTGTTTCCAAAAGCAGTTTTGTACATCTTCTAAAACAAAAAAGGCTGTGCCTGAATGTGTGCAGCGATAACACTGACACAAATCATTTCATGTCCTGATTTTGCTACATAGAAAGCAGAAAACTTCTGTGCAGCTGGTGGAGCAGCAATCAAGCTGTTGCACAACTCAATATGCAGATCAGGCCTGAGGAAATTCTGCTGGGATCCTCTTTGTCCTCTGCTTTTCAAGTGTGATTGAAATCTGCTTTCTCAGATTAGGAAATTGGAGAGAGGTTTTATGTTACGCTTCGGAATAATTTTGAACACTGCATGACAGTCATGTGTTCTCAGTGTTTGGAAATACCAAGTTTTAGCAACTCCTGCTAGGCTGCCTGGAGACTGTTTATAGCTCACTCTCAAAGCTTTACTCCTCTGCTATCTGACTTAGGTGGTATATTGTCATGAATCTGTTGACAGATTCACCTGGTATCCAAGTTTGCTAAAAGCTGTATTTGTTTATTTGTTAAACACAAAGGCCTGAGCCAGGGCTGGTGTCCCTGCCCTTTCTGAGCTCCCTAACGCTGGGCTCCGCTAACCTTGGACTCTGAAGTATTCGCATCTCACAGCTGGGCTTATCTGGTTTCTAGCAAGGTGCAAGTTCCACCCAAAATTTTTTCCCTACTCAGGATGTTTATAATCACTCCTGGAGGCTCTTTCCCTCTGTCAAATCAGATCAACCAATTGACCAACAGATTAAAAAATTATTAAGGGTGGGGAGGAAGGACAGGCACACACGCACACCCACACACAAAGGCTGTGAGCACTCCGCCTTTGTGCTCAGATGAGTTTTGTTTCCTTGGGAATCCAGCTACTAAAACAGGCAACAGCTGTGACAAGCAATGAAATCTAGCAGCAGAGCAGCATGACTGATGATTTGCAAACCTTTAGGTTTGGGAATTTGCAACACCCCTCCCTATCTTAAACACGTAAGAGGAACGTATCAGGATGCATGTATAGGAAAGCATGAATTCAGTGGGGCAAGCAGACTTTTTGTAGCTCATCATCATAAGAACTGAAGTGTCATCAAGTGTGGGGAGATTCTTACAGCATGTATCCATCTCCCTCATGCTCAATCCTGTCATGTCTCCTGCAAACACTCACACTAAATCCCTGGTAGAGGAAACATAACTTTTACCAGGCCTAAACATAGGATGCAAATAACCTGGGTTCAGGAATTTGCCTCCCCTGTGGCAGCAGTTACATTTGCTGCTTCTCAAATATCTTTTCCACGTATTAGGTGGCTTCACTATCAGATCTTTTCAGTACACAGTCAGTATCTCAAGTTTCCAGGTCCCGTCTCAGTGTCAGTTCACATCCTCCCTGGCCTTCTTCATCTGGCACACCACGTGGCTGGGCGCTAAGGGGAGTATCCTGGCACTTGGTGTGGCGCTGTGGATGTGCTCCTGATTCACCTTGCGTGGAAGGAAAGCACCTTGGCCCTGACATGCCAGGAAAGAAAGGGGCAGTAAGGAGAAAGGAGAGGACAGGCAGTATGGAGAGGACACAGTCTTAAGCTGTGCCAGGGGAGGTTTAAGTCGGATATCAGGAAGAATATCTTCACAGAAAGAGTGATTAGATATTGGAATGGGCTGCCCAGGGAGGTGGTGGAATCACCGTCCCTCAAAGTGTTTAAGGAAAGATTGGATGTGGCATTGAGTGCCATGGTCTATAGTTGGCATACTGGTGTTCAGTGATAGGTTGGACTCGATGATCCCTGAGGTCTTTTCCAACCTAACTGATTCTGTGAAAGCACCGTGGTTGGTCCTGATATGCCAGGACAGAAAGGGGCAGTAAGGAGACAGGCGGGGGGTGAGGGGAGGGCGACGGGACAACCGCTTTGTACGGGTCCGGGCCGAGCAATGTCGTTGGGTTTGGCGGATCCAAGGCGAGGAATGCCGACTCCCCGGTGGCGGGACACGCCAGAGGCAGCACAGAGGCGTGAAGGGGACCCGCGCCTGCCCTGCCCCGCTCTCACAGCACCGCCGCCCCGCCCAGCACTACATGTCCCGTCGTGCCGCGGGCGCCGAGGCCCCACGGCGTGGTCGCGCGCTAGCTGCCCCGGAGTCGCCTGCTCGGAAGCACGGCCCGCCTTCCGTGCTACCCCGATTTCGCGGTCAGCAACGCCCGAATCACCCTCCGCCCCGCCACTGCTCCCTCACCGCGCCTCCTGCGCCGCGGTCGGCGGGCCAGCGGCCTGAGGCTCTGTGGCGTCTTGCCGTCAGGCACCCGCGCCGCGCCCCGCCGTGGCGCAGGCAGGGCGGGGGCGGCGGGGCCCTGGGGGCGCGCGAGGCGGCAGCGGGTTGCCGGGGGGACGCGGCGGCGGCGGCACCGGGATGAGCGGCAAGGAAGGTGATGTCTCTGCCCTCCCTTCCCTCCCCTCCCTCCCGCAGGAGAACGAGGCGCGAGGAGCTGGAGCCAGCGGAAGCCGGGGGAGGCCCCGTGGCTCGGAGGGGACGGGGGTGCGGAGCCTCCGCCGTGCTCAGCGCTGCCCTTCGGCCGTGTCGCTGAACTGACACTGAGGGAGGCCGCTCCTTCACGGGTGTCCCCGACCATTCCTTCTTGGGTGTCCTGCTTTCCCGCTGAGGCTGTGCCAAAGAACGGGGTTTTAGGGATTGCATCCTTGGGGGTGAAAAAGCAGTTGCTTCAGCGGGAAGCTGAGTGTGTTAGGCCTGTAAAGCACTTAACGTAACTGCGTTTCAGTATAGTGTATATATATCTATCTATGTGTGTGTATATATATATATATGTTTCGCAGCTCACTTTGCTACCTGTATGTTGGTTTAGCCCCAGCAGTCACACAATGAATCACAGAACGGGTCAGGTTGGAAGGGACCACAGTAGGTCATCTGGTCCAACCTCTGTGCTCAAGCAGGGTCATCCCAAAGCACATGGCACAGGATTGTTTCCAGAGAGTTCTGGAATATCTCCAGTGAGGGAGCTTCCACATCCTCTCTGGGCAGTCTGCTCCAGTACATGGTCACTTCACAGTAAAGAAGTTCTTCCTCATGTCCAGGTGGAACTTCCTATGCATCAGTTTCTGTCTGTTGCCTGTTGTCTTATTGCTTGGCAACACCGAGAGTCCCACAGACCCCCCTTCAGCCAGGCAGTAGGGTCAGCAACAAGAAAGCTGGCTCTTTTATTTTCATTTTAATTTTTTTAAAAATCAAGGTTAAGTTGCTGTTGTTGTAGTCCATGGTTTTTTGATATTGAGGTTGTTGATTATTCAGGGGAACCCCTTCTCTCGACTTCTCTTTCTTCTTCTTTTCTCACTTCAGGAGGGCCTGTTTTTTTCCTGTAGGTCATGATGATGTTCCCAACTTTTGGTATACTGCAGAGAGTTTAACTCTCTGCACTATTTTAGGGGATGTATTTGTAATGTTTTAACTGCTACAGGAAGAACAAAACCCTGAACTCACGTCCTAACAGAGAAGAAGGAGAAAATGATGTTCAGTTTCCTCTTTTAGAAAGTAGCTACGCCCACTTCTGGTTTTGGTTTGGGACAATAAACAATTAAGCGGAAACATTTTAAAATCCAGTGTTCTTCTGTAACTTTTAAGTAGCTTCCTTTTGTTCTTCTTTTAAGGCAATTGAGAAAACTCTACATGTTTAAAAAGGTATGCCTGTATGCCAGTTTGACAAATGTTGGCCTCTGTTAGGAAGACAAAGTGTCCAGCTGTCACCAAAAGGAGGGAGCGAGAGGGAGGAAAGGTTGATGCGTGGGTGACACAATGAGTCAATCCAAGGTGAAGGAAGGACAAAAGGAAGAAACGGTACAAGATGTAAATCAGAAGTAAAATACAGTCCAAAAGAGATGAGTTCTGGATGTGGGTCTGAAAAGGGAGTCTAGGGAAGAGGCACACAAAGCTAGCTGAAGGGCTACATCAGGGTGAACAGAGAAGAAATTGGTTAATGGGCAGAGTGTAAGGACCAAAGAAGCTACAGTGCAGGAGCTAAACCTGCATACCTAAGTAGTGGTAGTCTATTTAAATTATGCCTTGCTTCTTTTTCTGGTTACTGAAGATGCATGACATAAATAATTACAGTTATAAAAACTTGCAGTATATTGACTCCTTTCAAGCTGAAGAAAAAAAAGGAAGGGAAAAAAAAAGTCTAATCCTATAGACCCTTGTTTACGGAAGGATTTCCATGCAACCATTCCCTTACAGAAAGAAAACATAAAAGGTTGTCAAGACCTTTCCAAAAAAAAAAAAAAAAGGACTTAGGATCCTGCCACACTTCTCCATTGAAATTGGTTGGAATTTTTTTTCTAATTTTCGCTAGGAATGTGGTAGAAAAAATAACATGATAATGTGAAGCTGGCATCAGTCAATAACAATCATCCAGTTACCTTATTCTATCCTGTAAAATATGGCTACAGTCAGGAATGCTCTGAAGACAGGAATGCTCTGATTGTACTCTGGCAAAACTATTTTTAAATATATTTTTTTGTGTGTATCTTCTATTAATAGGATCAGGTGGGTTCAGAAAACGCAAGCATGACAATTTTCCACATGGTCAAAGAAGAGAGGAGAAAGAGAATGCTAATCCATCTTCAGCTTTGATGACGTCTTTTAAATGTAAGTAAGCATTTGAAAAAGCAGATTATAAAAACGTGGTGTAGAAATTGCTAGGAAATCACCAGTATTTAGTGATAGAATAAACCATCTCTCTCTGAAGGAGAAGCTTGGAACTAGTTGGACTCATGGTCCATACCTTTAGAGCTTAGTGTTCTGTTTTTTGTGCAGTGAAGTCCTGAGAGTGGGACTTTGCATAGCTCCCCCTGACTCATGACTTGCTCCTGTTTCCATCCCACCTGCTGTTCCCCCTCCCCACCCCACTTTTGCTGAACCTGATGCTGAGCAAACTGCACAAGTGGTCAGCCAGGCAAAAGGTGAGCGGGCCCTTTGATGCCAGAAAACTGTAGGATCTGCAGAGGTGTAAAGCAAAATCTGAGCCACTGGGGGCAAGAGGAGGAGGTGGCGACCTTTGGGAAGCTGAGGAGGCTGCTGACCTTGGCTCTGCTGCATAGATGACTAAGCTACTTTTATGTAAATATGGATGCATTGTTTTTTGACTCGGTACCTGTTTATACCTGCACTAATTAAAAATAAGAGTTTAACTAACTAATATAGACCTGTATGTGGACACTTACTTCAGTTGAGTGCTGTTTAAAAATTAACTTATATTTGAGTTTCTTTAAATAAGGAAGTGTAAACTTCCCTTTAGCAAAATTGTTTTTATAGGATTTTTCACAAAACCAGATTTAAACTCTATTAAATTTAAATTTCTCATAAGACTAGCCCTGATGAGGCAAAGTTGAGGTTCAGAAATGAGAAACTTTGGCAGAAGAAAGAAGGAGATTTAGTATGGGCAACAAATTAATTCTTGGTGTAAAATTTTCCCCATTCCACCTATTTTTTATGAAGCTAAGGAGGGTGAAGAAATATAAGCTGTAACAGCTATAACATCTGTAACAGCTGGTCACTTCCATGTCAAATAATTTCCTTGCTTTTTTAAATACAGGTATTTAGATTTTTCTGTGTAAATCATCTTGGCAGATGATTAACTGTGACCCCTGAACTTTGCTCAGAGAAACTGTGGATGTCCCATCCATGGAAGTGTTCAAGGCCAGGTTGGATGGGGCTTTGAGCAACCTGGTCAAATGGAAAGACTCCCTGCCCATGGTGGTGGGGGTTGGAACTAGATGGTGTTTAAAGTTCCCTGCAGCCAAGCTGCTCTGTCATTCATGTTGAATATCGTACCTACACTTGTTTCCTTCCTTTTCCATGAGATCTAGTCAGCAGTATTTGGATAATTTCAGAAAGGATTTAAAGGACACAGTTTATTCACCTTTTTTGAGATCCACTCTTTGTACTGCACTAGTGTTTATAAGTCCCAGACAGAAACACTGGTGGTCTTTGTCTCTATGTCAGGCACAAGCATTAGGAAAAGGTGTGCTCCGGGTGGTTTACAATTAAGGAAACTGCATAAGGTTTGTGCACTATTTCTGTGTATGTTGTTTGAATCTAAACAACTTAATCATAGAATCATACAACCACAGAATATACTGAATTGGAAGGGACCCATCAGGATCATCGAGTCCAACTCCTGGCCCTGTGCAGGACACCCTGTTGTCCAAATGCGTCTTGAACTCTGTCAGGCTTGGTGCTGTTACTGCTTCTCTGGGGAACCTATTCCAGTGCTCAACCACTTTCTGGGTGAAAAACCTTTTCCTAATATCTAACCTAAACCTCTCCTGGCTCAGCTTCATGCTGTTCCCTTGGGTCCTATCACTGATCTTGAGTGAAGAAATCAGTACCTGACCCTCTGCTTCCCCTTGTAAGGAAGCTGTAGACTGCAACAAGGTCTCCCCTCAGTCTCCTCTTCTCCAGGCTGAACAGAACAAGCGACCTCAGCCACTCCTCATACACCTTCCCCTCAAGGCCCTTCACCCTCCTCTGGACACCCTCTAAGAGCTTAATATCTTAGTTATATTGCAGTGCCCAAAACTGCACACTATTCAAGGTGAGGCCACACCAGTGAAGAGCAGAACGGGGCAATCCCCTCCCTCGACTAGCTGGTGATGCTTTGCCTGATTTCCCCAGGACACGGTTGGCCCTCCTGGCTGCCAGGGCGCTGCTGACTCATATTCAACTTGTCCTTGACCAGGACTCCCAGGTCCCTTTCCTGGCACTGCTCTCCAGCCTCATTCCCCAGTGCATACACACAACCAGGGTTGCCCCATTAATGTGTGGCCTTAAACGGTTATACACGTTTTGCTCTTTTTACTCTCTGAAAAGAAGTTGTACTTGAATTGATCTATTGGCACCAAAGATTTCTAAAAAAGTAATGAGAAACTGTCTTCTGTAGTAATTACAGAATCACAGAATGGTTTAGTTAATCAAAAACCAAGGAGTTACACCATTTTTTTTGTTAATACATTTTAAATATGACAGCTCAGTGATACAGAGAGTGGATAGTACCTTGGCTTTTAAGGTTAAGATTTATTAAGTGTCCTTAATATCAAAATATCAATAGAGTTGGAGTCTTTGCTTTCAGTGCTAGATTAGACATTATAGTGGAAATATGGAGGAAATGACTGTGTGGTCTTGATGTGTTAGGCTGGAGAACCCTCCTGAGCTCTAATCCTTCACAGTTTTAGGCGGTAGCACAGTACAGATTTTCTAGCATCATCCTGTTAGGCTAAAGATTACCGTATGTTACTATTTTACTTCAGGTCAGAAAGCACTTCCTAGTAGTCCCTAACAGGTTTAAAATCCAACATAAAAGTCTGAAAGCCACAACTGTCCAGAAAAGATTGGGAGCATTGCTAATATTATAGATCTTTAGAACAGTGAATTTCCTGGTAGATGACATTTGTAAATGGTCATAGTAAATGTCATATATGGTATCCTATGAAGGGAAGTTCCAGTCACCCTTCTTCAAGTTCCTGCCACTATGATCTGAGGAAAAATTTCTTCTTTATGATAATTCAGGGGTGGCATTGACTCTCAGAATTTGGAAGAGACACACCAAACAGACGTGTGAGAATTAAAAGATCATTTGTGATCTATCTTAGAGCATTTGTGATTTGTCTTAGAGTTTCAGAATAAGGTTAGGAAGAACAGAACAAAATAAGAGGAACCAAGCTTTTACCAAATACAGTTATTTCTATAAATTCATGTAAACGTTGCTTGCCAGTGAACTGCTATACTTTTTTAAAGGATATTCCCTTGTCAGACCCTTTAAAAACGTAACCTCTTGGTTTATTTTCTTCATTTTCTCACGAAGATGTTAACATTTCATTAGGAAATGTGTTAGATTTCTCCCAAGTATCTATTAATGATTTATTTAGTGGAATAATGGTCTATGAAGTGTTAATGGAATCTGTGAAACATTCATGATGTTTGACTGTGATAACTATATACACCTCCTCTCCTCTGTATTCATTGTAGTTGGAGAAAATTAACATAAGCAAGTCAGAAATCTTATTTTCAATAATTGATCTCACTTTGTTTTACTACTTCTAATCCTTAGAAGTAGTAAATATCCTTTAATATCCTTAGGGATATTAAAATACTTGACTTTTGGCCAAGTCTATCTGGGATGTGAAATGCAACCTTTCTTATAACTAAGTGGTGCCTTTTGAACAGTATATGTGCCTTAGTCAGATACCTTTTATTTGTTTTGTTTTAGAGAACTAGTGTATCTTATTTACAAATTATTGTAGGGTTTTATTTTTAGATTTATTTTGCTTGATTTGGGTGAAATCTTAAGTCCGTTTCCTGAACAGTGGTACTGCAGAACAGATTTTACTAGCAAAAGCAAGTATTTTTCCTTAAAATTGTTTGGGCTGCCTTAAAGCATCATCAGGATTGATGTCTATTTAAACCTGACTTATTAAACAAAGGTATTATTAATGATGAATTTTGCAGCTCTGGCAGGTGGTAGGCAGTGGTGCCCTGTGCAGCCCTGCCCCACGCAGGGGCAGCCACGCTGCCCACCTTGGGGTAAGGCACCTGGGGACAAGGCTGGTGGGGTGGGGGCTCGTAAGCAGTGACTGCAGCACGGGCACTTTGCTCTCCCCACACTGCGTTCATGTGATAACTGTGCTTGTTGCTGCAACGATTGACTCCGCAGCATTCCAGCTGGAGCTTGACACCAGGCATGATAAATATGAACGGCTCGTGAAGCTCAGTCGTGATATAACTATCGAAAGCAAGAGAACGATATTTCTGCTCCACAGGTTTACCAGGTGAGTCACATTGAGCGTGAAAATGTTCGTAGAAACCTAGAAGCTGCCGTGCAGCGTTGTCTGTGTTTGTGATTAGCAGCTGCAATGTTCTGTTGAGAGAAATTTAATTAATTTCCCATAAACATCCTTTAGAGTGGATTGGAGCTAGTTAATGCACACTCCAGTTAGAGAATTACAAGATGCTGGTTCAAGTTTCTTGGTTGGTTTTATTGGTGTATTAAACTAGATCAGAGCAGCAGAATGCACAGCAGATGAGAGCCTTCCAGCTTTTAGGAGGCTGTGAGAGAAAAGTATGCACCCTTCCTTCAGGTTAGTTGCCCGGGCTATTAAGTCACTGTTTTGGTTCTTGCAGCCCCATCCAAGGTCATCAATGCAAAGAGGAGGTGGCCTGGGGTCCATTTATGTAAATACTACAACTGGATAGGTTGTTCTGTGAAGTTTTGAGCTTCTATATGTGTTGTGTTCTCATGAGCCTTCGAGCAATCTTTGAAAGCCACAAACAAACCAGAACAACAGGAAAATGTGAAGCTTTGCATAGCCTGTTGTATAAAATGTTTACCATATATGACAGACATTGGTCTTGCATGTTATAGTTGCAATAGTTCTCCCTGTTCCTTTTTTTGTAATTTAATTTGTTTTTTGTTACCTATCAATGCATTTATGCTGAAGTACTATTTATAGTTACCATAGTAGTAACAGTTACGAACAGATCATGAAGTTGCCCTCTTTTTAACTTGGTTTTCTTCTGCAAAGAGGTATTGTGATAATTCCAGTAACCACTACAGCCTTGACTGTAAATAGCTACTCCCGCTACTGGGGCTAGGTAGCTGGGAACTCGTGGAGGAAAGAACAACAACAAAAAACTCCTAATTACTCCAGATTTTAGATTCCTGTTTTGGAAGACATTCCTGTTTTGTGAGAGTGGAAGCTTTCCATGCTGTATTTTGTATTTCCTTCTCCTTTGCAATAATTGTGGCTTTAATCTCGTTAAACTTTACTATTTGCTTTTAAATGTTTTCTTGAGACCAGTCTATCAGTAGTTCCTTAAATAGACTGTAAACTAATATACCATATGGATTATTTGTGGTAGGGGAAGTTTAAAGGAAATTAAATAAACTAAGCTTTAAATGCCAAGTATATATTGTGCTTTTGAATCAGATATTTAAGCTGTTCCTGGACAGCATAGTCCATAACTACTTCCTGAAAGAAATCACGTGTAGAAGTACATCATGTATTATATTTTGCAATACTATCAAGTATTGCAAAATATTGATTTTTTTTTTTTTTTAAAGAGGTTGAAGGGCTTCTGTAAATACTGCTAGTTTTCTGGAATATTTTTTAAAGCCTTTGCATATGTGTCTCCTTTTTCTTACTTAAGCAATAATTACTATTCCAGTCTGGAATAAACATAATCCTACCAGAACTCTGTTTGGCTGTTTGATTATTTTCCTAGTAACAATCTACAGAATCTGAATAGGTATCAATGGAAGTTAAACTGTTTCTCATTCCAGTGCCAGCTTTGCTTTTTCTTGAAGCCATTAAAAATATATTGATTAGTGAAAGAAAATGTGTAGTGTTTTTTAACTGTTTGCTCATGCTCTGAAAACAGCTCTTCCTGTTATATGATTGCAGTGCTCCCAATGGGGAAGAAATACTAAAGGAGTCTGAAGTCAAGCTAGATGCTGTCCGACAGAAGATCAAGCAGGTTGCACAAGAACTGATTGGAGAAGACATGTATCAGTTCCACAGAGCTATATCTCCAGGTAAATTATTTTAAAATAGGGAAGGTGTGCTAGTTTGAACTGTGCTCAGTTTCTCTTTATGTAGCAGTACTTCCTCCTCATGCTGCAGGTCTGAATTTGTTACATTTCTGTGGCTATAAATCAGGACTTGGGTTACTAGCAAAGTTAGCTCTGGTATTAGAGAGGCTATTGTCCTTCAGTTTTCTTTTCAGTGCAATTTAGAGGAAGATTTCAACAGAAGACTACAACTGGAAGAATTTGGACCCTGACCTAAACTGCAGTTGGGAGTGGTTCTAACAAATATACTGGATAGTCTTCTCTGACTGAGAGGAGCATGTGTAGCACACTCAGTTACCCCACCTGAAGGGCTATAATTTCTGGGAAGAGGGTAGGAGCAACTATCTTGTGAAATTATCCATTTTGAGTTGATAAAATTCATTAATTAAAATCCTTAGATTAGCATTTTCTTTCTTCTTAAGACTCAGAATGTGCTTCTGCCTCTCTGTTAGAAGTATTAAATCAGTTTATATGTTTCAATCACATCTTTTTCTGCTCCTCTCTGTAAACAGCAGTCCTTTACCAACATTCTTGAGAATTAAGTTGCAGTGCTTTCATGACTCTTTCTGTCAAATCATATTTCTTTGCTGAATCTTTGCTGACAATTTGAGTCTTACCTAAAATTGGTATGCCTTGTTTGTGGCAACATATGAGTAAAATATGTAACTGCTTCTTTGACATCTTGGTCATGGCATAAAAGAGTCTTGTGTTTATCGATCTCAGATTTAGCATATTTGGAATTGTGTATATTTTTCCTTGTTTAGGTAAGACTTTTTCAGCTGAGGAGAGCTGAAGATTTGCCCTGAATCATTTAATTGTTTAAAAATGTCCATAAGATTGATTTGATAGACCAGAGGCAAATACATGTACATTATTTACAAGACAAACAGTTAACTTGTACTCATGTCTTACACAAACTTAAGTTTGTTAAGGGTGAGACAGCTCTTGAGTGAAAGCTCAGTTTAGCAATATGGAACCAGAAGGAGCTTGCTCTGATAGTCTTCAATGGCTCTAATTAATTCCACAGTCCTCTTACCTGTGATGCATTAGGTTGTTCAAATTAAATACAAGTAGTTTTTTCTTACAGAGCTACCTAATCTGTACATGTCTTGCTGCTGTTTATAGCTAAGTACTGTAATGACACAATGAAAAGAAAAGGTAATTCAAAACGCTGACACTACATATGATCTCAAACTGTGAACAATACTAGTCCAAGTATGAGTATATTGACTGTATGAGTATATTGAAGTATGCTGAAAATGTGTTTTGATTTTCATTTTAAGTACTATTTATAAAAGCCAAGAATTCTTGCATTCAGTTTTATGAAAAAAAAGTTTCTGAAAGCTTCATTGAGACTTGTAAACCTTGTCTGAATAACCCCTGAAGTTTGTAGCCCCGTGTGAGTCACACAATACTGTCTACAGAACAGCAGTGTTTGAGGTCTGCTACCTCATAGATCTTTGTGAGACTGTGTGGTGCAAGCTGTCAGCCATGCCATGGGAGCAAGATTCTTACAGGGTAACCAGTTACCCTGCATCAGCTGCCTCACCTGAACTGTCTTTTTTTTTAAAAATGTGTCTTTGTGTGGGTAAATTCAGAGGCTTACCTACCTCTAGTTTTACTGAGGAGCAGCTTGCCTGGAATTAGCTTGCATTCATCTCAGACATAATGGAGTAGACCTACATAGCAGACATATGAAACTTACTGCATGATAACTTCTGGGTGTACTTGTATTCTTATAAAACAAGTGAGCAAACCTCATGCTAGTTTTCTACTTCCAGATTCTCTCCCCTGAGTAAAAAAAATTGATTTTTTTTCTTAAAAAATACATTTTTTTCAAACCTTGAAAGCTAGATTTCGTTTTTTACGTGAAAGATATGTAAACTTAAGCTAGGCATAGCAACTCGAAATAAAGAAATTGATCAAAAAAAGATTTTGTTGAGGTTTCTGTGTGTTTGGTAAATACTCATACACAGTCAGCTACACTGATTCTCCTGCATAATCTATTTCTGACTTGCATGAAGGTACTTGTTAATACCTGAATGAACCTGAATAAACTCTGAACAACTGAAAATATGCTATCAGAAACGAATCAGAATTTTTAAAATTTTTTTCTGTTGTAAATCTTGGCCTCTTAAAATGTCTAAGATCTGTTTGTCCATTGTAGAGCAGGATGAATTACTGTAGGGGAGGTTAGTAGTAGAAGTCTTTAGTAGAGGAACTTAGAGACCTGCTGCATGTGTATGGTGACTCAGTGCCTCCACAACTGCAAAACTTTTAAATAGAATATGCAAATTCAGATGTAAGGGACCTACAGCGATCATCCAGTCCAACTGCCTGACCACTTCATGGCTGACTGAAAGTTAAAGCATGTTGTTTAAGGGCATTGTCCAAATCCCTCTTGTAAACACTGACAGGCCTGGGGCATCGACCACCCTCTAGGAAGCCTGTTCCTGTGTTTGACCACCCTCTCAGTAAAGAATTGCCCCTGATGGATGCAGCAGAGCCATTCCCACATATCCTATCACTGGATACCAGAGAGAGAAGATCACCACCACTCTCTCCATTTCCCCTCCTTGGGAAGCAGTAGAGAGCAATGAGATTGCTCCTCAGCCTTGTCCTCTCCAAACTAGACAAGCCCAAAGTCCCTAACTGCTCCTCAAAGGACATTCCTTCCAACTCTTTCACCAGCTTTGTTGCCCTCCTCTGGATGCCTTCAGGGACATTCAGATACTTCTTAAATTGTGACACCCAGAACCGCACACAGTTACATATACAGTAGCACATCCCTAACACTTGCATCAACTTGGAATGAGGTTGTCATAGTATTAAAGAATTTTCTGACTACAGTATTAAGAAAATTTAAGAGAGTGAATCTTATTGACCTTTCTAGGTAAAAAGGAAGGAAGGCAAAAAGGTATTAGTGTGCTAAATAGTAAGGGGAAGAAGTAGACTCTGTTGTCCATCTTTCCAGCAATCAGGGGTGCAGTCTCTCAAATACCTGAACTTTGCAGTTTCTTTGAACAGGACTAAAAGATGGAAAACGCACAGCCCCCATTGCATTTCTGAATTTAGAACCAGAAATGGCTGTACTTCTACTTTTTTCCTCTTTTAAGGTGACATAAGTGGCAAGTCTGTGGACTGTCATAGGTTGTATAATACTGATTGGCCCTGAGATCTCCCTGTTGTTTCTGTAATTTGGTATTTGTGCCCCATTAAGAAGACTGTTTATAAAATCCAACTGAAATAAGTTGCCTTCATTCTATTTCTATAGGTCATCTACTTAAATTCTTCCCTCTGTGAGGGAAGTTTGTGCCTGCTGGTGCCCATGTTTTGTAAGGGCATGCATTAGAATATGGGCGTGTGTCACTGAGAAAACAGGGAATGCTTTTAGGCATTGTGTAAATGAGCCTGAGTGTATAACAAGTATGAAATGCTAACTTTTAGCCAGACCTTTACTCTTACCTTATTAATTCTTCTGCTCTCCAGTTAGTCCTTGGGACGGCAGAAGAAGGAACATGCGGCATTAAAGGCTTGTAGATCTTGAATGTGCTGAAGCTAGGATCCAGGAGGTGTCAGAGGTGTGAAGGTGCTTGATGTCAGGATTATGAAGCTGAGATAGGAGATCTAGAAACATGAAGAATGAGGGGACAGTTAGATGAAGAGCAACTGTGAGAGGGAATGCTTTATTCCCCATGCCCACCACCGTTTATGAAGAACAGTAACTGGGAGGGAAACAGTGATAAGAGTTAAGAATGTTGCTTTTAGTTTTGGTTTTAAGTCTAGTGTTCTTTAATTGTTACTTTGCTTTGCTTTTTTTTTTCAATTGGAAAAGCTTGCATACCTTTTTGAAAATAAATGTAGCTAAGAAAAGTGCTACATCTTTTGTCTTTATGTATTTCCTAGAGCTGTAAGTCTTAACCTTCCTTTAACCTAGTTTTCAATTCTGATTTTGTATTTTAAAGAAATTCTGGAGAACTAGTTAAAAAGATTTTTATGAACAAAAACATTGCCATTAAACTGCTTTTTTCTTCAAAAAAGAATAAAGAAACGCCTATGTCCCATATCTCAAAAGCAGCATGTCTAATTAACCTCAAACTTCCTAAAAATATTCTCCTTTGTCTTGAAACCAAACATGAAACATCCTCCTGTTCCCCACCCTACCTCTCACAGAAGGAGTAAAAGGGTTCAAAATGGGGCTTATAATGGAAACTGCTGTAGCAGCCTTAACAGGGGAATCATGACTGTCTGCGTGATAAAGCTGCCTAATACATATTTTATTCAGTATAATAACTGTTAGCCTATAAATAGAAAAGTGCTATGAGTATAATGCTTGGGAATATTGTTTGCCACTTGTAATTGTTAAATGCTTTTTTTGGGGTTACTCCAAGCAGTTGTTCTTTTGACTTGAAGATAAAACAATTCTGGCAGAGCACTAAAGAAGTTTCATGCTTTCCCTCATTAAGAATAGTGCTAATGGCACGCAGGACGTTTCCCCAAAGGACACTTGCATGAGCTCAAACACTGAGTATAGCACTAATTGAACAACAACAAAAACTGATGACTGTTTTCTACACGTTTCTTAACAGTACAGATTGTCCCAGGGGATGATTAAACAAGCAAACAAAGAGATACTGAAATAATGAAGGCTTTTTTTTAATGCAGAGCTCTTCATTTGTTATGTTAGTGTTCTGCTTTGTTGATATTTTTAAAGCTTTACTATTTGTAATATAGAATTCCTGCTCCTTTGCCCTACTTTGCAGTGTATACCTTATATATCCTGTGAGGAAATGTGTACTGTTTCTTTAAAATTGTTGAGACACTATGCAAGAAAACAACTGCAAAAGATTGTATGAATCTATGAAAGGGAGGAAGAAATTTTTCAGGATATTTTATTTGTATATATATATATGTGTTTAAACATTTAGATATACATATTTGACTCTCAGCTGCTAAGGGAAATATCAATTGTATACTGGACAGATGTGTATGAGACCTAAAGACAAGGAAGAAATGGTCTGCAACATGTGTAGGGTCCTGCACTTGGGTCACAACAACCCCACGCAGTGTTACAGGCTGAGAGAAGAGTGGCTGGAAAGCTGCCTGGAGGAAAAGGACCTGGGGCTGCTGGTCCACAATGCCTGAACGTGATCCATCAGTGTGCCCAGGTGGCCAAGAAGGTCAATGGCATCCTGGCTTGTATCAGCAATAGTGTGGCCAGCAGGACCAGGGCAGTGATTGTGCTTATATACTCAGCACCTGTGAGGCTGCACCTTGAATCCTGTGTTCAGTTCTGGGCCCCTCACTACAAGAAAGACATTGAGGCGCTGGAAAGTGTCCAGAGAAGGGCAACAGAGCTGGTGAAGGGTTTGGAGCAGAAGCCCTGTGAGGAGCAGCTGAGGGAGCTGGGGGTGTTTAGCCTGGAGAAAAGGAGGCTCAGGAGGGACCTCATTGCTCTACAACTATCTGAAAGGACATTGTAGCCAGGTGGGAGGCAGTCTCTTCTCCGAAGTAAGGAGCAATAGGACAAGAGGAAACAGCCTCAAGTCACACCAGGGAGGTTTAGATTGGCTATTAGAAAAAATTTCAACTCGGAAAGGATTGTCAAACATTGGAACAGGCTGCCGAGGGAAGTGGTGGTGTCATCAACCCTGGAGGTATTTAAAAGACATGTAGATATGATGCTTAGGCATACGGTTTACTGGTAGACTTGGCAGTGCTGGGTTAGTGGTTGGACTTGATGATCCTAAAAGTCTTTTCCAACCTAAACAGTTTATGTTTCTATGTTAGGATTTGTGGAATTATTCTAAGCATGTTCTGAATTTACTCTACATAAATGCAAAACTTGTGTAATGCAGAGGGAAAATTAAGGACTGCTTGGCTGCTTGTTAGGTTGGCATTGTGTGGGATTAAATGGAGTACCTTTTTAATATGATTTTGTTAAATGAAATCTCTAGCTATTTGAAGATTTACTCAGTTTTTTGTCTCTTAAGACAAAATTTTAAATGAGGAGCCCATAATTCTTCTGGGGCTTCTTAAGTAGTGTGGCATCAAGTGGTGATAGTAGATGCAACTGGAGCATTGTTGGCTGACCTTTATTTGCTGTGTGCCTGTGCTAGCAGCAGTGGTGAGTGGAGTGCTGTGCACAGAGAAGCTCATTAGCTGTTTATCATGTCTGCACTTGCTCTCAATAGGATTAGATGACGAGGCTGTAAAGTGTCAGCACCTTGTCAAAACTATTGCTCTGTGACTGCTGCTGCTGCTGCAGGAAATTCTGTGTAAAAGTTCAGCTCTGACGCAGTCTAACGCATAATTTATCTTGTGCAGGCACTATTTGTGTTCTGAGAGAATGGTATAATGGAGCTTTTTTCTGTCTTCTGCCTTATACCATTTAGAGTCACTTTAAGCAGGTAAGCATATTGCAACAAACTGCATTGCTGGATCGGACAAAGCCAGTTAAGGCTGTGTGGATGAAAAGGAAGTACTTTACTTGCACTAGAATGCCACTTTTTAACTGCAGTATATAGGACCACCAGCCATGATGCTGTAAGAAATGCTGTGGAGATGAGTGGGGTCCAAGCAGCCCAGATTTGGATTACCGATGATTTAAGTAATAAGGTTTTTTTGGGTATTGTATGAAGGATTTGAATTAGATCATAAACTAAAGCAACTATCCACATGATGATTTCTGTGTTACTGGGTTTTTTCTTAATTTTTTAAACTCAAAATATGGAAAGAACATCTCATACTCAAGCTGTGCTAGCTACCTTTCTATTTGTAGACATACATGTATTTCTGAAATAATATCAAGGTACATAATATCAAGGATATAATATCGATGAACTGTTCTGCACATCAGGAACAGTGGAAGTAGGACATTATTTTCTTCTTAAGAAAGCTTAAAAATTTTAATTAAAATAGGTGGCATATTGAATCGTAGGCTGAGGATGCACAGGAAAAGCTTTTTACTGCATGGGGCAGGTATCATGGATTGTAAATGTCTCACCCAGGATAAAAGCTGAACACACCTAAAACACTGAAAGGAATGCTATTCATGAAGGAAGCAATCAGGTTTATGCAAGATGGTGGGAAAATATAATAACACAGGAACAGGATGTAACTGAAGAATTAATCTATTTGCTGTTGTAGGTGAGAGGTAAAATGCCAGAAATGGAAACAAAGTTTCCTGATTATACTGGAAAATTAACAGAATTTGCAGTGAATAAGCTAATGTTTATCAAATACGATTTTGTTAATTTCTTTCTTTCTGTTTTGTTACTTTTTCTTTTTCTCTGAACTCACATCCCCAACTCTGCCAACAAGCTTGGTCAAACGTTTTCTTCACCTTGCAAGTTGCTTGTTTCAAATTTGGTATCTTCAGCTTGTGGCATTTTACTACTCTTTCATTATTTTTGGTTCATGCCTTTTTTCTAGGTTCATCCAGGGAAAGGGAAAACTTGGCAACTGCAAAGCCTCTCACTTTGTATTCTCTGCTGCAGGTCTTATATGTCAATACACAAAAACTTAAAACAAATTTGGGAAAATGAATGCGAATTCAGACATGACCAAACAAGTCATGCACTATGTGAGAATTGATTATCAACTGATCTCTGAATGGTAATAACAGGAAGCTGTTCAGGGCAGCATAAGTCCTTAAGTACAGTCTTTTAAAGATGCATGCTGTGGTTCAGCATGATCACAAAGGTTGTCCTTTCCTAGTTTTACCTTAAGACCTAACTGTCCTAAAGTCCTGCTGTACTGTTATGACAAATACTGCAAATACATGGCAAACTGAAACTAGTGATATTGTTTATCTTTTAATTCAGTTTTATAGCTAGCAAACGGAGGAGACTTTGTACTCTCGCTCAGGAATATTTTTCAGTCTTGCAGTTATTGACGTTAGTCGTTCACAGATCAGATCTCTCCAGCCTTTACAGGAACCAAGTGCAGCTGGGACATAGGAGTTCAAGAAAAATCTATGAAGCTTTTTTGTTTGTTTATTTAAAATCACACAGGAGAATGTGTCATAGAGGAGCTCCATTCCAAGAATACAACTAGTACAGCACCTCGTGATTTGGTTTTTGTTTTGCAGTCATATGGTGAGAAATAGCGGTCGGTGAGTGGTGATGTACCCTTATACCATCTCACCAGAATCGATATTTATGAGGATAAATGGTCACCACTGGTACTTCTGTTGTGCTCATGAGTTGGGTCTGTTGCATGGAAACAACATAATCTTAAGGACAACTTTCACTGTGGTTTGAACTGCAGAAGCTGTGTTGTGTTAGGTGCTCTTCCTTCTTTGATCATTGAACATCCTGGCTGAGTCAGAGCTTCCTTTCTTTGGTATCTTGAGCACTTGCCCTCAAGGCTGTTAGTACTGTAAAATTTGCCATCTAACTGAATGACTTCTAAAACTCTATATTAATTATCAAGGCAATTGGTGGTAGTCAAAGAGGTCAAGAATACTTTGTAGGTTTCTGTTTGTTTTTTAAGAACTCCCTCCTCAGAATTACTATGTTTGGGGCTGGCACCTGGGGTGTGAAAACAAACCCCCAAACTTCAGAACAAAAAGCTTGATTACAGAAGTAACCATGGTCCATCCCTCAGATTCTCAAGTAGAAGCAAAATAAAAGTTTGTGATTTTCTGACCCACAGTCATCTGCAGAAAAGCTCAGCACTGCTCATATGTCCATGTGTTTTTAATAACAATACAAAAAAGGCTTGATTAACCTGTTCTCTGCAACAAAACATTAAAATATTCTTCACAGTTCTCTGAAGGATTTTTATGCCTGTTTGGGGAAATACTTTAAGTCTCTCAGGCACCTGTCTCTATTTAATAGGGAACTATATTTGTTTCTGTAGTTGTTGGGAGAACAGTCTAATCTTGGGATTACCTTTACCCTAAAATTGGTGTGTATTCAACTTTAAACAAAGTGCAAACAATATTAACGCTTAAGTGTGTGAAATAATCACTTCAACGCATGCAGATAGAAGTGAACAGAATTTTTTGGTGATCATAGGTGTGTCAAATAGCAATTGACTAATCATCAAAGCATTCAGGACTTAATACAATAAATTTACATGAATTTAATTATTGATACAATAGTAGAATTGCTCAGCCTTTGAATTATTACTCAGTAAATAGAAACAGATTTTTTTCCCAAATTTCTAAGATTGTATGGACATTTTTCTAGTCCTTTTATTTGCATTTGTTAGTTAATACTGGTTTATAAAATCCATCCCTGAGTGGAATCACTCTTTTAAGCCATTTTCACAACAGGATGTCCAGAGCATGCCTGTCTCTGAGGAGGGCTGGCTTTATGCTGTTTCAGCATACTGTTATAAAATTAACCTTTGACTTTATGCTCACAATCAACAAAGCAGTTTGATTGTTTCACAATCCCAGTTTTAGTTTAGTTACTTAACTTTTTATCACTTCTGCCTGGAAAGAGACCTGTGAATCTAAGGAACCATTGTCAAGTATGCAGAGAACTTAAAAGGAAAAGACTAAGGTGTGAGTTTTTGGTTTCATGTTAACAGGACACTATACATTTAATTTTTGTATTAATACTCTTAAATTTAATTTGTGTACTTGTTTCAATTGATGATGTACCTGTTAATTATTTGCTTATTTTACTAGTATTCCACTTCATTGATCAATATGCTTGTAGAAGTGCATTCCTTAAGTCTACCATCCTCCCCGTAGTGTGCAGAGCTTAGTAATAAGGGCTCTCCACTTTAACTTAGGTTTTCCTCTTTTTGGGATTTCCGCAAGAATATTAATTTTTTTCTCTTCGCCCCCCCCGGGTTATGTTGGTGTTGGTTTTTTTTTTGTTGTTGTTGCCTTATATATTTTCTGGGAGGGGAGCAGAGGGGAGAAGGGATATTTGTTTCTGTGTCTGGGGTTTTTTTAATGCAAATGTAACTTGCCAGCCTAAATATGATGATAAGATAGAGCCATGGCTGTGCTGTTTTGATTTTGTAATGAACTAGCAAGTGGGTAGTTTCACATGACTCACCCTGTAAATAATGTGCCCCACCCTTCATATAGTGATCCTGGAAGAAACTTGCTGAGTATATCTTCCTACCATCTTTCTAGTGGCTGTTGTTGGCTTGTCATTTCTGCTGCACGGTTTAGGAGAGGAGCTGGGTAAGAGAGCACAGACTTGTGTCTATCTGCATGTATCAAACCCATCAGCAGAGGCTGCTCTGTAAACAAAAAGATACAGAGAATGAGGACAAAGGATAAGGAAGAAAATGAGTTTGAGTAGAAATAGGGAGAGAAGCAGCTTATTCGGGAAGATGGCAGGTAGCATTGGCATTGCTAACCCTAACGTGAAATCCATTTGAACCTGTTTTGTAACCGTTGAACAGATATTTAAAGGAGGAAGTGAAGTAAACAAAATTTTAGGAGGAAATTTTCACCCTTTGTTTGATCTGTCATTCAGGGTTGAAGCTTCCATGCATGCATGCACGTACATCTCAAGTGGAATTAGATTCATTCTCTTTACCCTAACATGACTCCTGCAATAAAATAATTTCTATTCTTTACTCATTTTTTAAATAGGACTAGCTTTTCCTATGTCTTATGCATTCATTTGACTCTTGGATTGAGTGGTCCAATGACTTGGTTTGGTTTTTTTTTAAGAAACCTGATTTCTTGCTAAGTTTCTTAGGGAAACTGCTTTTCTTTCTTCATCAGAGCTTGCCTATGTAGTTAAGGAAAAATGTCTTGAATATCAGCTGATACAGCTGACAAAAAATTGCTCAAATTTTCAGGCAGAAAAATCTCTTCCTTTATAGATATGTGCTCAGAAGATATTTCAGTGTAACTTTCTAGTTCTTATGTAGAAAATGAATTTTCAAAACATAGAAAGAAGCTGTTATACTGGGTCACTGTCACTTGTGTAGTACAAGCTTTTTATATAGAACAAATGTGATAAAATATCAAAATACTTAAGCAATTTTTTTACTTTATATCTGTAATTTTAAGAAATGCTGGTAGAAATAATACAATGCTTTTAGTTGGGATTTTTGGTCCATGTACTAGGAGGAACCCCGAAAACATAAAAGGCAGTCTTACAAAATATTCCATTAGTGGCAGCTCAATCCATAAATAAGCCAATTTTGGAATAAATCCAAAACAAGAGCATAAGGGGAAAGGTATTGTTGGATGGTGTATGAAATGGGATGGGGTTTTTCACCTTGGGAATTACTTGCTGAAAATAACGGATGTCCTACCATTAAGCTAAAACATAACATGTTTAAACATCCTTCTACCTGCACATGGAAATACCTTATTTCAAGGTCTTGGGTCACTGAAATGTCATACTGTAGCTACTTCTGGAAGGACTTAAAAAGAATAATCATCAAATATTAATATTTTTTATGAAGTAATTGTGACCAGGATTGGTTGCCATTCTATTTGTAATGGTAACCTTAAATGAGGTTTTGTAAGACTTACTTGTAAATATTGGGAGCTGGATTCCCTAACTGTGAAAAGGTGACAGTAAATGGCAAACCAGACTGCTTGCAACATTCACATGGTGTTGTTAAACAAAGGGAAGAAGCAGAAGACATGTCAGCTAGGGTGGGATGACAGGAGGAGGCAAAAATATGTATACATACATATAAATATGCCCATATAAAAAAATACATAATGATAAATGAACAGAGGAGCCAAACACTTATAATGGAAAAGGATAAAACTTCTCTCTGTGTGGAGGAGTAGTAAGGTGGAGTGAACTATAGTAGGAGAAAACTGTTTACCAAAAAGTTTAAGAGCTGATTTGGTCTCTCTGAGAGCTGTGGGAAATGCCAGATTGATTCTTCATATGTGATAGTCTTCTCCACAGATAGCAGAGAGAGATTCTCACAGATACTGGCATATTGAGTGCTGCTGTATCTGGTAGCTCACAGCTTATCCACAGAAAAAGCCAAAATTTCATAATGGATTACTGGTTGTGTTACATCAGAGGGCAAGTCAGGGAAAGAGTGAGTGATGAAATCTACCTCTCTACAGCTTCTGAAGTTATTTATCTTAGAAGATCCTGAGTAGCTTTTATTTAGTATTCTTCTATTGCTTGTGCCCAGAATGCTTTACCTGAATTCAGTTGATTAAATTATGGTATTTAATTGGCCTTGCAGCTCCCTGTTTGTATTCTGGTTTGTGAACAGCAGTGTTTAGTGTGATTTTGGTTGCTGCATGTTTATTCTGTTTTTCCCACTGCTGCTGTAGAGAAGCATAAAGAATCCAGGCTAAATTGCCTTTCTGAGTTACTTCCACTCAAATACATATTTAAAAGGAAAAAAAAATGCAGGCCACTTATCGTGCTTTTGTGATTGTAATATGGAAAGCCTTCTACCCCTTGAGGTTAACTCTAGTTTTTCAGGGTATTTCCACCTTCATCTGTTATTCAAATCTATGTTCTCTTCTTTTTGATTTAGACTTTTTGTTTGATCCAGGTGAAGTCTAAATTTGCTTCTTCCTGCATATCTCCATAGGCTGAGGTCTTGGCCCTGTAAAGGTCAGTTGAGGATATTAAAATTATTCTAATGGAACCAGGATTCTACTTCTGGTACCATGGGTATGTCCTCATTTTCTCACTATATGCACTGACAAAACTATTGTCTAATCCTGGCGTTCTTGCAGCATGATACCTCTGCTTCTCTTGAACTGAAATCAGCCCCTTAAAATGGCTCAGAATAGCTCTGCTAGAACCATCTCTGTCATGTTACAGTTCATTCCTTTAATGTCATCCTTTGGAGCTTCTGTGTCCATGGGGCAGATATACACATGCATTGATTTCGTCTTCAAAACTTTTTATAGCTTACTACTGCCATGGTTATTTGTTCCAGCTTTGTTTCTGCTTTTTTTTCCACCAGCAGTGCCAACTTAAGCTTTCTGCTTATGAACTTTTCTCACATGCTTTCCCCAAATCTGCTCTCTGCACATAACGAAATACTGACAACTTGTGAAATCTCCTTGTCTGAATATTCAAACTCTTTTTTATATCTCACCTTTGCTGTAATGCATACAGAAACTCGCCATCTGCTAAGTAGGTGGCAAGAGGTAATTGTGGCAGGTAGCTGCAGGTGGCATACAAATCTGGTACAAACTACATTTGTTATCCCATCTTTTATTTCCTCGCCAACATACCAACTCCTTTTGTACCCCTGCATGCCTTGATTTTACAGTGTAAGTTATTTGGACAGAGCAGTTATTCAGTATATTCATAGAATCACAGAATAGATAGGGTTCGAAGGGACCTCTAAAAATCACCTAGTCCAACTCCCATGCCAAAGCAGGGTCACCTGTCAGTCCTCTTATTGGACATCACGATCCTGTCTGGTTGATTTTTTTTTTTTTTTGGTCTGGAGTGGTTTATAACAACAGACGAATTAAACATGAATTTCACCAAACCTGCCTATTTTATGGAGCCTGTTCACTGATTCCCACAAAATAGAGAAGTGGGAAATTAATTGCTAATAAGGTGAAACAAGGGAAACTTTTTTATTCTTTTTGCTTTTCATTTACCTGCAATCTTTTTCTTTGTCATGTCTCTTCGTGAACTCATAAAAGTGTAATCCACACTCTCCATAATACAAATGCTGTATTTTAAAAGCTCCATTATCATAGAATGGTTTGGGTTGGAAGGGACCTTTAAATGTTATCTAGTCCAAACCCCCTGCAATGAGCAGGGACATCTTCAACTAGGTCAACTTGCTCAGAACCCCCTCCAGCCTGACCTTGAATGTTTCCAGGCATGAAGCATTGACCACCTCTCTAGGCAACCCATTCCAGTGCTTCACCACCCTCATTGTAAAAAATGTCTTGCTTTTATCTAGTGTAAATCTACTCTCTTTTACTTTAAAACCATCACCCCTTGTCCTATCACAATAGGCCCTGCTAAAAAGTCTGTCCCCATCCTATAAGCCCCCTTTAGTTACTGGAAGGCCTCAGTCAGGTCTCCTGGAGCCTTTGCTTCTCCAGGCTGAATAACCCTCAGCCTTTCCCCATAGGAGAAGTGCTGCAGCCTTCTGATCACTTAGTGGTCCTCTTCTACACCTGCTCCAACAGATCCAGGTCTTTCTTATGCTGGGGACCCCAGAGCTGGATGCAGCACTCCAGGTGGTGTCACACCAGAGTAGAGTAGAGGGACAGAATCACTTCCCTTGACCTGCTGGCCATGGTGCTTTTGATGCAGCCCCAGAACACAGCTGGCCTTCTGGGCTGCCTGCACATTGCTGGCTCATGTCGAGCCTCTCATCCACCAGCACCCACACGTCCTTCTCGTCAAGACTGCTCTTCATCTCTTCATCCCACAGCCTTGATTGACATGGGGGGTTGTCCTCACCCAGGTGCAGCACCTTGCACTGGGTCTTGTTAAACCTCGTGAGATTCCCATGGGCCCACTTCTTGAGCTTGTCCAGCTCCCTCTGGGTGGCATCTCATCCCTCGGGTGTGTCAAGCACCCTGCTCAGCTTGGTGTCACCTGCAAATTGCAGAGGGTGCACTTGATCCCACTGTCTGTGTCATGGATGCAGATATTAAACAGTGTTGGTTCGAGTGTGAACCCCTGGGGTACACTATGGGGAGCTGCTGTTCAGTATGTTTCTGAGAGTACCAAGATTCTTTAAATTGAAATTACAGAAAGTTCTGAATGAAAAATGCAGTTGGAGTAAAAGCTTGAACATGTTTATCTGCTATGTGCTTGGTCTGACTTCCATACTTCAGAAGTGGTCTGTGTTAGATTATGCTTCAGTGTTATTTCTGGATTATGTTAGTTTTCACTTTTTGCTAATAACCTTCAAATAGTCTAATTTAAAAGACTTCTTAAAAAATAAATAATCATGAGGGTAGATCATTGCCGAAAGTTTGAATCATTAGCTTAATTCTGCTGGTTTTGCAGGACTTCAAGAATATGTTGAGGCAGTCTCATTTCAGTATTTTATCAAAACACGATCTTTGATTAGTGTTGAAGAGATCAACAAACAACTAATATTTACAGCAGAAGACAGAGAAGAAACAACAAACACGGTAAAAGTTTTTCTTTTCTCAAGTGACAAACATCTTTCTGGGATGGAAATGCAATGAGAAGGCTTAGTCACATTTTTGGCATCTGATTAAATAAGGCCAGTAAGTGGAATGGGATTCGATATACATGTGGGCTTTGACTCACTTGTTCAAAATGCTTTTTATTCTGATAAAGTTGTAAACTAAATCTGTGGGATACAAGTTTATAAATTTCACATCCTTTTTATTCAGAGCAAACTGAACTCTTTCTGGTAGGGCAAAAGATCCAGGACAGGGAAATACTAGCAAATAATGTAGAAGAGGGATTTTTACTGCCTGGGACAGCCTGTAAGACCTGCTGGTGTATAGTGATGTTGCAGAAGTTGGGAGAGATAAACAAAGCCAAGGCAGGATGAACTCCCTGAATGAAATCTTACTGCTGGTACTGAACTAGTCACAGGAGACACTCTATTCAGCTTCTGTTAAAATGTGCTGCTTAGCTTGGTCCTTTGTAGCTTTCCTGGAGTTGATTACTCCCAGAGGACAAGCTGGTGTCCCATCATACCTTAGCCCTAATACCCTATCTGTTGTTTATTGACTTGCCTGTACTCCTACCCTGCCCTAAATGGGTCATAGGACAAACTGCTGTCACCAACCACAGTAAACTGGGTGCAGTTTGATTGTTGGCAGGGGAAAACGGGTGATTTGGTAGCAATCTACAGAAGCGCACATGCAGTTGATGTGCAGTGTCCTATAATGCTGCTTTAGAAGAATTCCTGAGTCCATTTCTGTTGAAGAGTCTGCTGCAAAGCACTTCTCATTCCTTCTTTATTCTCTTGGTAAGATATTTGCAAAGAAACCAGATTTGTAGCTTAAATTAATTTGTTTTTACCAGAGGCATGCCCACTGTGGCACACTTAATTTTAACAAACTGTGAAGTTGTTAACCACAGCATCCACGCCTCTGACCAGATCTAAATTTGGGTAGATAGTGTGTTATGGAAACAAGTGAACAGAAAGAAACTTTCATTATCTCCCATGTTACCAATATTTTGGCAATAAAAAGTATTGGAAACTTGAATAAAGGAGCGAACTTGTAATTTTGTGATGAGTTCTCTTCATGAAGGTTTTTTTTTTTAGCTATTTTAATGAGTTCAGTTGATAGAAAACATCTGAAAATACTATAGCTATCAGCTTCTTTTTAAAAATATATTTTGAAATTCAAGATTTTATTACAAAATTATATGATTCTTTTTCATAATGCAGACTCTTTTTGATTGTTTTGGTAGCTTTGGACAGATCATTTAGGAAAAAAAATCTTATCAGGCTGAGATCTGTCAGATGAAAAAAAAGCCCAGTCGACTGCAAATAAATGTTGCTACGAAGATGTGATCATTGTGTTTGCAAATAGAGATGGTAGAAGTAGCTTATGTTAATTTTCCAGAATGTTTTTAATTTCCAGTTACGTTAGATAAGTTAGTGTGTATTTGAACCATTACAGACCACTTTTTCATAGTTCTCTGTACTGGACTTTGTTTTGTTCTGTCCCCAGACCTCCAATTCCCGTGACAAACAACCACATACCTGGAGCCTGAAGGTAACACCTGTCGATTACCTGCTGGGAGTGGCAGATCTGACTGGAGAGCTGATGCGTCTGTGCATCAGCAGTGTTGGGAACGGTGACATAGACACACCTTTTGAACTGAGCCAGTTCTTGCGGCAGATCTATGATGGTTTTACTTTCATTGGCAACACTGGACCTTACGAAGTATCTAAGAAGCTGTATACCTTGAAACAGAGTCTGGCAAAAGTAGAGAATGCCTGCTACACATTAAAAGTACGGGGATCTGAAATCCCAAAGCACATGCTGGCTGATGTGTTCTCCACCAAAACGGAATTGATTGATCAAGATGAGGGTCTTCCTTAAAATAAGGACAACTCAGAAGGGAAGAGGACTTAGAAAACGCTTTTTAGTTATGGTTTGTGGGGTTTTGACCCTTCTCAAAGCTTTTTAGGTAGAGACGTTTTTAGTTTAATCTGTGAGAAGACTGTTTGCAGTAGTAATTTGTAACCAAAAATACTTTTTATGATGTGCAAGAGAACAAATGTCTGACTTTGGCCTCTTGGTATGGAATTTCCTGTATTGCTCCATTGTATCTTCTTTCCAGAATGACCAAAATTTCCACTGCACTTCACTCCAGTGACTGTCAGTTGCGTGAGTCACATCAAACTGTTGTTGCTGTTGTTATTATAAGTTTTCAGCAAGCACAGCAGTGGAAAAAAATGGTTAGGTACTCTTATTTAGCATTATCCATAGGTTTCTGCTGACCCATTTTCTAAGTATTTGTGTTCTGTAGCCGTGTCATACCTAGAACAATGCACCTGTGTGTAAATTCATCCCTTGACTTTAAACTGAGGTGGTCTCAACAGTGCCATGTAACTTAAGTTTTCTCTGATTAGTGCTTTAAAGTATGAAACTGAGGCTAAGTCAACTTTTTGCCTATTGGTAATGAAGCTAATTGCACCAGATAAATACTACTATGCACTGGTTATTTTGGGGCTCTGTTTAAACTGAGCTCTGTTCGAGTTAACACTGGTACTTCACAATTTTGACATGAGCTAGAAGATCCACAAAAAAAAAAAAAGTGGAATGTATTGTTTTACATTTTTTGTAGTATAGTTTAATGCAGAATCTGACATATTTCTGTTTGTAGACAAAAGAAGTTGTCGTACAAATTGTGTAATTTGGTGTTACAAGCTGGTTTTGGCCAGAATGAATGCGATGCAGTGTTGGAAGTCTGTTCTCCATTGTTTGTGCTGCCCTGAGGACCTCCAGTGGGGTTGAACTGCTATAAGTGAAAAGCTTTAAATATATGTTAGCAGGAACTATATCATGTGCGTGTTCCTATGGAAAGGAAATTGCAAACAGAAGTAAGGCAGACATTCTGGCTTCCACATTTATCTTTGAGGTAGGTATGTCACTGTTGGCAAAAAATCAGGGCTTTATGCTGCTGTCTGAAGTTATGAAAGTCTGATAATGTACATTATGCTAAAGGAAAACAGATAAAACAACATGATCTTTAGACTCCAGGAAATAGGCCTCCCAACTGCAATTGAAAATACTGCATGGTTTTTATTTCCACTTCCATATGCTGTGATACTGCCAATATTTTTTCCCATGAGCATGTCCTGAATAGCTGGAATCATCTGATATATGATTAGGAAGGGGTAAATACATTTCTATCACATTTTTCCATTGTTTCCATGTAAAGCAGTATGTGATGGGTTGAACAAGGAGTGGCTTTTTTCCTGTTGCTTAATACTATTTTTTACAATAAATTCTGAAAAGTAGTCACTGCCTCTATGTTAGTCCTTTTGCCTGTCTGTCCAAGTGGTAAATTACAGTGTGAGTTTCCTGCTGTGCAGGACTTGACTTGGAAGTCTCACTCCACTTCTATATTCATACTTCAGTGGGTACTTTCTAATCCCGAATCTCTTTATTCTTTCTCCCTTAACTTTATTCTGTGAAGACTAAAAACTAGTTAGAATAGAAACTTCATGTGATCCTCTTGAATTAAAAAAAATCAAAGCAAAGGATTCAGATGACAAAACAAGTATATCCCTGGAAGAAACCTGCAACAGTACCCACATTTTTACATTTTTCCTTGTTTTTTCTCTGTTTCTTTTTCCCTCTGATGGGAGGAGAGGAAGGAAAGGAGAAGGATACTTGCTAATAGGAATAGGAATAGTTTTGGAGTGTCCCCTCCCCTGAAATGTATACATCTAGTTCAGTTGATGAAGCTAAGAGTATAGTTCTGTGTCTTTTGGCACAGCTAAATTTATTGCAAGTAATTGCTTGTTGAGTGTGTGTCAAGGGAAACCAGATATTATTAGAGGTATCATGGGATACTAAACAGAGGTCTGTCTCTTGTCTGTCCTAGCAGCTATCAGGTGGAATTAAAAAATCTTCATGGAAAGGGATGAGATGAATTCCAGCACATAGCTGTACTTGGCTTAGTGACATTCTGCCTCTAGCCATGGAACAAGCACACAGTGGCCACCACTTTAGTCAGCTCCTGCTTTTGTACAATCATTTTAAAACTACAGATGCCTAAAAAGAGTACATTTTTTCCCTAGCAATCCTTAAAAGTAGATGCTCTTTCAAAAAATACACACTGGTTCTAATGATTTTGAGATTTAAATTTTCAATAGGGCAAGAGGAATCTTTTTAATGACAGACATGATTTCTAAACTTCAGGCTGCCTGCCCATAATCAAAAGCTGTGAATAATTTCTAATAGGGAGCAAAGTGTATGTGCAGTGTGTTAAAACACCAGCACAGATGGGAAGTAGCTAATGGCCTGCAAACCTCCTTCTCAAGGAAATATTTTCCCCCAAAAACAATTGCAGTATAGCTATTTGAAAAGTGACAGACATTTATCAGCAAAACAAGCTGCTAAACAAGCAATGGCAGTTTTCCCATTTCTTATCCCATTACTCTATGGAGCTATTGATACGTTTGGTCTACAGCCAGAACAGGACTACGTCATAGCAGATGTTTCACGAGGGCAGCTCTGCGTGCTAAAAATCATCTGCCTTTCTGGAATCTCCTTTCTCAGAAATGATTTTTCTTTATGGGTTCGCTTTTTTTTCCCCTGACTGTTAAGTTGCAGTGAGGAAAATAAACCCACCCGCATTTAGCTTTCCAGAACTGCCAGAGAAGTTATGCAAGAGAAATTTCCTGTTGACAAGACATGTATGTCTGCCTACTTAAAGTCCTGCTTACTTGGATTTTCAGTGAGTTTACTGAAAATCAAAATTAAAAAAAAAAAAAGCAAAAGAAAAAAGAAAAAGGATCTTTTATAATATTTAGCATATTAGGTGCCTTATGGAATCCAGACCAGATTCTGGCACTGCCCTCAAAGAGTTTGCGGTTTAAGAGTAGGGAAAAGAGTAGCCAAGACAAACAAAAGGAAGATGGTAAAAGGTGGGGGAGATAAAGTCACAGGATTTTTACGAGAAGATGATGTGTAGTAGTAGGCTGGTTTACCACTTCCCATTTTGAAAAAGAAACTTGTCAAAACTTCAGAAAGTCTGGAGTGTGACAGTAAAGGGTTAGTTGGAAAGGGCGAAGGCCAGTGGAGAGGCAAAATGGAAGGAAGTGAGGTAGAGACAAAGAGGGGAAGAGTGGCAAGGAGTGGGACAGCATGGAGGAAGAGCAGGCTGAGCCACAGGACAGCGGGTGCACATGCAATTAGGGTGGGACTGGGGAGGACGTGGGACAGGAAGACAGCCCTGCAAGAAGTTGGAACAACACTTTGAAACCAGGTGACTCAGCTATAAAAGAGACTTGGAGTTGACCGTAGGAACTGAATTTAAAATTACCACAAGGTCCCCAAAGCATTGATCTAGCCTTGGGCCATAAATAAGGGGAACTTGATTTCCTGAGCAGCTGAGAACCTGCAGGTCCTGGACTGAGCAGGTTTTGCAGGCTTCCAGTCATGCTGTCACAAATCAACAAGCTCTCAGTTCCCATACGATCCTACTTCCCATCCACATTCCCTTCACTCACATATTGGTAGCCACAAACCTTGATGTGTGAATTACTATCATCCACAGTTGTTAGAAACATGGTTAGATACAGTTTTTAACATAAAGGAATGCTTACGGTGACCACAGGTGACCACAGTTTTCCCCTCGTGTGCTGTTTACGGGTCCATTTCGCTGTCATTGCTGCTTCAACCCCCTCTCTGTTTCTTCCCTTTCTTTACTTATCCTTTCTTAGGCTGTACTGTTCTTTTGAGCCATTGCCCATGTCCATCCCATGGTTCAGTCTTTTCCGTGTTTAGCTGGAATCCTGGGGTAAAACATTTCCGTGCAGGAAGAGGAATCGGCCGATTTCTTAGGTAGATTTGTCTACTTGCACCTTCAAATTTGGAAATTTATGCTCTGAGGGGAGAGGTCTGGTATTCCTGCATTTGGATAAGGCCTGGTGCGTATGTCCTACAGAAGCCATGGTGCCGTGTGTCATGGATGGGTGGGCAGACTCATGTTGCTTTTGCAGGTGAGCAAACCTTAGTTATTCTGAGGTTTGCAATCATCATGAGCCAAGGAAAATTACCTACAAACATGAAAGAAGTTTCTTCTCCAATTCTGAGGAAGGTTGTCTTTGAAGAGTTTGATTTCCCACCAACTCTACCTCTTTTTACCTCACCCATCATCCCTTTGAAAGGCCTATTTGCAGAATGTAGAAGAAGAGACTTGCTGATGACTTCTTCTGGAGCCAGTCTGTGCCTCCCTGAACACTGGCCAAAAGTGATGTGATAATTTCTTTCTCAACTCCTCCCACAGGCTGGACAGGCTGGCTCTGGTGTCCCTTTAGCCACCCGGGGGGGCTGAACTCTGAGCCTCCGCTATTGGATTTTGCAGACCAGTGACATGTGGCTTCATTCTCTTTTTGTTTTTTTTTTTTTTTCTTTTCCCTACTGGTGTTTTCATGTCATGCAGATGTTCATTCCTCCCAAAGAAAGGCGCTGCTGTGTGTGCTCTGCTCCTCCACTGCCACAACACAGGTCACATGACTTCTTGAGCTCATCATAAACTGTTTCTTGGCTGTTGGTGCAGTGCAGGTTTTGTGGGACATCATCTAGGTTTGGGTACTTCTCCTGCAGCCCTAAGCTTTCCTGCAGGCTTGCAAGTCCCTTTTAATGTGGAAGGGTCCTACCAGTTCCATTTAATTCTTCCTCAAGGTCCTCTCCTCAGATGGCCCCAACAAGAGAAGCTGAAAAAACTGATCTGGAAATAGTGCTGATTTTTGTTAAAATGAGCTTTTTTATGCTTGGGGCAGGAACCAGAGGGGCAAAGGATGTGCTTGAACAGTCCATCCTGGGAGTTCAGATGTCACAGAAACATTGTTAAGTGCCAGGAGTCTCGTTTTAGGAGGAAACAAGGGTTGTTTCTCTCCTTGCAGCAAGTACTGTTGGAAGGTATGTTTTGCTTTGCACCCCACACCTAGAAGGAAAGGTGACAGGCAGCAGATGCCAGGGCTGCAAGGGAAGATGAGTAAGTTGTGTCAGGCCGTACAGCAAATCAGTCAGGAGCCTGGAACTCGATGCGGCTCTTTAACCTCCAGCCCAGCTCTCACGGCTGTGAGCCTCAGCTCCTTCTGCTCCCAGAGTCAGCCAAGGCCGGAAGCTACACCACCAAAATGCTGAGGTCACTCACATGTGCAGGTCTGTGACCTGCCACATGTGTGCATTTACATGTGCCCATGAACAGGAGATGGTGGCAGAAACACAGACGCAGAACCTCCTGGTGGCCTTCATAAAGTTCTGATGCCTGCTATTTTATATTTATGAATTATTTTATTTATATTTTATGTATCTTTGCTGACAGGGCACAAAGAAGAGGGCAAGGTGTGGGCAGGACATATGCTGACACCCGTTTCCTTTGCCTCCTTCCCAAGCGTTTTTTCTAGCCTTTTCAGCTAAGCCTCTGCCTGTGGTGGCATATGGTTGATGGGCTGCTGGAGAAATGCTGCTTTACAGGAGCAAAGCGATACTTAGTAAATAATGTAGATCCTTATTTCTTAATTTGAGTTACCTGTGGTGAGCTACCAACCCACAACTACACTGAGGTTCCTAAATCACTTGGGCTCATTTGAGATCCTTACCTCACTACAAAAAATTTTATCATCTCTTAAATGGGGCAGGGCTTACCTGGGTCCTACTTTAAAAATATGCTCTATGGGGAAAGGAAAGCCATGGGCATTTGTGGCAAGAGGCCTGAGGTTGTGACTAAATGGTAATGCCTGTTGTAAAGAACATAAAAGGTTTCAACCCAACCTTAACAGGGCATGTGCTCTTCTGAGACTGATCAGGAAACATAGGGACACTATAAACTTCCAATTTATTTGAGATATATGCTATAACTTCTCTGGACCTGCCTTCTTACTGAAAGGGTGTTTGTTCATTATTAGAGAATGTATAATATTTCTGCCACCTAGTGTCCAGCTTGTGGAATGCTCAAGCTTTTGGTTTTGAGTTGCAAGTTATTTGTTGTTTTCTCTTTAAGTTCTTCTAAACACGATTAGTGGTGTGGTATAAACTTCACTTATAGACTTAGGTAGGCCTCTGATAGTAATAATTTATACTTGGCATGTTCTACTACTTGGAAATCTGGGGAACACCAGGGAATAGCATATGTTTATTTTATATCTCATCATATTTGTATATGGTGTTTTGAAGACAAATAAATAAAAAGCCATGAGAAACTTTGACTAGACATGTTTTTTCAGATTTGTGAATTATACAAATGCTTTTATTTGAACTAGTATTTTCAGTTAGTATTCCAGTGCTAATAAGTAGACCAGAGTCCTAAATTCCTGAATTTATATTCTAATCATGCTACCTATACAAAAAAAAAAAAAAAAGGCAAGCCTTTTTTTAGCTGTTAAACTCCTGGTATAAAGTAAAATGCTTCTGCATGTGTGAATTGTGCCTGCATGCTTCCCTGCTCTGACTGCAGTTGTCACAGCAAACCCTCAGCTAAGAAAGCACAAGAGGCTTCAAACCCACTGTGTGTCTGTAGGATAAAAGAAGTGGCTGTGCCATGCTCTCTGAACAGAGAGGGGCTGTGGTTGGTGTTTAAACCCTAGGACGTTGTCCAGTTAATGCTAAAGGTGTGCTGGTGCCTTCTGTTGTCCTGGTCCCTCGTCTCTCTCTTGCCCCATGCTGTCCAGGAGAGACCTGGCATGCACCACAGCACAGGGATGATGAAACTTTGCAGTAGGCTTTTTAAGGGCATGACACAACCACAGTTATCTCTTGGATTGTCCCAGTGGAAAGGCACCAAAAACAATCACTTGCAAAATTGCATCAATAGACTTAAAAATGGTGGCCCTGTCTCTATGGAGATTGTTCTTTATTCTTCTAAAGGTCATTCAAGAATAATGTAAAGTCCTTCTTCTACAGGCTACCTTTCACAGGATACCCACTTTGGGACTGAAAGCCATAGAAGAGCATAGATCCCCTGTTCTTACACCCAGAGTTCCTGCCTATGCTGTACCCAGCTCCAGGGTGGTGGACTGGCACACTGGAAATGATCAGGTGAGGCTGGTGTGTCTGGATGCGTGGCTGCAGAAACCTGCTTTTACCCAGGCAGTCTGCAATACAAAATTAGCCCTGTTTTATGTTACATTGTCACAGTCGTATCTGAGCATCTTTGGCTTTCTGTAGCTTAGCTGGGGGCCAGATACCTCATTAATGTAAACTGCCTTCTGGATTACAGCCACGGGAGGAAGGAGATGCTGGTTTGTTTTAGAGCAGTTCCTTTGCCTCTGGAAGATCACAGGTTTCAGAGGGATTTCCGTCTTTTTCTGCCGCAGCTTAACAAAGACTGAGATTTCATATGAACCTCTGAATGTACAGGACCCAACATGCACTGTGTATAAAGGTAGGAGACACTTTGAGTCCTCTCAGTCTTTATGATAAACTCAAGTGAGATTCCAGCTGGTGTCTTCAGTAAAACCATTTTGATGTCCCTGGCTCTGATGGGGAAATTAGTGGCATCTCTAACCTGCTGAAACTCAGCAACTACATCCCTCAGGTCAAAGCTCAAAGCTCCCCCTGAGGTCATCAGGAATTCTGAAAGCTGAACTTGATGCTCCTTCTGGGCAGCAGGAAAAGACAGAGATAGGTCTCTACAAAGCTCTCTCTAAACCTTGGCAGCCCTTCCCTGGCCTGCCTGTGGCCCTGCTTCTCTTCTGATGCTGATTTCCTTTGATTTGGGAGTCACATTTTGCAATAGGGTGTTACCATGGGGGTTTGCTGATGCAACACCCGAAAATGGAATAATTGGTATATGAGTACATGCTTGTATTTTTGCCTTATTTCCTGTGCACTTCCCTCTCCGCCACCCTGTGCACACACATGGAGCATGCACATAAAGATGTGAAAAATGAAGTGACCTGTAAGGTTTGTTTGATTTTGTGAGTTTGCTTATGGTGAGACATCCACTGTAGTAAAGACAACAATTGACTAAAATAAATGCAGAAGAGCAATACAGACCTGCAGAGCGACAGGATGAGGAAATAGACTGAATGCAGGTGGATGTGAAGCGCTAACACATAGGGAAAAATAATCCCTGTGTACCCCTTCAAAATACTGGGATTTTTTCCAAGAAAATATCAACTCAATGCTTGTCAAGAAGCAAAAAAGCCAATCATAAGTTAGGAATTATGAGGACTAGGAATAAAGACAAGAATATGCTGTAATGTCATGGTATGAATCCCTGGGTCACCTGCTTTTGAGTGTGACTCTGTTCCCCTATCTCAGAAAGGATATAGCAGAACTGGAAAAGGGCAGAACTGAGAAGGGCAGAAAGGATGACTAAAGGTAGGGAATAGTTTCTCTATGAAAGGAAACTGTGGAAGTCCAGTGGATTGGATAGGGAGGGTTTAATAGAGGTCTACAGAGTTACGTGTGCCATAAAGAATATGGATATGGAGCAACCATTTACCATCTCTGTCAAGTGAAGAATTAGACACCAACAACTGTGGCTGGCCATAGCCTGGCTCAGAGCAGGAGCAGGAGCTAGTGCCTTGCACAGTGGATGGAGACCTGGGGAGCCCCTCACCCATGGATGCTGTGTGGGTAAAGTGGCTCAAGGGGGGCCTGGGCAAGCCCTTGGAGAGTGTGAGAGCCATTGCAGGTTACTGACTCAACTAACTAAACTGAGCTGAGGAAATTCCTGAGCCCACTTTGGGCCCAGGCTCCTTCCAGGTGAATGCTGTGTTTGGCTGGAGGGTGGCCCTGCTGGGAGCTTTGCCCCCCTGCTCACCATGGGCGAGAACTGGGCAGCCCCTGCGGGGGCTGAGCACAGCCACAGCAACCAGGACCTTGCACATCAGGGGGAACAGCCTGTGCTCTGGGCCAGCTGCTGCTGGTATTTTCCTCTTTGCTTACCAGGAGAAGGATGCAGGAGGTCTCCTGAGAAGAGACCTGGTTTCCTGGCCAGGCAGCTGTAAACATGGGGAGGGAGGATATTGGTATAAAGGGCTGTGTCTGTACTTGGGCTCTCATGCATTACAGCAGAGGAGAATCGAGTTTAAACAAGGTTTCCAAGGTCATTGAAGCTGAACGCTTTCTGGTGGAGCCAGCCGTGTCTTACACCTTTCACCTCAAGCTCCCCCAGCAAAATGGTTGGGTTTGTCACACAGGGCTCAGGGCTGGGAAGAGGACAGGGTGAGGGCGGCTCAGCTCCTAAACGAGCAGGGCACGTGGAAGCGGTGGAGAAGCTGTGGGAATCCGGACCGTGCATGTAGCAACATGCAGGAGAGATCACTTGAGATCACAAAGCTGCCACTGGATGTGCTTCAGGCACAGCTTTACAGTGCAAAAAGGACCACTGCAGCATCTCCCTGGCGTGACCTGAGCTCCTGCCTTGCCACAAAACTCACACCGCCTGAGCTAACGCAGGTTTTGATGTCAATGTCCTTAAATTGTTTGTCTCTGTTTGCAACAGGCTTGTATTGATTTAGGTTAATTTGGTTACCCAAAAAAGGGTTGTGCTGATTGCTCTAAATGGATTAAATAGTGATTTTAGTTAAACTGATGGCAGGCTTGTGTGTAGACAGGGCCTGGAGCTTTGTAAGCTAATGACTTGGAAGTAATGCAATTTTTTTTAGGCATCTGAGACCAAGCTGTTGTTTTAAACATAAGACCATAAATGTTACTATTCTAGTAAATGGTGATAGTTTTCTGTTAACTTGTGCTCCTTCTGAATCCTGGCAGATCTCTTTGCTAACTCTCACTTTTCTGACAATAATTTCACAAGTACGTTTACTCCAAATGGATTTTGGATTAAATCCAAGTTCAAAACATGGAAAATTTCCAATTTTTTGCAAGATTTTCCAATTTTTGTTCACCTTCCCAGCCTGCTAATTTTTCCACTGTTTTGGTAATGGAAAAAATGTTTGTCTTCATTTTTTGATAAAAATTCAGATAGAAGAAAAATGCAAAGAAACCCAGCTGCTCCCAAGAGCAGGGACCTCTCTTCACAAGTGAGCCTTGAGAGGAGGACAGGTCCACAACCAGCCACCGTTTAATTTTTTCACTCAGAAAAAAACAAGGGTGAGATAGTCATAGAATCATGGAGTGGTTTGTGTTGGAAGGTGCTTTAGCTCTTGGGCATTACAATTTTTGTGTCCAGATCATCTCAATGGGAAAAAATCACTATGTCTGCATAAAATCTTTCCTGCCTGACTCTGATCCCTCCAGTTGAGCTTCTGCCAAGCGAATCTGTCTTCACGGGTCTTTTCTCCACCAAACTGCAAATCCCATTTTGATTCATCTGCTTTCTCTGTTGATATTTTTATCTCAGATTGGGACTGAAATTTGAAAAGAACGTGACTCCAGACAAAAGACTCACTGAGCCTTGGTTAGCGCTGATTTGCAAGGATGCCTACTGAAACACTGAATAAGCCTTAGCTCTGAAAACAACAGTCCAGCAGGTAGGCTGTGATCCTTTTCTGTCTGAGGCAGGTATATAGAACCAGAAAGTTGGTGGTAAGAATGAGAGGAGATGTCACGCCTCAAAGGACAGAGAGAACAGGAGGAAGGAAAAGCTCGGGGTTACCAGCTGGACAGCAGTTGGAGACCAAGAATCTGAAATTACCTAGAGAAATGAGTACACGGTAACCTAGCATGTGCTAAAAAAAAATTTTGGCAGACATTTATATACCACTAGTGCAGGTTGGATCTCAGACCATTTTCTGCATTCCTGGATTCCAGAAATTGAATGCCAATAACTTAGAGCACACGTAGAGGTGGAGCTGTGGGAGAAGGACATGACACAATTCAGATAAATCAGGGGCTAGAGTATTTATGGAGAAGCTGAGTTACCCAGAAGGAGTAACAAACTGATTGTCCAAGATGTAGGCCAAAGAGATCAAGGGAATCAGCACGGTAAAAGCAAGTGGGCTGTGTGTGACTCAACCACAGCAGCTTGCTGGGGGTGGTGGGTCAGGAAGGAATAGGGAAGGGTGGAAGTGCAGCCACAAGGCAGTCCCACAGCTGTAAAATTGCAGTCTGCTTGTAACCCTGTGGCAATTAGCACTGTGGAATCCATCTTCATCTTCAGTGACCACCTTGCCAGAATGACGATTCACCCCTTTTTCTAACCTGCAGCATGTCCGCAGATGTTTGTGCAACCCCTGGGCCTGCAAGTGCATTCATCCCTCTCACACACATCCTCAGTGCCCATGACCAGGGTATAACAGTGTCACAGGAGCACTGATGAGTTGTCTTTTTGTCACACTCCACTACACACTTAGGATGCGGATACAGACTGTGGCAAAGCAGGGCCCTGGATTCACATTCCTCCTGGACCCCCATTCATTCCCATTCATCACCCAAAATGATGATGGTGATCCAGCCCTGATAAAGTAAACCTCCACCAGAACCAGGAGCTTTCCCTTATCTTGTATGTGGCTCTACAGCCCCATTGAGCAAGGCTCAGTGGCTGATCATTGAGACATCTAAGTCTGGAGGCTTGGGGATAGACATATTTGTCAAAAAAAAATTACAGGATCATCTTCTTCCCTTGAATGCCTGAAATGTAGGTGAACAAATCTTAATCAAACTGACCAAAACATTTGCACAGAGTGGATGGGACAGCTAGACTGGGAATAAGGCCATTTATCCCCTCCTCCCATTTGCCATCTGCTGGTGTCTGAGAGCTCCAGAAGACAGCTTCAAAGCTATTCCAGGCTCACAGCAGTAAAAGCTGCCCATGAGAGATGGATGCCCAGCCCTGGAACACAGCCCTCCCTGGTCTATGAATCGTAAAATAAACTCTCAGATCAGAACGTCTGGCTTTGCTACAAAAGACTACAAAGATCACAATTAGTAAAAGAATATCCTACAAAATCCTTCTTCATACTTCCCTGAGCCTCTTCTATGAAACAATTAGTGGATGCTCTTGTTTTGAACTCTGTGACTCACTCCTGTAATTCAGTTGTGGCCTGTGATCACTCAGTCGTTTAATGCGTCGCGGGGAAACAGGCAATTGTGAGAATTTCCTCTCTCCTTCCCTCGGCCTCTCGTGGCAGCTCTGCAGCACATTAGACTGCAGTGCCATGCAGCCACAGCCTGGATGCTTGCATCCCAGATGAGCAGGCTCACTCTTCAGGAATGCTTCTGCAGGGTATCAAGCAGTGATCAGGAAGGTTTCTCAAAGAAAAAACGCGTCTCACTACGTTTTGCAGTACTTAATAATCCAGCTGCAAGGAGTCCTTTTCCAGTCCTTTTACCAATGGTTTAAATAGTTAAGCTGTGGCTTGGTTCTACCAGAGTTTTATTTCTAATTTGGTATCTTCACAGTGAGTACATGTGTGTGCATTTTGTAAAAACTCCATAAAAGATAATAGACACTATTAAAGTAATTACACTGGCTAATGTCTCCCACATTCTTTTCTATTAACTGTATTTAACTTTGCCAGTCACAGTATATTTACTGTTATGAACTAGTAAGTGACCTTTAATCACTGGATTTGTATAACATACCTATTTGTGTAACTTTCCAAGTACATGGTAAGTATGAAAGACATTTAACAATTAAACCAAAAGTGTTTGCAGAGATTCCCAGCGCAAGCTGAATATGTCTGGAGGCTTCTCTGTGCTTACCTTGCCTTGATCATGCTGTGATAATTTTGGCAGCAGAGCAAGGAAAAAGCCCTGAATAATTTGCCAACTATTTCACGTCTAAAAGAGAATTGAAAACAGAAAACTGAAAAATTCCTCCAGCTGGTACCAGAAGTCCTGCCCTGTGTCTGCTGAACAGTGCTGTACGTTTGCCATGAGGAAAAGACAATTTCATTCTCTGGCTGCTGATGACCAAGTGCTAAATTTCTGCTGTTACCAGGAATGGCAGAAGGGGCCATTGCAGGAGTGGCCCTGGCAGAGCAAACTGCTTCATGCCAGGCTCCCTTCAGGCCCCCGGGGGTGGCTGAGCCAGTGACTCCAGTAGCTGCAGGCAGCTGCTGGTCCTCTGCCAGAGCACGGGGATGAGGGCTTCTCCACGTGATGCTCTGGTTTCTCACTTGTCCTCTGCTTGATCTGTCAGACACTTTTTTCCCCCTTAGTCCCTTCATTATTTCCCGTTTCCCAGTTGCTTTCCCTCCTACCACTCATGTTCATTCCTTTCCATTTCTTCCCCTTGTCCTCTTTTAGCTTCCCTATTTCTCTTGCTTTTCCCTCTTACTTTCTGCCAAACTATATGCACCACTTTCTCTCTTTCTGGTTGTTTTCCCAAGGGCTGAATCACAGCAGTTCTGTTTGCGTGGCCATTTATGTAGCCCAGAGTTGTCTCCCACAGTTTGGGGCTCTTCACACTTTGGGTGATCTTCCTTGGTTCCCTCTGCAGTCAATTGGGAGAGATGAGAGCCTCCAGAAGGTGAGTCAATTTTTAAGGCTGTTGTAAGACCTTGTGAAAACTGATCTCCTGCCATGATCTGCCAGTAAGACAGACAAATATCCTAACTTATGAGCTTTAAATTGGGGACCTAAAGTTATTTAGTACAAATCCCGCTTTTGCAGTGTTTTGGCATCCGATGGATGGGGAGCAGAGATCAGAGTATCTTCCCTCAAACCAACACTGCCCTCCCGGGTGCCAGACTTCTGCCCACACCCTGGCAGTCAGCACAAGTTGCACCTGAGCACAGCAGCTGACAGAGCCTTGCAACAACCTTCCCCTGGCCCAAAGTCCTATCTGCTACAGACAAAGCATTTGGTCTGACTTCAAAAAGCCAAGCAAGCATTTTTGCTCCTGTTCCTTTTTTCACTCTAAAATAAGTATTGCACAAGGAGTAAGGGAATGAAAGTGAAAAGGGAAACAAAACTTTCAGTCTCACTCAGCCATTTAAAAGCAGGCATGCACATAGTTTCCACGGCTTTTATTTCACCGGGAGAAGGTTTCCCAGGGGCTAACTTCAACATTTTGAATGGACCCACGTTTAGCTGTTTCCGTAGCAAATCATACAGCAGCCATGAACTGCAAGTGTAGCCTTATCTCCATCCAGACACTTGTTCCCATAGAGATTTTTTCAGTTCTCGGTGATCAGACCAAGAAAATGTAGGTCACATTAAAACAACCCTCCCAGAGTTTCTTCGTAAGCACACCCTATTGCATACTGAGTTTGCTGACAAGCTGTTACATGATAAAGGTCTGTTTTCTCTGTAGAAATCTGGTCCTATGATCTGCCTCTGAGGTTCTGTCCCTGGTTTTCCTAGGATTTCACCTCCAGTGCAATCACAGCTTGCTGATCCAGGAATGCAAAAAACTGTGGAAGCCATTTGCTCCCTCTGCTTCCCTGTCCATCTCTGCCCTGCATTCCCTTTCAAACACTGGTGGGCAGAGGAGGGATGACTGCTCTCCTCATGTACATCCCTTGTCCCAGGCAGGCTCGGCAGGACACTTTTTCCCACACTTAACCTTTCCCCACAGATCACTGGTGGAGGGAAAACGGGGGTTTATGTCCACCTGCTCTTTGGCCCAGATAGCTCTTGGGAGTATTTTTGATTAATTTTATTACTGAGTGCAGGCCATGATGTAACAGACAATGCCTTGGCCCTGTGTCTGACCAAGGTGGCTGCTGTGGCAATTGCTCCTACAGCTCACTCTTTGCCCCTCAGCTGCTTTTGTGTGTGTGGCTGACCTGGTGGCTTTGATAATCGAATTTTTATTAGCCTGTTAAGTAAAATGCTGGCATTGAGCCACTGGCAAGTTGTAAAGCTGGCCGAATAATTGGAATGATAACTCACTCATATTGAATGTGGTCCACTTAGAGGTGGTGAGTATTTCCTGAATGGAAATGAATCTCTTCTAAGGATTTGGTTTAGATTACTTCACTGCATGGTTTACTTCAGCCCTGTAATTTTATCACTGATACATAACGTAGGTTCATAAATAGAGCAATAGAGCCTTGGCTGTGCTTGGAGATAGTACTGAGCACTAATGTAAATTATAAATGTAGAGTTAGAAAATGTAACAAGCCCAGCTGGCAAACTTCCATGTATTATCTCACAATAATTGTTTCCAGCCAGCAGAGATTTTTTGTACAGCATAAGACAGGTTATTTATATTATATATTTAGCCTAAAACTGTAATAACATCCTCTGGCAAAGGTATTATCTGATGGTGTCTGAAATGGAACCAGCTTTCCTCTTTCCAGGCATTAATAAATGAAAAATTTTGTGTCATCTCATGGCATTTCCTGAATTGGAGAATAAAATTAGGAGGATTTTTAATTCATATAGTTTACTTCTTAAAAAGTAAATCTATTTTTGACAACCTGGTTTCCTAGAATTGTCACATGTGGTTTGTATCACCAACCAGAGAAATATTTCCTTTGCCATTCTAATCAAGCAGAAACAACAGTACCACTAGCAGGACTGGCTCCTGACTTAGCATAGTCAGGAAAATACCTGTGAACAGGCAAGGTGTGTGAAGGTCACGGAAGAGAGTATGTTTTTTCCTGTTTCCTTAGAAATGCCTGGATGCCTGTTATGTTGCCCATCTGCACATTCTCAGGCAAACCCTACAGTAGTGAGGATATGAAGCCAATGATTAGGAAGACTAATAAGGGTATGTTTAGAAATCTTAGGGAGAGACGAATCTTAGTGTTGGGCCATGCTGGCTACTGAATGTAGCGTTCCATCTGCTGGTGAGGGCAAAGAATGAGTGTTGTGGTTTAACCCCAGCTGGCAACTAAGTCCCACACACCTGCTTGCTCACTCTCCCCTGGTGGGATGGGGAGAGAATCAGAAGAGAAGTGAGAAAACTTGTGACTTGAGATAAAGGCTGTTTAACAGGTGAAGCAAAAGCTGTGCACTCAAGCAAAGCAAACCAAGGACTTCACTGCTCTCCATGTGCAGGCAGGTGTTCAGCCATCCCCAGGACAGCAGGGCTCTATCACCCATAACAGTGACCAGGGAAGACAAACGCCATCACTCCAAATGTTCCCCCCTTCCTTCTTCTCCCCACCCAGTTTTATATGCTGAGCATGATGCCATATGGTATGGGATATCCCTTTGGTCAGTTGGGGGCAGTTGTCTTGACTGTGTCCCCTTCCAACTCTGTGTGCACCCCCAGCCTATTCACTGGTGGGGTGGTGTGAGAAGCCTTGACTCTGTATAAGCACTGCTCAGCAATAACTAAAACATCCCTGTGTTATCAACACCACAATTTTGTGTGTTTCCAGCACAAATCCAAAGCAGAGCCCCACACCAGCTACCATGAAGAAAATTAACTTTATCCCAGCCAAAACCAGCACAAACAGAAAGCAGGAGGATGGTACTCAGGATTTCTGAAGATATCTCAGGTGTTTTCCAGTCCATTGGGTAACTTGGGAAGATGTCATGAATATTAAGAAATCGATTGGTCTGAGTTGCCAGCTCCCTCCCCAGTCTCAGGTCTTGGCCAAAGAATTCTCTGCCAGTGTTTGGGTTAGGTGACAATTGGGTTCTGGCACAACCCCAGAAGGTCAGGCTGTGCTACTGACAGACTCCTTCTCAGTAAGGATTAAGTTCCTCAGGGAACTCTAGGCAGGTCAGCTTAACTTCTGCCCTGGGAAAAGTCACTAAAAATAATGTAATTGCTTGTAAAGAACCAATCAGTTGTAAACTGAAGATGCTGATGTAGTAAGTGTGGAAGACACTAATGAAAACAAGCCTTGTCAGACCTGACGCTTGGTATTTATTGTTGATGAGAGTTCAAGGTTGATGAATATGGGCCATCATAAATGCGAAAGTTTTCTGTCAGTTATTTGAGCAAGTATCACACAAAAGCCTGATTTTTTTTAAAAAAAGAATAGGTGGAACTGTGTAACATCAAAATATTCAATGGTTCGAGACCTGGTGGATTGAAAAGATACAGCTGTCCAAGAAGAACTGTTAAGGGATGGGAAATACTGTAGTGAAGTCTGCACAGAGCAGTATAAGACTTATTGCTGTTCAAGATCTGAGAGTGAGCATAACATTTCTGCTAAGAAATTGGATGGTGTGAACGCTGGCTGTGTAGGAATAATGACAAAAAGATGAGTCAACTAGAGCGGCCGGGACTGCTCAGTAGAGAGCCCATCCAGCCAAGTGATGTCTTAGTGCAGTCCCACAGTATATTGCTAAATTAACTATCTAAAAAGGGGGGAATAGAGGCTGTACTTACAGGAGGTGAGTTTCAGGGAGTAACTAGTGACTGAAATACTTTGGAAAGGTCAGAACAGAGAAGCAACTCAGTAGTAGATCCCAGTGTGATGGGAAAAAAGGTGTAGACCATCTTTGGATATAGGATTGGTGAGAAGTGGGAAGTGATCAAAAGCCCCACATGAAACCTTTGCTGCAATACACATCCCACTGGAGTGTTCCCACTCAAAAAGAACACTGAAGGATTTTCTGCTGGCACATCAAAGAATCACTGAAATAATTCAAGAACTGGAAAAAAAGAGGCCTTTCATCAGCTGTGGTAGAGTTCACCTTATTTTGTTTATTCAAAGGAAGAAGATATCAGTGTTCATCACCCAGGGTGTAAACACTTACATTAGGGTAAAACCCCAGGGTGGGATTCAATCACCTGAACACACTTGCAGCATGTTAGATGACAGATGTGTGACTCCTTTTGGGCAGGGGGAAAGCTGACATAAACTCTCTAAGCCCTGCTCAGTCCCACATACGAGAGTCTGCTGGGTGTACACCCTGCACTAAGCCCTTCAGTCTTCCTGTGTCAGCATGCTCCCCCAGCTGCTCTGGAACCTCTGCAGGTAACAGAAGAGTTGTTTTAACAGAGCAGCAAAAACCCCATCAATTACTGCTAACAGTCACAGTAATCAGATAATAGCCTGCAGTTCCTGATACAAACTCTAAGGAAGTCTCAGCACAGACATATATGGACCAACTTGAATTTGAAGCCAGACTCCATCCTCCAGCTGGAGACCCAGTGCACTGGGCTTTCAATCCCCAGATGCCAATCCTGCTCTAGCACTCTTTGGATTTCTGACATGCAGGGAACATGGTTTCCATACTTTCACTTCTAATATCGTATATTTCTGCTTAAGATATCATTTAAATGATCCTATGTTTATAAGGTATATGGGCATGAAAATGGGAAAAATAAAGGCAGCAAGAACTCATTGCGAAAGCTGATGTGCCTGAACGCTCTTTGTGGCCAGGTACATCAGCAGCTCTGAGAGCCTCCACACAGCCCAGGGCAGTCCCTTCTCAGCACCCACCACTCCTTCTCAGCACCCACCACTCCTTCAGGCACAGCAGCCAAGGTGATCAGCTGCGGGCAAGTCACAGCATCATTCCTCAGCCAGCGTTTTCACCTGCATCACAGCACCAGCAGGTCATTTGATAGCACTGACTGCAGTCAGGCAGGGAGTGATAGGAGAGTAGAAAGGTCAGCAAGAGCAGCCATGTCCCAGTGCTGCAGGATGGGATAAGCTATTGCCACAGCTCTGTGAAGGTGAGAGTGTTTTTGAGGGATTCTGTGCCAGAGTCACTGTGACTGCCAAGACACCAGGCCTTCCCTTCCTATGGGATCCACTCAATCCACATAGGAAAATGGATGTATACAATGAACATCTTATGGGTGTAAGATGACATGTTAAAGGAGTAAGGTCTATTTAAATGAATGTAACAGCCAAATAATGACAAGTTCAAATCCAGACACACATGTGCTGTGAGAAAAACCCACCATAATAATGACAGTTCAATAGAAAATAATGTCATATCCAGATGTAAAAAAATGAATGTGGGAATGTTTGTTTACTCAGTGACTGTACTGTAATGTTTAAATCCCAGTTTGTGTCAAGCAGTAGATACTGAAGAGTGTGAGAAAAAGATATGAGGAAACTTCGGATTTGGGGGGATTAATTCAGTAAAAAGTACAGTTGATGAGAAATACATGCTTATTCTGCTTTCTAAACCACCAGTGTTCCTGCTTCTGTTTCTCACAGATTTGTTCTTAATTGATCTACTGACTTCGAATTATGGCTAGTTCGCACTACTATGACTACAGTCCATTTTTAAAGCCTGGAGAACAGCAATATAAATCCTCAGCTAGTGATCAGGCATGTCTAGGGAATCTAATTCTTTTCTTGGACTAACTTAATTTTATGGGAAGTCATTCAGTCAAAATAAACATCTAAAGGCTTAACTTTTTTGAACTGGATGTCCCCTGGATTAGGACTTCAAACTTGATTCTTAAGCCTATAAATATTTTTAATTGAGTGATAGTCTTGTTTTGAAGTCTACCCTGACACCGGTTGAGTCAGTATCTTTGGAACAGGATCAGAAAACGATGCCAGTAAAGTCAAACAGCTGCTCTGTTACAGTTTTAGATGAACAATGAAAAAGGTGATTCTGGAAAGTTAAATGTATTCACCTGTAACGACAGCCATATTAAAGTCTCACCTTTTTCTTTCAGATTTACATTAGTTTGTTTTAAAAAGTTGGTGTTGTTTTTTTTTTTTAAAAAATCCTGGTTTAGCTGAAGTCTCTTGTTTCATGGTTTAATAACTGAGTTCAGGACTTCTATCTTTTGCATTATGCACTCTAATTTATTTTATTTCCCTATTTATTATGAATATTAACTTTATGTTAATAACATCACAAAGCATATTCCAGAGGTATTTTAAGTACCCACAGAGTTAACTAAAGCATAAACTCAGAACATCTCATTTTGGATAGGGTATGATAGTATATCTAACCTAAGCACTGATTAAAGCCATGCATAAAACTTTTACTTCAGTTGTGTGGATGACCTAAAAATATATATATTTAAAAGTTCTTTGCAGATTAACCCCAAATGCCCTTGATTTTACTGGTTTTTTTTATGGAAAACAATCATTTAGTGATGAACTTTACCATTGAAAGTGAAATGAGTTCTGGTTTTGAACAACTGAAATGAAAATTAAGGAATGTGAAAGGGTTAATTTTTTCTGCAGAAGATGTTACTGTGGGGAAATAAAAGGTGGTGACCTAAAGTCAGGAGGATATGCAGGTGAAAAGGAAGCAGCTCAGAGTCTGTGGCTCCAGAAGGACCAGGCAATGGAAAACTATTGGCCAGGTTCTTCCTTCTGCAGAGGGCAGCAATATGGGGAGCAGGAGCCAATGGCCACAGCAAACCACTGAGCCAAGCCATGGTTATCATCATTTTTTGTCCTGAGTCTTCTGGTGAGATATGGCAGCTTGGCTGTGTGCCCTACCTCCCGTGGGCACAGCCTCCATCTCATTCTCGTCTGTGCCAGCCCACTCTGCTGCTCTGCACAGCCACGCCTTCCCACCCTCCCACCTCATTGCAGCTTCCATAGTCCATGCTGCAGACGTGCTGCAAAAGGTGCCATGTAAATGGTTTCTAAATGAAAGGAGAGATGATTGGAAGAACAGCTTGAAAAAAATCCATATTAGAACATGAGCATAATGTTTGTTTTACTCTTCTGCTCTATGAGAGATGTTGCAGTGCCACATGTGAGCCTAGCTTAAAAAGATCAAGATGTCTTGATCCTGGACAGATAAAAATAAATAAGTCTAACATATCTGGGATTTCCTCATTCTTATACTATGCAAAACCTTTTTTTTTTTTTTTAATTTAATTTGAATGTGAATTTGCAAGGAGAGTTGGCTTCCCTTCAGGGGCATGTTCTGGTGAATACATTATTTACTACTGAAACAGAAAAGGTGTCTGGTGTAGCTGTGATGGGGCTGAGAGCGAACAACAAAGATGAATGCAAGAAGAAGAAGAAAAGCAGAGTTTGCAGCTGAGCTATGAGATGAACCAGAGGTCGTAAGGAACAGAGCTACAGGAAATCTGTTCACTATGGCAGCAGGTGCAAGGGGGAGATCTCATACACTGATGTCAATTGGAAGCGAAGGTACCACACAAAGAAGCAGCTATGTGTAGACAGTGAGAAGCTGAGAGGCCAAGACAAGCAGTGAAAAACGGGTCAATTTGGAGCTTGCATGAGGGCTAAGGAAGTTGTTTGAGAAGGAAAGAGGCAGCAGCACTTCCGTCGGTACAGAGAGAGTTTGTTAAAATTTGGTTGGATTTCTGATGCAGCATGTAATGCTGTAGCTTCACGGTTGCTTTCAACTGAACAGAAGTTTTTGGTGGAAAGAAAGCACAAAGCAGGCAGTAGCATGGGGAAAGGGAAGGAAGGCACAACTGGAGACGAAGTAGTGGAGGGAACAGGCAGGACCATTTCTTTTCGCAGCTCTGTCTGTATATGCCATTATAACAAAAACTGGAAATTAAGAACTAGCAAAATGCTCCAGCTCCCTCCTGACTAAACTAAACTAGAGGATAGCCTTATAGTATCCACTGTTAGATATGCTTTTCTGTGTCATTTCTTACACCATCCATCTCAATCTAAATACCTAACTACTGCCTAAAAGTGCATTAGAGCAAACTGTGGGGGGTATATTTCTTTGTAAGCTCTGGATGTCTCACCATGTCATTTGGATTAGACCTTACATGAAGGGCACAATTCAAATAGCATTAAAACCCAAGAGGACTATTTTCACCTAGGAGTATTTGCTTCAGAAGTCTATCTGCTTCCTGCACCTCTTTCTCCAGGTATGCTTAAAGTCGTCAGTAAAAACTATCTGCAATCTCCTTTCCAATGGTCTGACAATTTAACAAGCATGATTGTCCAAAAGCAGCTCCTTTCTGGATAAAGGAACAGATTGGCATGTTCTGTGTATACACACTCGCATGCACATTCACACATACACCTGACTCTCTTCCAAGGTAATAAATTACAGCCTGCTGAGTATTCTAGGAGGTAAGGCAAACTCACTTGAAACAGAAGTGATGAAGTTTGGGATAAACTTTAACTTTGGAGTAGATTCAGAGCAAATGCAAAGAACTCATTAGCAGTGCTTTTTTTTCTGAGTGCAGATCATGCCGTTCTTCTTTTGAATATTCCTTTAGAGAAGAGGTACTTTTTGGTAGCTTTAGATTAACTAGCATCTCTTGAACCTCTGCTGTTCAACATATAAGCGGCCGAAACAAGTCTGCTGCTGATGCTGAGTTATTTGAAGTAGCATGAACAAGAGCTGGCTGCAAAGAACTGCAGAAGGACCTTGTGAGGTTGAATGACTGGGCAATCAAAAAACAGATGAAATTCGCTGTGTATAAATTGAATCGACACCTACTAGGAAGAAAAATCTTAGCCTGTCATATAAGATAGAAACCTCTGAGATGATCACTGTCACTGAGAAGGAAACCATGGCATTAGTTACATATCTGAGAACATCAGTAAAGTGTGTGGCAGCACTCAGACAATCAAATGTTACAGACCATTGGTAAAGGAACACAGAACACAACAGGAAACATGGAGATGGCACTGCAGGAATCCATAGATAACCTGCACCCTTACTTAGCCTTCTCATCCCAAAAAGCAGAAACAGAAAAAAAAGTAGAGAGGGACAACAAAGATCATCAAAAGTTTGGAGCAGCTTCTGTACAAGGTCAGTCTGATTATCTTAGCACTGTGCAGTTTGGAAAAGGGATTGCATGATGTGTTAACATATAGGAAATCACCAGGGGCACAGACACAGTGGGAAAAACCTCTGTTTCTTAAAGCACAAAAATCCAAGAGCTCTCAAAGGCAGGAAGCCATAGTCAGGCTCAGAGCATGCAACAGGAGTTGATGCCTTGTGCAGTAGGTAGACCTGGGGAACCCCTCACCCACGGATGCTGTGTGGGCCAAAAGCTGAAGTGGGCTCAAGGTGGGGGCTGGCCAAGCCCTTGGAGAGTGTGAGAGCCACTGCAAGTTACTGACTCAACTAACCAAACTGAGCTGAGGAAACCCCTCTGCAGATATTGGTCAGAGGGTGGGAGAGCCCAAAAGGGAAGTGTTGTGTGGGCTGCCTTGTTCCTGCTCTTGCTGAGGCAACTGCCCTGGCTGCTCTACATGGCCCTTTGTCTGCACCTATATGCTGCCCTTTTACAACCAATTTCCCCCTGACTGATGGGAGCCAGCACTGACATCATCTGAGCCAGATGCACTGCAGCAAGGCTGAAGGAAGAAGGAGAAGGATGTGGGGCTATTTTTGGCATGTGAGGCCCATATGCTTGCTGTCTTCTCTCACAAGTCAGGAAGGGCACAGACTAGAACAGGAGGTCAAAACTCCTTTAGAATGTCCTGTATTTCTTAGTAAATGGACTGGAACCAGAGAAGATCAGTAAGTTGACAGTTGTTAGATAAACCTGGGCTTTTTTTAGTAACTTTTCTGAATGTTATGAAAACTTCCTTGTGCACAGGATGGTATATTTAATGTACAATTACATTTCCTGCATCTGAGAAGGCAGGAGCATCCTTGAAGATTAGGATGGATGGAGGTCATCTTGAAAAATGCTGAATTTGTGTATATGATTAATATGATGGATATGATGATCCGCGATTGAAGCAGGTACTACTTTAGCAAAGTTAATAAAAGCTGTAGTCCGTGGACATTCATAAGCTTATATAAAACTTGTAATTAGTAATATCAATAGAAATAAAACTGTCAGTAGAGAGATACTAGGAGTAACAGAAGGTGATGTGTATGTTAACTAGGGAGGAGAAGATACACAGGAAATGATGGAGGACCAAAATGATATAAAACACAAAACAGGAAAGGGGATTTTAGCAGAAAATCATGTTGTTACAATGATATGTGAGCTCAAGGTGACAGTCTTGGTACAGTGATCTTAGAAATTGTTTACTGTCTTGAAATTATTTACTGTTAACTCTGGTAGGCAGCTAATTGCCATGCTTGCTCACTCACCTTCCTTCTCTTGCCAGATGGGAGAGAGATTTAGAAAGGTAAAAGTGAAAAAGGTAAAAGTTACAGGCTGAGGTGTAGAGAGTTCAATAGGTAAAACAAAAGCAAAGCAAAACAAGGAATTCACCACTTCCCATCGGCAGGCAGGTGTTCAGTCATCCCCAGGAAAGCAGGGCTCCATCATGCATAGTGGTGACTTTGGAAGACAAATGCCCTAACTTTGAATGTCCTCCCTTCTTCCTCCTTTCCTCCAACATTCACTGTTGGGCATGACACCATATGGATAGTCATAAGGAATATCTCTTGGGTCGTTGGGGTAGCTGTCCCAGCTGCATCCCCTCCCAGCTTCTTGTATATCCCAGCCTACTTGATGGTGGGGCAGTGTGAGAAGCAGTGTAAGCACTGCTCGGCAGTAACTAAAATATCCCTGTGCTGTACACTAGTCACAAACCCAACACAGAATCCTCAACAAGCTACGATAAAGAAAATTGCCTCTATCCTAGCCAAAATCCATGTATATATATAGATGATAGCACCTTGCAATGAAAATAAAAAGCTTGTGACATCAAGAGATGTGGAGTCATACGAAAGAAATGAAAATACATACACAGCATTCACAGAATCACAGAATATTCTGAGTTAGAAGGACCCACATGGATCACACAGTCCAGCTCCTGGTCCTGCACAGGACAGCCCCAAGAGTCACATCATGTGCTGAGAGTATTGTCCAAAGGCTTCTTGAAGTCTGTCAGGCTTGGTGCCGTGACCACTTTCCTGGGGAGCCTTTCCAGTGTGCAACCATCCTCTGGGTAAAGAACCTTTTTTGTAATATCCAACCTAAACCTCCCATGACACAACTTCAGGCCATTCCCTCAGGTCCTGTCACTGGTCACCAGAGAGAAGAGACCAGTGCCTGTCCCTCCACATCCCCTTGTGAGGAAGTTGTTAAACTGCGATGAGGTCTCTCCTCAGTCTCCTTTACTCCAGGCTGAAAAAACCAAGTGACCTCAGCCACTCCTCGTATGGTTTCCCTTCTAGACTCTCCACCATCTTTGTTGCCCTCCTTTGGACGCTTTATATAATAGCTTTATATCTTTCTTATATTGTGGTGCCCCAAACTGCACACAATATTCAAGGTGAGGCCACACCAGTGCAGAGAAGAGTGGACAATCACCTCCCTCAACTGGCTGGCGATGCTTTGCCTGATGCCCCCCAGAACACAGTTGGTCCTCCTGGCTGCCAGGGCACTGCTGACTCATATTCAACTTGTCATCGACCAGGACTCCCAGGTCCCTTTCCCAGCACTGCTCTCCAGCCTCTCATTCCCCATTCTGTAGGGGATTGCCCCATCCCAGGTGCAGAATCTGGCACTTTCCCTTGTTGAACTTCATACAGTTGGTGATTGCCCAGTCCTCTAATTTGTCTTGGTCTCTCTTCAGGGCCTCCCTGCCTCTGAGGAAGTCGAGTTCCGTGCAATTTTGTATCTATTATCTGCAAAATTGCTTAGTATCCCTTCAAGTCCTGCATCCAAGTCATTTATGGCTACTTAAAGCCAATGAATACCATAATAATTGTACGCATGTCTTATTAAATCCAGCAAGTATCTGAATACAATGCAGTGCCAGAGTAGGGCTCACTAACAGTTACATGATGGCTCTAAGACACAAGCAATGCCTAGTATAGCTAAATTTGAAAGTAAATCATTTCCCAAGAGTATGTTTGGCATATACATTTTGCTTAGCCAGATCCCCGTGATGCTGGGATGTGCGAGAGGGAAGCCATAGACCTCTGTACGTGTAACATAGGGGGTGTCCTGCACCTGGAGCAGAATAACCCCAAGCACCCATACAGGTTGAGGGCTGACCTACTGGAAAGTAGCTCTGTGACAGCAGGTCAAGGGAGGTGATCGTGCTCCTCTACCCAGTCCTGGTGAGGCCTCATCTGGAATGCTGTTTCCAGTTCTGGGCTCCACAGTACAAGAGGGACATGGAGCTCCTGGAGCGGGTCCAGCAGAGGGCTGCAAAGTTCAGTAAGGGACTGGAGTATCTCACCTATGAGGACAGGCTGAGGGAGTTGGGCCTGTTCAGCCTTGACAAGAGATGACTGAGAGAAGCATCAATGTATTTGAGGGAGGAATGCCCTCACTAAAGCGGGAATGCCAAGAAGATGGAGCCAGGCTCTTCTCAGTGATGCCAACCAATAGGACAAGAGGCACTTGGTGGAATTCTTTATTGTGAGGGTGACTGCACGCTAGAACACATTGCCCAGAGAGGTTGTGGAGTCTCCTTCACTGGATATATTCAAAACCATCTGGACATAATCCTGTGCCATGTGCTCTAGGATGACCCTGCTTGATCAGGGAGGTTGGACCAGATGACCCACAGTGGTCCCTTCTAACCTGACCGATTCTGTGATTCTTCATCCCTCCTAACTTAACGGCGGTGTCCCGCAGACCTGCGAGAGCAGAGACCGTACAGCCCGAGACCACTGCGCAAGCAGGAACTGGAGGGCCCTTGTTCTCTGGATCCGTCCGTGCGAACAGCCCTGGCCCTACCGCCGCTCCCGCACCGCCGCCACCCGCACCACCCTCCGGAGCCGGTCCCGCCCGCCGCCCTCTCCTTCCCCAGGGCGGCGGGGCTGCTTGCGGCCCGCCCCTGGCGGGGAGGGGCCGGCGCCACGGCCGCTTTCCGCCCCGGTGTGGGACGGGGGGGCCGGGATGTGGCGGCCGCAGCCCCGGTGTGGGGCGGGCGGTACCGACAGGCGGCGCCGCGGCGGCGGGGGGGACGCGGCGGGCTCAGGTGAGCGGGGCGGCCCGAGGGAGCCGCGGGTGTTGCGGCGGAGGGAGGGGCGGCCGCCGGCGGGAAGGGGGGACGGCGAGTGCCCGGCCGGGGAGCTCCGGCGGAGCCTGTGAACGGGCAGGGGGCGACTGGGACCCCTGACGGGGCCGGGGCCGGCAGCGCTTCGCCCTGCTGGAGGGGCCGGGCGGCTCGGCTGGAGGTGCCCTCGGGCTGGGAGAGTCGGCAGCCCCGGGGAGTCGTGTTGAGTATGGAGGGAATTTACTAATATTTTGGTTTGGGTTTCTTTTTTTTTGTTTGTTTGTGGTTTGTTTTTCCTCGTAAATAAAACACGGATCTTTCATTTCAAAGTCTGAAAGTTTTAGGATTTTATAATGTTTCCTTTTTTTTTTTTTTTTTCCCTCCTAAGCCCCCAGTGGTGTTGGCATTTGTTTCACAGTAACTGTAGTCTAAGAAACAGTCTTGCAACTTTTAAATAACAGAACTGGTTTTTTAACTCAAAAAAAATCTCGAATTTCTCTTCGGCCAGTGAACGCAGTTATAATATATGAAGATGTATAATTTGTTTGGTTTTTTTTTTTAATAAACAAAAAGAGGGAAGTAATGGTGCTCTTAGAAGAGTCACCCACATAATATCTCCAGTCTTGGCTTAAGGAAGAAAAAGGAAACTGCCATCCCAACGAAGACTCTGTGCATATATACTTATAAATAACTGAATTTTATAAGACCGTGACCTCTAACGTGGATGAGCTGCTCTCCTCCTCCCTCAGAGCAGCAGCAGTCAGCTGTCCTGAGCTAGGACTGCCCTCATTACCTATACTGGTGCTGGCAAAAGGCTGGAACCTTGGAAAATTTTGAAAGAAAGCACTTCACCTTTTCCAGGACAGCTGGTGAAGAAAGGTATATCGCTCACCGGGTGCATTTCTGTTTTTTTTTCATCTTCCTTGCCAACGGTTTAATAGAAAACAGCTCATTCGTATTTTGGTAATCCAGGCTAATCTTTCCGTACAAGTGCTTGAGTAACTTCTTGCTATACTCTTAAATAGCAGTTTAAGAGTTCTGCAGTGAAGTGCTTTTATAATAAAGGCTTTCACAGAATATGCTGCAGAAGGTATACAAGCTAGTGCTGCTGGTAATTAAAAGTAATAACTGGGATGCATTATCTCTGTTTTTGTCCTTTCTTATTTGTTCATTTACTTGTCAATTTGCAGTTGGCCTTACGGTAACTCTTGAAAATGGGAGAAGTTCTATTTTATTAAAATTTTCTTGATGTTTAAATACTGAAGTCCCTTTAATTATGTTGTATGGGTATTCCCTCATGTCATTGCTGAAGTTAAAATTGTTGTGGTTCATTCTAGGAAGACATTAACAGTGGTTTTCCAGTTGAAGCTACAGTACATTTTTTACTATTGATAGGGCTTTTAGACCCTTATGAAGCTGAAAAGTAAGAGTGTTTAAATATTTGATTTAAAAGTTAAAAAAGCTGAGTTTAGAGGTTTCTGGTTTCTTAAAATATTGTGATCATGGCATTATGCCACAAGGGAATGTGCATGAACCCCCAAATGCTTATGCACAGTGTTTTGTACACTTGAGATTAGGACCATGTCCAACTATGTCTTTTTTTCTTCCTAGTGCTTGATACTATCAGAGTTATCAATTTTCTGTACAGCTCTTTGAGATTGGACACTGCAAATAGCATGTTCTCATACATGATAGTGATAACTGCAGTGCAGCAGCACTCTAAAGAACGGTCACAGGCAAGTATTGTATTGCCACTGGTTTCCTCCCTCTTTAAATTTAGATAAATAATCCTTTGTTCCTGTCAGTAAAGTGAAGTCAAAACTTTGGGCCTAAGCTGCTGCTGCTGGAATTGTAGTGGAGCCGTGAAAGAAAAGAGGATTTATTAGCACCAGGATAAATTAATTGTGACGAACAGGAGGACAGAAAGCACTGCAAACAATGTTTTGTACTGACAAAAGGGAAAACCCTAAAGGTTAATTCTGACTTTGTTCACAAATTAGGCACACTCGGTTAGGCTTTTTTTGCTCGCCATAGCTTGAACCTTTGACAACTACTGAACCACCTGACCTTTCAAGTGAGATTTACTGGAGTGTGTGACACCTCACGAGTGCTCCTTGGGAGTTATGATTTTTATTTTTCCTCCCATTTCATTATCATGTTTCTTTGAGCAAATTGTCTTTCTAATTGAACAGAGACAGGCTGTGACCTTTTCTGGTTTTGGCCATAATGCGTATTAATGACTCCTGTGGAAAGGGGTTTCTATACCTCCTTTGGAGTACTGGCCTCCAAGGTGAACAGAAAGGAACCTGCAGAGTTGCCATAGTGATTTCCAAGTTCATCCTTAGCATCTTGTGTCTTTTTCCAGAAAGCAGTCCTTTCATGCTGTGTTACTCAGATTAGGATTGAACCCAGGATATGTTGTAATACTATTCAATATTCTTGAAGGAAAACTGCTGAAAAACCCTTATGTATTCGGAATGAATGCGCCTTTTGTAAATCAACAGTCACACAGATAAAACTTGGCCCTCTCGCACTGAAGAAGGCTGCTGTGCTTATGTTAGGCATGGTAGTATCCTTATTTGGAGGTGTTTCCTTAATTCTGTGTAATGTTAACATTATTTAACACTTTTTTCTTTTTTCTTCTTCTTTAGCCTATAGGCTTTCAGGGAGAAATGTTTCTTTATCAAGCCTGCTAGCTACTGCTGCAGTGGAAGCTGAGATCCGCTATGGACACACTTTGTTTGTTAAACATCAGTCTTCTGTATGGAAATTGAATTAGCAATTGACATGGAGTTGCTTTCCTATTTATTGATGCCGAGAATGTGAAGTGGCTTAATGAGTAATCTGAAGTCTGCAGGCAGAGGGGTGAGATCATGTGCTTGCCTCAAGTAGGGTTTCTTTGTTCAGTGTGATTCCTTTGGGACATGCAGAATTTGGATTCTGCCTCCCCTTTGTATGTACTGTAAAATGCTGCTTGCTCTGTTTCAGACCCTCCTTCATCTTACAGCCACGCTTCCTTCCAGAGTAACTCTTATTATCTGTGTGTGATAAATTTCTAATTGGGGCCTTGCTGTCTAATGAGTATGATCGATGGCAAATTCTGTTCTTTCTCACCCCCTCCTCCCTTCCCCTCTTGCTGCCTTACAAATAGGTGTGTTAGTTGTGTGACCCTGATGTCACTGTAAATTGTCTAATTGCTCTGCTCTTTTTGCCTTCCATCACTCTGTTTATTTGTAACAGTGACAAGTGTAAAAAAAACCACCTAAATATTAGATTTTACCTTGAAAAGTAAATATTTACTACATAAACAGCTGTGCACTCAGAATTAGGGATTGAAAGTGGAAAATGGATTTTCTTAGTAGTTCTTAGTGCTTTAGTTTCAAAGTTGTATGCATTACCTATATTTATGGATTGAATGAAACAGTAACCAAGTCAGAATGAACAGAAATTTGCTTAACACACTGTATGTATGCTCAGACTATAAAATCTCATTGGAAAAGAGCTCTGTGGGAGAAGTGACTCCTGGAAAAAAAGAGCAGAAAGAATGTCATGTGTGTGAACTTTTCTTGTTCTCTGCAGTGGCTGAAGAGCTGGTTGTTTGGAGGGATTTAGTGTGCTCTTGTTTAAAGTTTTGCTTTGCTGGGCTGAGAGGTCAGTGGGGCAGGAAACCATTACAGAGGAAAATCTCTTAGTAGGGAAACTTTGAGGCAACCTGTAGAGCGAAGTCAAGAGGTTGATAGAGAGCATTCCAACACTAAACAGGAATGGAAGGGTTAGTAGCTGTGGCATTGGTGTAGCTTTTCAAGACCTTGCTTAAGTGTGAATAATAATGGAAAATCAGAATCAAATGATAGTGATGTTTTCAATATGTCTGTAGGTAATGAAGTTTGTCAATGGCTTCATGATCATCAGGTCATGGCTAGGCTTCGCGAACGAAGATTTGGGGAGGGCTCTACCCATGTTTGTTGCAAGCGCGCTGGTGGCTGCAAAGGCCAATACGAGACAGGCACGTCCGGTTGCAAAAGGCACAGCAGAAAGACTCCTTAGACAGTATATTCTGCAAGACACGATTCTTTCTGCGTTGTCTCTTCTCCTCAAGAGTGATCCTGTGTGCGTTCTCAAAAGCATCAGCAGCATTATAGATGGTGTGTCTCCAGACCTCCCGATTTGAGGCCAGAGTAGACCAGTTATGCTGATCAATATGGCCAAGGCTGAGATGTTGTTTCAAGGAGTCCTTATATCTTTTCTTTGGGGCTCCTCTCTTGCGGCAGCCGGTGGCAAGTTCACCATAAAGCAAGATCTTAGGGAGGCGGTGGTCCTTCGTCCTGGAGACGTGTCCTGCCCAGCGCAGCTGTGACTTTGCTGATTAATGGGGTGAGCAGCTTAGTCCCTAGCTCAGCTCATCTATCTGACAACACTTTGAGTTTAAATCACCAAGGTTTAAGGTCTGAAAAATATGTTTTGAGCATCAAAGGAGAACATTCTTAGGGTCTTCTTGTTTTGTTTTTGGAAAGCCATAAAGTCTCCAGAGAGCTTGGGAAGGGGAAGAATAGAGTTTTCATGCTACTAAACTGCTTTCATGCTGTTTTAGTGGGATGCTTAAAGTATTTTGCTACCAGTCTTTAATGATATGTTGGTAAGCGTCCTTTCCACTGACATACCGGCTTAGTCTTATGGGTTATCACTCCTGTAGATATGCAGGCACCTGGAATGGTGCCTAGGGGAGACTACTTGCAAGGTCAGATGCTTATAGCCACATGGTTTTCCTTTATGTTCCTAATGCTTGTGTTCTGGTTGTTCCCCTTTCCCACACACATAAATGCCTTACTTCAGGGGAACACCATGAGGTTCCAAGGAAGGAACATCACCGAGCCTGTTCAGTGTGGTAAATCCAGGCTTTCTCAGCTCCATAAAGGATCTGACTCTTTGTTGCAAGGGCTAAGCTGATCATATCAAATTAGTTTTCTCCTCTTGTTGGAGAGCATGGCTTTGGGAACAAGAGCTTTCCATTCTCTTTTAGGATTTTGGACAAGGATGGTAACTGAGGCAGGGATGAGATTGAATTTCACTGTGCTGGTCTAAGTTCCAGGTGCTTCCTGTTGCTGATGGCCCATGGAGACCCAGATGATGGAGGGAAATGGGCAGCACAGCCATTTGCTGGGGCCTGGCTGTTCCCGTTTTGTGAGTAGTGCATTAACCTGTCAGTATTTGCACTAATAGCTCAGGCTGAGCTGTGGCTGTGTTGCATTCCTGGCTCTGCTCTTGCAGAGCCATAGGCACACAAATCTTGGGAGAATGTGACAAACACCTGCTGAGTTTGGTGATGATTTATATTGCTATAGTAAGATTTCCTTAATGGTAGCATCTTTTTTTGTTGCTGTGTCCCCAGTGGGAGTGATACGGATAGGGTGTTGATATCTCTGCTTCAGCAGCGGTGTGGAGTCTCAGAAGCACGGGATGCTCTCGGACACCCCGGATTGTCCCAGACTATGCTGCTGCTGCAGTGGGGCAGCACCGTTTTGCCAGGGAACCATGCCGAAAACTTGCTCCCGTTCTGCCAGAGCCCTTGTTTAGGGGAGCAGTACATTTTTATTTGCTTAGAGCTGTGAAATCTTGAGGAGACCCTCACTGAAATTGCGTGAGAAGGGCCTGGTCACCGTTGCCTCGAGTGCAGCACCAGAGCAGCTGATCTTCTGTGTGGTTTTGCTCCCAAACTAGTTAATAATCAACAGGTATTGTGTTTCCCTTTTCCATTGGGAACCTGAACATGGTCATGGAGTGACAGCTGCTGTAGTGTTCCCATGCAGGTGGTCTGCGGGGGCCTCGTACAGACTTGGCTATGAGAAGAGCTGCTTCACTTAATAGTTCCCTTTGAGCGGTGCACCAGAGCTGGATGTCTGCTTCCTGTGTGAATGAAGATGGGAAAATCCAGTTTTGCCAGGGGTCTCAGATTGCTGTAAGGTCAGAAAAGATCAGCTTCTACTTCTTTCTTTGTTTGCAGCAAGCAATAGCGATAGGGTATTTGTTTTTTTTAGCAGATTGAGAATTTTCCTACTATCGCGCCAGCTTTTGCCAATGACAGAATTTTCCATGGAATCATCTGTTCTAGGGTCAAGTTAGGAACCGTTTCATGTTAGCCAAGGTGTTTTCTGCCCACCTTGAATATAGTTACGAAGTACATTTGTTACCAACTTTTTCTGTATGAGGTGGCACTGGGAGGTAGTAACCGGTGTTGCTGTTTTGGGAAGAACAATCCATAACAATTCTGATTGCCCTTTGTGAAACCTACTGACTTGCCCTGTTGTTCTTTAGGGCCTTCTGTTTATCCTTTAGAGTGCAGTTAGTAAGGTTTTCCATCTTTGGGTTGAAGAGTCTGTGTATTCATGCCATTCACCTTCTGAATTAATTTCATATAATTTTAAAATAATTTAGCTTTGTTATGACTAGTGATGGTGTGTAGCAACCCTTTGGTTGTGCTTCTGGTGAGTGTGGTGTGGCACTGAATTTCCTGATGAGAGTTCAGACCTTTCTCCTGAATCTGGATGCACACATACTTCTTACATTACTGCTTTGTGTGCTGCCCTTAGTGAAACTCTCTGTGCTTTGCCTGGCCATAAAATTCAAAGCCTAGGTGTTATGTGTAGCCTTAGCAAGTTTAAATTATCTGTGGTTTTAATGCTGAGAGGCCAGTATGACTGTTCAGTGCAAGCCATGAGAAGTACATGGGGTTGCTGTCTTTCTTCTAGGTCTCTTAGAAGTAATTGTTCTACATGTTAGCTGTCTAAAAGTGATCTCTAATGACTTGAAAATCATGATATAAAATATGAGAGGAGTTTCTTAAAGGAGGATTACAATGCAGGGAGCAAGTGGGGAATAATACTAGTAGTAATAATAATCAAAATCAAACAGACCAGCTAAAGACAGTGCAGAGGACAATTAGGAATTCTGGGTAGCAGCCTGTGTATGTATTTTGAGCACCAACATTGCTTAGTAGTGGAAGAAGAACAAGACCAGCCCCAGAAATCCCTCAAAAACCAAACCAAGAAAGAGAAGAGGAGATATAGAAATAGCTGTATTGCTACTTAATTCAGTTATATAGAACATACACACCTCTGTCACACTTATGGCTGCCTGATACAGCTGTGTGGCGGAGTATTCACGTTTGACTTTTTCCCTGCTTGTGTCATAATCAGACTTCATGCTGGATAGGATAGTGGCAGTATTCCCTGGGCAGAGGTGGTCTTCCTCCTTGCCTTGCTAGGAAGTTTGTGTGAGAGGCAGGTTTTGTTGCAGCTGTTCAGATGTGATGTTAGATTTTTCTCTGTGTGTAATGCCCTTGGAACCATTTAAGGGATTATGTTTTTGAAAGGAAAGTGTCTTCAGAGAGTTATAGTCTCACAGATGGCTCCGTCTTGTCCTCCAGTTGGCAAGCAGCCTAGGAAAAGGTATCAAAATAATTTTTAATGTAGTAAACCAAATAATGCCTTGAGAGAAATGCTCTCCAATATTTATTACAGCCAATAAAAAAGCCTCAGTAATAAAGATTTTGTGAAATAACTGCAGTAGATCAAAGTGACATTGAAGTGATGCTCATGAGCATTGTTTAGTCACCAGCTAACTACTAAAGGCCTTCTGCTGTGGAACAATTGGAGTTCCTATGTTCTTATGCCTTACTGTGTCTGCCTTGCTTAAGGCCCTGACCATCACCAAAGCTCGTGATTTCTCTGTGTGTGTATGATGGATGCTTAAATGCTGTTTGAGAACTTATTTATTTCTAGTACTGAACTTTATTCTGAACTTTAGTCATTGAAAGTCAGCTGTTTTCAGCTTCCAGGATGTGATGGAACTATTTTTTTTAACTTACTTGTGACTCCTTTGTGGAGTTAAATCAGGTTGCTCAGGGCTTTATCCTGTTGGGCCCTGAAAATCTCCAAGGACAGTGCAACCTGCTCTACCTCTTGGCTGCTCTCAGGATGAAAAAGTTTTTCTTAGTATCCAGTTGGAACCTTTTTTGTTTTAAGTTATGCCCATCTCTTTCTTGTCCTATCTCTGTGCGCTGCTGTGTATGGATTGCTGTCATCCTTGCTATTGGTATGTAGCATCTTCAGAAAATTGTTACCAGTAGAGGGTAATTAGAAGGTAATTTCTAACATCTTTATAAGTCTTAGAGTAGCACTCTTGGAATTCTTTGATTTACTTTCCTTCCTATAGCATAAAATAGCACTGTACTTAATGAAATTTACCATTGCTGCAAATATATCTTTATACCCAAAGAGGGCATTCTAACCTCAAAGATGTTCTTAGTTCTGCCTTCATGGCTTTCTCTGGTGCAGTCCTTGCTTATGACTCAGACTTTAAGGTAATTTAAGTTCAAGACATCTCATATGTTTTTGTTCAATAAAGCACTATGACACTTTTATTGTACAGAAATGAAAATGCATGTATCTTCTCGATATCTCTCACAGTTTTATTGTCATCTCTTTGTTTTTATAAGGCTAGTCATGCAAGGTGTTCCTGCTCACAGAGGTTTGGAAAAAGAGGATACTTTCTAGGTTGTGAAACTTTTGCAACTATGTTCAAAATGCTGTGAGTTTTCCTTTTCCCCTAGTCAGGAGAAAATTTAAAAGGTTTCCAGCATAAAAGTAGCACTGTTTCACTCAGAAATGAAAGAAGTCTGTCAATTAACTACTTAGGTCTATGGACTCTCTTAGTGGACTTCCTTGACACAGATATTTTATAAATATTTTTTCCAGTCTCAGATCTGTGGATTAGTATAGACTTGTTTCAGTTTGGAGTACACAAGTGTAGACAGGTTCAAGTCATTATGGCTAAGTTAAGCAGTCATCTAAATATGATGTTTGTATTTGCTTCAAATTTCTGGTGAAAATGTAAGTTAAACCTGAAATTTTGAGTAAAAATTCATTGGACAGGATAGCATTATTGCAGAGTCTGCTTCAGGGGGGGACCTGGGACTCCAAGGTTTGACAGTTTAGGTAATATAAAGATAAAATTCATCCAATGCTACTTTTAAATCTCCAATCTATTCCACAAAGGCAGGAGTTCTAAAAGTACAAAGCCTTAGGTGTATTCTGGTAGTAAAAATACTTATTTTCTAGCTGTCTTTCAGGAGTCCTGTTTTAGTAATTTTTCTGTCTTGAGCATGCCTTCTGACTGGGGTAAGTCGTATAGCTTCTCACATGGCCTGTTCTAACCACAAAGCAATGTGTCAGACCACTGCTGTACCTCAGAACTGAAGAGATCAAATGTCTCTGAAAATGCATTGCTTTCCTTGAAAGGAAGCTACAGCAGTTCTGCCTGCTACTTCTTAATAGTAATACTTGTCAGGAGTATTATATGTAAACCTGAAAGAAGCAGGGGAAGAAATCTGCTGCTGCTGCTACTACACTAGTAGTACCCATGGACCTGTCCCGTACACCTGAAAGGGTTAGGCAGATGTGAGCTACCTTGCACAGGATCCTGCTAATCCTGGATTCAGAATTCAGGTTTTCTAAAACAAGTAATAAATTAAAAAGAAAAAAGTATTGGAAGTAACGAGCTAACCATCTATATTTATTCTGGAAAACAATTTGAATGACACTCAAAGTTTTCCTCTGCCAAGCTTTTTGTTACTGAAGCAGATCTATTCAGGTGTGCATGTTTAACGCCATATGGTACAATATGCACCTTTTTTATCCACTTAAAATGCTAAGCTGAATCTGGAATATGCTGACCTAAAAAACTGCTTCATTGGCTTATTCTTTTAATAGAGAGAATATTTTTGAAAGGCCAGTCTGATTTTTGAGTGTACTTCTCATTATTTTTTTAACTTGAAGTATTCTGCAGAAGACTGTTTCATTACAGTAGCACACAGGCGCCTTGGCACCCAAGAAACATCTGCAAGCTATCTCATATAAGGGTACAATTTCCTTAAAGGTTAATACTATGCTTTAATGTACCTAGGTAACAAAAGCAGACAAGTAAGGCTCAATGAAAGGTGGCAGATCCTAGGGCTTTGTACGTAGGTAGTAGTACTTCAGTGAATTACAAATAGCATGTGACAGAAATATGTTAAAAAAAACTTAGGGCAAAAGTGTGTGCTTTTGTTGAGCAGCATAGACATGTGTTAATAAGTGAAGTGTAGCCTGTATTATTAGGTAATATATGTTAGCCCAGGGAGACTACCAGAGTAAATTGTGGCAGGTAATTGTCTTGATTTCCTAGACATGAATAGCAGTGATTTACAGTCATGGGAAAGAAGCTCTTTCAAGAGTGTTTTCATTGAGATGATCTCAAAGGGGATGAATGGAGTCAGTGTGCCTTTAGAGTGAGGTTTGGTTTAGATTGTCATACAAACTCTTGTGTGTGCTGTGAAAGAGGTAAAAGGAGCCCTGAGAACTGGCTGAAGTCCTGGTAGCTAAAAGGCTGAGCACCTGGAGGGAAGCGATGAAATCAGTGAACACAGCTGAAGTGGGGTTGGGTTCCTTTTAAATGCACCTGGGGAAGACTAGAAACTTCTGAGCCCTGCTCAGATGGGAAGTGTGAAGTAGGAAGGCTCTCCATCTAGGAAGGGATGGGGTGGTCTGAGGAGCTGGAGGGCCTGGAGGCTCATAGGAAGAGGATTTTTGGAGGTAAGTTGAGGCATGCTTGTTTGCCGTTGTGAGAGGAATGCTGTCAAGGGGGATGAAGGGAGGCTTATGCATTTTGGGGTCAGGATGAAAAGAATAAACTGGAAAGGACCAGGGAAGAGGTATTGAGGAATGATATTGGGAAAGAGGGATCTCTCTGTGGCTTTGAACATTGTTTGGGAGCTTTGTTATCGCTCTAGACTGTGTGGTGTGAAGTGTGACCTATGCAGAGTTTGGTCAAAGATCCAGGGCAGCAAATAGAATGATTTCTGGATTAATTCTCTTTTTCACTTGAAGAGAAATGAGTGCTTGGTTTGAGAGAAGTAAATGGGGAGTGAGGATTGAAATGCAGTGGAAGTTAGTGTAAAATAATGCAGGGTTTGATGGGAGCGGTGAAAAGCGTGTGCAGTGTTGGGATGGAGACAAAAATGAGTAAAGTGACAGTCAAAGTAAATATTGGTGTTGGTGATGTCCTCACTCAGTCTAGAGTGAGGCTGCTACTTGACTGTATCCCCTGATCCTTGTCTGCTTCTAGTGGAAGTCAAATGGCTTTGACTGTGCATGAACGTGCTTTGGTCCTGTTGAGTCTTTAGTCATGGTGTCAGGCGCACGGGGTAACTCTCAGCTCCTGCCTGGACATGAGTAAGCAGTTGCTCGAATCTGTGCTCCTGCAGTACCTGGTGATGTGGGTTGGAAATACCAAGTTTGTCCTCTAATGCCAGGGCTCACCCCTGGGAAGGTATAGACAGCTAGCTGTCTAGTACTGGTGGGTGCCTTCTCTGAGTGCTCTGTGACCATTTCTTGAGGTCGTCTCATCCTCTGTATTGCTCTGTGCTGCCATGTGTGCTACATTCTGTAATTCAATGCTATTGCCTTCTAGAGAGAAACTCTATTCTTTCTTGGAGTGTTAATTTTTGAAAAATTCTTTTTAAGATATCTGACTTGTTCTAGGCAGAGTGACCTTCTGTCCCACTGTATTTAGAAGGACGAGTGATTTCTGCTAGAAGAGAGGTGTTCTTGCCAGCGGTTACTATTCTCCTGCACTTGCAGCAATATCTGCTATAGTACTTCTTCCATAGCTTGTTCATACGTAATCTCAGAATTTCCTGACCAGTCTACTTTTTTCCTCCATGCTAGAGGAAACGGATATAGCTCATGTCCTCACTTTTGTGTTCTCAGGCCCAATAAAACAAACTTCCAACTTCTGTTTTTTCTGTCTACAGCCTTGGGTAAGGTTTGTAAAGATCAAGCAATATTCTCAGCAAAGGTCTTAAAAGGGATATTGTGTGTGTCTTTCCTGCGTAGCAGTGAAGGTCTCCAAGGGAACTGCAGTCTGCTTGCTGGAGCACAAAGGTTGACCCCTCACAGGTTATAACATCTGCAGGCTGATGATGATGCTGAGTAATCTACTGGCATTTAGCAAGGACTTGTGTTAACTGAAGTTGCTTGTGTCGCTGTTGAGGATGGGAGAGCAGTGCTGCAGTCTGTGCCTCGTGGGTTCAGCTGAGAATCTTCATCTTGCCACTTGGAGTGGCAGTTTATTGTCAGCTGGCAAAAGTACAGTTCACACAGTTGCTGCTGCAAAGAGCAAAGAATACCTGAGTACAGAAATTTTGTTGGAGCATAAAGAGTTGCAGGGCTTCATGTGAAGCCCTGAGATTTTCATTTCAGGGGGAGCAGGGTGAGGGACCAGCACCACTTTTTTTGCTTTCCTTCTAGCTACAGGTTGACCTTGTGTCCTGAGCACAGTTGTAACTGCAGTTTGTGTTCATGCCTGGCTTTTATAGTATCTTGTATTTAAGCTGCATCCTGGGGTGGTGTGCTTTCTGTGGGAACTTAGTGCTCAGGTTTCCTTGTGTCTGGAGCTCCATTCCCTCTCCATTGTTGCCTAGACCTCATGGGCATTGCATCTGACAGCCAGACTGGGGCTGTAAGGTGAACTTCTTTCATCAGGCAAAGGAGGAGTATTTTTCCTAGGGCTGATATTAAATTGTAAAGCTAAAAGAATTCGGACTCCTCACCCTTGGCAATATAGGAACTGCCACGTTGTTTTATTTTCATTATAGTGATCACTACTGAGCTGTTAGGAGAAAATTACTTTCTATTTCAGTAAACTCAATTCTGGTTTCAGACTGACTGTGCATCAGATGCTTAATTTGGAACCCGCTCTCTTGGTGAAATTAAAAATTCAAATCTCCAAGCTGGAGCACTCAAACTGTGCTTGAATTAGAAATTGACTGCTGTCAATGTGCTCTCACACTTCACTTTTTTTTTTAAATTCTTTCCCCCTCCCCCCCGATGAGTTTTATATTAGAGTCTTGCTGTAGATGATCTGACTGAGCAGAAGCAGTGGGAATCCATGCTGTCACTCTGTAGACAGAGTGATGAAAGAGAAGTGTGTTGTGTTAAATAGACCATTCTTGAAAAGGACTGCTGTGTACTAATTTCGCAGTTTCACGCGTTTGGTGAAATACTTTTATAAGGTATGATTGCAAACCCATTAAGTGTTGTTTGCAAATTAATTTATGACCTAAGCAAACTTCACAGTTTCTATGCAATATCCTTGCTCCCCTATTTCTGTGTAATATTTAAAGCTGTTGTCAGATCTTGACTGAAAGAACAGGGTGTTCTCTCCACTTTAGACATTTGCATGGGCTGCCTTTACAGAATTTTGCATTGAAACAGGGAACAAAATGTTTTTTCTCCATGAAGAATAAGAAAATTTACACACCTCCCCCAACTCCTGAAATAAGCATTGATTTTTCTATTGTGAATATTCTCTGTAGGCTTGCAACTTGTGTGTCCATCTGCCTCTTTGAAAACTGGATAAATTATTCTCAGTTATTTACCTAGAAGTTAAAGAGAATTATACTTAAAGGTTTGGAAAAAATTGGGCTGGATATTTGTGGGGAAGTGCCTTCTGTTATTGACTCTGCTGAAGGCACCCAGTGCTGGTACTGGCTTGTTCTTCCAGACCTACTTGTGTTCTCCCCCCACGGTGTTTTGTTGTCCATCAGACGGTCGACAGGATGGATTGCTGAGCTGGGTGTAGGGTAAGTGATGACTGAGGAGCCTAAAAACTGTTGTTAGGCAGCTAGTTATGTGAGTTAGGCAGTTCTAGCTAGCCAAGGTGGATATCCGTGGGTTGGGTGAAATATATCAGTGGGTTGTGTAAGGAGGTTTGGAGAGTGATTTGGGTTGAGGCTCATCAACCACAGATGAATTTGGGAAGTGAGATGTAATAACAGCTGGAGAACGAGAAGTGTGAGGAGTGTCTGTAACAGGATTACACTGATGTTGATTGCAAAGGTCTTGGGCTTTCCTGACTTTTTTTTTGCTTGAGACTTCTGTAACAGTAGTTTTAACAGAGGCTATGTTGGGATCAGTGTCATCTTATTTTGAATATTTAGTGGTATCTCTGAAATTCAGCAAATAAGTCAAACTGTAACTGGTTAAGAACCTGCAACATTTTATGTATTTCTATGACTTAGGAACTGAACAGTAATAGTTATTGTCATGTCAGATTGATTAATCCCTCAGAATGGTTCATTTTTGTTCCTGATAGGTTAAACATTTGTGTATGTGTTTGTAAATAATAAATATTTTCACCTCACTTACTTTGTTTGTGTACAGTTTGATGCAGGTGTTTAAGGCTTCCTTAACAAAAGCAGCACTACAGAAATTGCTTGGAGCAGTACTTTGATAGTTGGCTTTGAATATGACTAAATACCTTTTCCTCCCCACCACAGTTACCACCCACAAATGCTGTGAAGGGGAATTTGTTATTCTAATAAAAATCAGTTGTAATATATGTGTATTCAGATAGTCGAGCTATCTTTAAAAACTGCATATATAATTTCTCACTTACTTTCAGAAAGGACTTGATGAGCTTCCAAGCATTTTGCATTACATGCTTAAAGCAGGCGTGAGGAGGTGATCTAAAATAAATTAAATGATTGTTCTTCAGCATCAGGCTGGGTACAAGAGAATGTGCTCTTTTCATCAGTGGGAAATGCTCTTTGGTTTCACCTCTCCCTCTTTCATCTCACTGGTGTGGACTAAGGTGTGAACAACATTGCTTTACAGCAGTAGACTATTTTCTTTTTCCCTATGCTCTGGATGTGAACTGTTAGCTTTTATGAAATATTGGTCATCAGGAAAGATTGCTGTGGTGAAAGAGCTGTTATGATTATTTCTGGGCTTTCATAATTTGAAGTGATTTGCACATACTTACCATTAGAATATATGTTGTATCATCTTCTAAGATTGTAAAATATATTTTTTTAGAAGTTGATTTGTAATATTACAATCAAAAGGCTCTTCCATTTGGGACTTTACTCTTTTTCTAAATGTGTGTCTGATATAATGCATGAAACACTATTATGTAGGATTTAAAATTTACCTTCAGTTGTTTCCATTCTGATAGTCTTGTAGTTAATTGCCAAATGTTATTTGATGTTCTTGAAATTGAGAGAATTATAAGGTGAATTTGAGGCCTGTCTTTATTTTACAAGATAACTGAATTGGTTCAGTGTAGTTTCTGTATCTGATGTGCAGACAAAGCAAGCTATGGTTGGGAGGCTATGCAGAGAAACAAAGTCTCTGTAACTACATTTCAGATAGGTGATGATAAACAACTGAAATTAGAATAATCTTGAGACAGAAGGGTAAACAGTGCCCAAAGAGTATGCCCAAGGTCATAGTAACTTCCTAGCTGGGTTTTGTGATGGCTGAGGGCACCGTGACTGCTCTCTAGCTGGAACTGGGGATTAGGCTGTGGCCACTGCCTTCTCCCTCCCTTATCCTTTGGGCAAAGGTGTGAGTGTTCATGTTGGTCCCAGCTCTGTGCACTCTGCCTTGTGCTCAGAGGCACCTACATTGGGGTGAAGGACTTGCAGCTCTCTCCTGGTAGCATCCTCTGGATGGGTCGTGGCTTGGACTGTAATCTTGAGGATAATTCAGACAGTGGTCTGTTCTGGTATCCAGGTGGGTCACTTGTGCTGCTGGACTCACTGGGAGACAGACCTGGAGTCCCTAAAAGAGCTGAATGCCAGATGTGCTTAGAGGGTTACCTGCAAATGTTGTGAGGACTGCAGAGATGTGTGGGTTTTGTGTGAACTTGTTGAGGATACTGGAATTGTACCCCTTTGGCTGTAATAATATTTAGAATTGCATCCAGTTCACTTGGTGTGAATATCTAATGCTTTGGCCAATTTGAACCCTATTTACATTAGCTTAGTTTAAATTTGGTGTTTAAAGAGCTGTAATTATCTGTCTGCTTTAGAAATTCATAGTGATTTAGTGAGATCAATTTTAAACTGATTTTAATTAAAGCAGAGAATCTTTTACGTTTTTACAGATGAGGCCTGTGACTAGCCTTTTTAAATTATGAGGAAGTATATGCAGTCCTAGAATGACTTTTTTCTGCATGACTGATTTCTTCTGCTGAAGTCAAATTTAGGCTGTTGTTTTGTATATAAACTAAAAGAATTAAATTCTAAAGAACATTTTATTCAATTTTTTCCCCTTGCTCCAAGAGTGGTTTCTATTTGTTAAGACTTCTATTAAATTGCTGCCAGTACAGCATTTCACTCTTTTTATTGTAGACAGGCCAATGGATTCTGTGACCTTTTTTACTTTTGATTTCTGTGATGCTTTTTTCCTCAGACAAAAGAGAATGTAAGAGATAGCTGGGATATTCTAATTTATGGTGATAGGAAGCAGAATACAGAGGCCTAACTGCAGTCTCATGGTGAGATGTGCCACTATTCTAGTATATGGAAAATGTATCAACTGCTTTTGTTGAAGGTTATTTGGAGAGAATGTAAAGAATGTTGGGAAAATTCTCCTGGAAAGTTTCAGGTCTAATGCTTAAATTCTTGTACAGGATGTCATTGTAGTGAAGTGTGTATGAGACCTGTGTTAGGAGTTGTTGAGTAGTTTAGATTATGTGCACATCTGTCAATGTAATAATTGACAAAGGATCGTGATGAGAGATGAATATTAAATGTAAAGAAAAAAATCTGAAACTTGTGTTTTTGGAAGAGCTCTGTGTGTGGGATATGAATATATCTAATACCTGAGATTCTGGCAATTTGATTCTGTTTCAGTGAGTAGAGGGCAGCTAGTAGAGGGCATAATTCAGCTAGTCATCAGATCCCCTTGAAGGGTGATTCCGGCAAATAGGTCCAGTCAATATGTTTCCATGATACAAAATGGATGATAGCGCAAAGCTTGTATTCCCATTATTGTGTGCAGGACAGATAAATGGAATACCTTTTAACTAGCAGTAAACTGAGAAACTGAAAGTAGTTGCCATATAATCTTTCACCTATAATATATATAGAAATATACAGAAAACATAGACAGGACATCAATTCTGATGTCCTGCTTTTCATGTTCACTGTGATTTATATCATGGGTTTTTTTGGTTGATTTTTTTGTTTGTTTTCTATTCTCTGCAAACAGCAAATTTATCTTTTCATCTATGTAAGTAAGGTATGTGTGGAGAAATAGAATTATTGAGCAAAGGCCCTTCCTTAATGATACTAATACTTCAGTAATGCTAGAAAGCATTTGTTTTCTAGGACTGATGGTTCTGCATGCAAATCTTCTCCTTTAACTCTGTGTTTTGCACGATAGCTAGTACCATAAATCTCAATGACAACTTCTACAATATTTCATTAGACTGATATCTGCAACCACAGGGTGCTACAGAATTGCATCTGTTCCAGAAGCAGAATCTGAACCACTTGCAACTCATACTATTAAAGTATGGATATGGACACAAGAAACTGGACACAAGCAACAATAGGTTATGAACAAAATTGCTTTGTGAGTATGGTTCTCACCTTGTTGGATGCAGATTCAGTCCTGTCTTACATGTGCTTGTAAGTCTGCCATAATTCTGAATCAGAGAGACTTAAAAGTCTGTCCTTTAATGTGCTGTTAAGCAAGTTGAGAATGAAAAAGTAGACTGGTATTGTGAATAGGGAAGATGATGTGATTCATTGTACCCAGGTTTGTGTCCTGATGGACAAGACTCTGTTAGTGAGTTCACTTAAAACCAGGTGCAAATTCTTTAGAAAGTGAATGAATACATGCAGTGTTCTCTATCTGCAGTATGGTCATTGTCTTTGTTTCGTTGAAATGGAAAGCAATGTGCGCTGCTTGAAATTTCAGAAGCAACTATTTTCAGATGCTACAATGTGTTAAGCTTATAAAACTGCAGAAGCATTTCATGGACTCTTTTTCCCTCCCCCAGATGATCACCAGCAATTAATGCCTGCAGGCTCCCTTCGTAAAAAGAAGCTGGCAAAAAGACCTGGATACATGAGGCCAGAAGCTCAGCAACAGATAGAGTTTCAGTCCCTTGGTGCCTGCAAACCATCCAGACCAGGAGAGCTCCAACATGGAAGGCAAGATTGTGGAGACTTTGAGAACTGCGCTCTATGCAGACAATGCCAAAATAACTTCGAACTCCTGCGCTGTAGTGCAGTTAGTAGCACTGTAGTTCCTGCTGATGGGGTAACAACATTGGCTACTACTGGAAATATGCCAGGATGCTGCAAAAATATATTGTATTGCAAGAGTCCACTGTCAGAAAACACAGTGACAGCAGCTTACCCTGCTGCTGCAACAAGCAACGGAGATGTTTCTGCTGTATGCTGTACATGGCAGAAAAGCCACAGTGCTAAAGTGAGCAAGCCCCCAAATATGTATGCTTTGGATCAGACAGAAGTGAATAACAACTGTGAATATCAAAACAGAGATGATATTTCTCATTCTGCTGTTGCACACAATAGTTTAGATAGTTTTAGTTCAAGTTTCAGCTTCATACAGCTCTCCCTGAACTCGGCCTCTGGAGTAAATGATGTTGAAGGCAAATCAACTGTTGAGGAAACTGAGATTGTTCTGCATCCCAAAACCACAGGAAGTCTGCAGAAGCCAGAAGGGATGTCACAAACTCATGAGAACTTGGGAGATTCATGTTGCTTCTCCAGGTCCAGTGAGGATTTGGAGCATGAACATGAGAGCCCTGTGAATGATGAATTCCAGGACTGTGAGGCTCTCTCTCTCTCAGATATAGATGCAACATTTTCATATTCTACAGATTCCTTGGATGCAGCATCTGCTGGCTCTTCTGTCACCTCAGGCTATGAAAGTAGCTTTACTGTTAGTGACCGTAACTGGGATATTTTGATGAAAAAATATGAACCAGTGCTGCAGGATTGCTTGCTTGGCAACCGCAGTACACTAAAGGTCAGTAATCTCACTTTGGTTTCGATTCCTCTCCCTGTCCCTCAAAACATTTTTATTTATAGTTCTGAAATCAAAGTTTATGTTGGAGTTCAGGTACTACTAATGGCTTTTGTAGCATTTGTTCAAAGAGTTTTACAGTAGTGCTCTGTATGATAAAAGTGAGAGAACAGGTTTTGTTTGGTTCTTCAGAAAAAAGGTGATGTTGTTGCAGTACCTATTCTGTGTTCACCTGAAACTCACTTCTAATGTCACGCATCAGTTTCTGAGTTCATTAAACACCGTTTTCTTTCACAGGTGGCTGTTTTTTCTGCAGTTTGGGGTATATGTAGTACAAAATTTGGGGAGGATAATAACTGTTCTTGAAGCATCATGATTTAACAACATAAAACTTTTTAACTGGAAATGTTTAAGTTTAGCTAGAGATTTCTTGGAGTGAGGCAACTGTGTGAGAGTAGCATGTAATCTAAGAGATGGGTATTCTCCCCACGTGAAGAAAAATAGCGGTCAAGTCCCTCTCTGCCTCCAGCTGGGAATGGAACCTTTTTTTTTTTTTCTTCCACCACAGAGAAGTAATGGAGCAGTGAGTCAGGAGTCTTTATTTCTGCATGTATGTATATACCCACACTTAGACCTGCAATGTGTACAGGCAGTCGTTCACTGTGTCCTTTATGGGAGAGGGGTGAGGAAACTTTAAGAAGGATCATCTGTGTTTTGTTATATGGTTTCTGGGATGGCAGGGTGGGCATTGGAGGAAAATAATTCTGAGTTTACCTGCTCCAAGGAACCAAATACTAGATTTGTTATGCAACCAGGAAGCAGTAATCTAGAGATTAATATGGACACAATGTATTTCACTAATTTGTTCAAGATGCACTGAGTAGGTAGTGGGTTTTTTCTGGTGTGGTGGGCTTTTTGTTTGGTTTTTCTTTGTTGGGTTGGTTGGGTTTTTTTCACTGTTTCATTAGTGCCTTTCAGAAACTCAGATTCTTCTGACTTCTCAGCTCAGACACATAACTGTTGAGATACACTGTTGAGATACAGTCTTTAGGCCTGATGAAACAACTTGCTCTGGGGAGACTTAGCACAACCCTGCTGTCTGGGTAAGACAGAAGGTTGAGAAACTTTTACTATTGCTTTTTTTCTGCATGACATCTGACCTGGGCCTGCAATGCTCTCTAATACTTTCTTTCCATAGAGGATTCATGTAGAACTCAAACTAGGTTCTGTTATTTACAGACTTCACACACATTGACATGGAGCAGTTTCTTTGGCTTCATGCCTGGAATGACAACGTGCCTGTGGTCTGGGATGGTTTGGGAAATTCATTTGCTACAAATTTGGGAACATATAACACAATCAAAATAGGAAGTTATTTTTCTTTCCTTTCAGTACTTTTTTTGATAGGCACAAATGAAACATTGCTATCTTTAATTTCTGTATTCATTAATTTGTTGAAAGGAGAACTGGGGATTTGTGCCCTCAGATGTCTTTGCCCTTGGTTAGCCAGTCGTGTATGTTTAATTTGAAGCACCTTCCTATTGTAATGATAACGAGCAAGTCTTAAAGTTTTCAGAAAGGAACAAAGGCAACTGCAGTCAAGAAAAGGAGACAATAGCAAAAGTGTTAAAATTAGTGTTCTCTGTACTTAAAAACAAAAGTGATCATCATCTGGTACAGATATAGGACATGCCACGCTGAAGCAGCTCTTCCATGAGTTGAGCTCCAAATGTCTTACTAGCCTGCAAATAGAAAACATTTTACTGTGGCAGCATCAGTCAGTTTGCCATTGGTGAGTCTGGGCTGTGGTACCCAAGCAGACTTTAAATGACCTGCTCCTGTAGCACATGATGGAATAAACACTGCAAACAGCAGCAAAGCTGTATTGCAGTATAGATGGTTGTTATACATCATATATGTGAAAAAAGTGTCATTTGAATCATTCCTCCTGCAGGCTTCTTTAAAGCTCTGTCAAAAGTCAGGCATAAAATACAGAAAATAGTTTACGATGAGAATTCAGAGCTCCTCCCTTCAGTATCTTACACATTCCTCAGCAGCATCAGAGAAAAAAGATTGGAGTTTCAGGATATGAAAACCAAAATAAAATAAAGCCTTGAGGAAAGGGGAATGTATACAATGTTTTGTGTTTGTTTTTCTTCTGGGCCATCCTATAGCCTATTATTAATCAGCCATTTTTGGATACTTTCCTGGCTTTATTTTTTATAGTTCTTTTCTGACTAGTCCACTTTCACATACCATGTTTAGAAGGGATATCCTGAATTTAAAGGTCTTGTCTAATTTGTGTGTTGATTGTGTAGTCTCAATAACTGAGTGCTTCTATGAAGTTGTTGACTGGCTGTACCTCTTTTTCTCTATTCAATTTAGAGTTTAAATATAGGGATTAAATATGAAATAGTTTCAGGGAGGAGTGAAGTACTCTGTAAATGCAGAATGTCTAAAGTATGGATTTTGTTGTGTTGGAAAATGCTTTCCCAAGCACTTTCAGGCTTTGGACTGTAGGAATATATGCTGCTTTTTTTCCAGGCTTACCTTTTTCAGTGCTGATATTGGCTTGTTTGGTACCTGTCATGTATAAATTTAATAAGAAAGAAACACATTTCAGTCTTGTAACTGTAGCCGTGCTAGGCTATGGCTAGCATGGCAATGAGGAGAGGACTAAACTTGCCTTCTAACCAATTTCTTTTTACAGTAAAAACTTGTAAAGGCCTTGGAATGCACAGCTAGCCTTAAAAATTTTTAGTAAATTTAGAACTTTAGTCCAGACTCTTTGATGTTAACAAAGAGAAGCATTAGCTTTTGAAATAAAACTTTATTATGGTAGAAGTTTCTTTTTGGGTGTGAGAGAGCAGTCTGTATGTGGTTTAGGTGTTCTTGGTGTTCTGCTTTTTTCTTCATCCAGCATTTGGATTGTGAACTGAAAATGCAAACATCAACATTATGTAGATGAGCCTAAATTGTATTTTAATGAAACTTTGTTGGGTGTATATGAATACTGTCTTCTGACCCATAACATGAGTATACCTGTTCCAAAATATTCATACTGCATTTCTCTTTCTTGTTACAGAATTAAATGTGGTTTGCATATGGAAATATCGTATTCTGTGCAAAACTTAGGGAAAAAATTGTTGGAATGGGCTCGGGAACACACTGTTGAGTACAGTGTGATCAGAAGTATATGTCATGCTGACAGAATCCTCTAATAATCCTACTTTGATTTAGTCAAAGGGTGAAAAATATCCTGTGATCACATGATCTCCTTTGCTTTTCAAGAAATATCATTTGTTATTCTCTGTATGTGTTTGGACTAAAGCCATGCTTGGCTCAAGTAGCTTCAGTTCAACTGACTTCCAAATAGGTCTGTCTAATTAACAAATACTGGGCTTAATTATCAAAATTTGGTCATTGTAGTGATTTAGTAAGCCATTATGTTATGTAGAGGTTAATAGTCTAAATATTTTTAAATGCAGCTTCTTCTTCATAATTAACTTTTTTTTCTTTGCCTAGATAAAATCCTTGATCTTACGGCTTCAGAGGCTTCAGGAAAAAGCAATAGAGGAAGATGACTACGATAGAGGTGAGAATTGCTCCCCCCTACTCTCCATGGGATCATGCTGCCGGTTTTTTTTTTCTTTCCTTCTCCTTTCTCTCTTAATTTTATTTTATATTTCCTACATAACAGTTGGTAGGTGTGGAAGACTAGTTCAATGAACTGTATTCTTTATTCTTTTGTATGGCAGGAAGCAAATTAAAGTAGGTCAGCAGCAGGTAGCAACAGTTTTTATTTTCTTGAGCCACATCACCATGTGGGAAGGTTAAATTCCAAATATCCACCATCTGGATCAGCTGTTTTGAAGCAGCATGACTTTAAAAAAAATGCAGAAATGAATGAAAGCTTTAAAAGGAGAAAGGACAGGCGCTGGCTGCTGACAGAGTGAGATTTGTTGCTTGCCACATTTAGTCATGACACTACAACAGGGCTCAAACACAGAAATAAGGTCAGTAGCTATTATAAAAGTGAATGATACTGTCCTGTGGGATTAAGTTGATGTCACTGAATTCAATCAAAACCAACTAGAGAATATGGTGATGATAGAGTTGCTGGCAAATGGCTGTCTTTGAATAGTGCCTTTCCTTTCAAATGCCTTGGCACTTCTGATAAGCTTGGTGTGTGCACACATTAATAATTAGAGCATTTATGAACACACATATTAGGTTTCTTCTTGTTTCCTGCTCTGGTAGTCTGTGTTCAGGTACTCATGTTTTGATAGTCTTGAGGTTCTAGGTTAAATTCTTCTCACTAGATCTATAATTAGTTGGAAAACCCTGCAAACATGTCAGTAAAATATGCGTGAATATGCATGAATTGAGAGAATAAGACTGGAAAAAGATAGCTCCTTTCCTGCCACTTTTTTATTCTCAGCTTTTAGAGATCGGGCAGTGGTCAGAACTTATGGTTTGCCTTTCAAAATACTTGCAGTTGTACCATGACTTCCTGTCCCCAAAGAGGTCTCCAAGGTGATGAAAATGTGTTTTAATAGTGTGTAGGGAGTAGGTATGTAGCCCTTTTGCAAGAGTGGTTCTGTTGGCCTCTTAAAGGCTCGCCTGTGTATAGAAGAGTTTGCTACCATCCCAAATCATTCTTTTAGTGTGGCACCTCCTAATGGTGAAAATGTCTAGGTACATTAAAAGCTAAGGATGTTTTACATATTCATGGGTTTAATCTCTGTCAAATAGATATTATTCATGTGTGTGCTTTACATGTGTAATACTCACAACTCTTGTTTTTCTAGTGTCTGTGGGTTGAGCTCACAGTTGGAGACTTCCCAACAGCTGTGTACTTGGTGCACATGGTTAGCACAGATTCCAGCTGGGTTTCTCTGGGCAGTCAGCCACTCTGACAGCAGCATTTCAGTGTGTCAGGTGTGACATCTCCTTGTGATGCCACATAGTCACTGACCACAGGGAAAAATTATGACTTGTCTTGAATCTTGCACAGAAAGCCCCTCTGTAGTTTTCCTGGGCGCTAGTCTTGTACCCTTAAAACAGGACCAATGTTGTGTTGACCATCACTTTATCAACTACCCTTTTCAGTTCCACCCTGGTTCTCGAGCAGGTAGCACAGAGGGTGGTTTGCAGAGTTTTCCCCTCAGAAAAATGATCTGGCTGAAATGTTATTTCACCACGTATTGTGAACGCAGAGAGAAAAAGTGGTAGCAGTACAAAGGTGGTAAGAAGCATCCACAGGTGGGATTGCTGTTTTCTGTGCTAAGTCTGGTGTATATATAGACAGAAAACATTTGTCCTGATATGAGACTAGATGCTGAAGTGCTTGAGAAACTTTGCCTTGGGTTCTTCTATCCCTTTGAAAACTGGGAGTCCATCTTGAGACACCGTTGCTCTCAGAAAATGCCATACTTCAAGCATGTGTGTGACCATGCATCCTTAATTTTATGAATTTCTAGCTTTTGAGTCCTTGACTTGCTTTCTGTCATACTTGTTTTTGTTCCTCTTCTGATAAAACTGAACCAAGGGGTTTTTGATACTGCTTTTCATTATTTTCATGGTATCTGAACTGTCTTTTTTAGTTTTTTTGTTCATGAAACATGGGCAGCATATTTTCAAGGAAAGAGTCACATGGAGAAGGTGCAGTGCTGCAAGAAGAATCAGAGCTGTGATCTTCCCTCCTCATCTTGCAGTGGCAAGATTTCCACCTTTGCTTTTAGAGCTATTTCACTGTTCCTGGTGGAGAACAGTCTTCCCTGGTGTGAAGTTTGAAAGCTTATTAAAAAGCTTATAGATTGGCCCAGTACCAATTTCTGTTCAAGTGAAATTTGTAATTAGCCTTCTTTAAAATGCTCTTATTGTCAAATATTGCTAGCAGGGAATGGAATTGCTAAGTGTGCAGAGCTGTGATGTGGAGCATAAATGGCAGTGTATTATCAGGGAATGTGAGAAACCAACATGGTGTATACGGAGGGCTAATGACATTTTAACTATATGCAGAAGATTACTGTCCCTGTAATTTGGGGAATGACCTTGAGTGTACACCACGTCCTCTGTTAAGAGCAGAACTGTTTTAAACCAGAGAGGATGGCATGCTGTGTGTGGTGATGACACAGGTCTTGCTCATTTGGAAGTTCTCTAGGAGGAAAGGTAGACCTAGTATGATGTGGATAACTGATAAATGCCCTATATATGGAAGAGGTGAGTAGGGGGGAAGGAGAGCAGGTGGAGGGAGGGGTATGAGTGACTAGACTCCCAAGTGGAAAATTAAATTGTCAATAAATACATTATCATGTGTAATTACTGCTTTGTTGTTAGAGGCTCCTCTCTAGCTCTGATCATAGTTGAAGGGATCTTCTGACTTCAGCTTTCTGAGTCATCTAGTCTTACAGGAAGGGCCTCAGTTGTTTGGTTTTTTTTACAACAGTTTGGTGGGACGGAGATGTGTTAGTACTTAAAACTCCTCAAAGTGCTAAGGACTGGTTTCTGCTGTGTGACACTGCAAACTTCGCAGGAATAAGGATATATTTGTTTTCCCCCTTTACAGAAATACAGGACAAATGCATGCTGCTTGGGTCTGTTAGAGTGATGATTCTTGAATGAGTGATGATTTTTTTTAAGGGCTTTTTGCAACCACAACCTTCCATTTTTGTTTAAAAGACAAGGGAATACCTGTTTAAATCTTCAGCTTGTTTCTTCCTAGTTTTCCCTTTCTTTAGGTGAATCTATTTGCTCCTTCTCTTCTTCCTCATCTTGGGCTTGAGAGGTGCACAGCAGAAATGGCACTTGCCGTTGCTTGGTTACCTGTGCTGTGCCTTCTGAAGTCCTGCCTTGGCATGGTTAGGGTGTTGGTGTAGGGGAGCTTCAGTCAGTCATTCAAATAATTACATTTTTTTCCTATACTTTCTTGCAGTGCCATGGGGTGGAGTGGGGGATATGTTTGTTCCAAGAGTGCTGGGGGGCTACTTGGGCAGAGGCTGCCCCCCTGTCCTATATTGCTGCTCATCTACTGCAGGTCACTGAGCACAGTGCAGTGAAACTGCAGGGTGTTCTCTTTTCATACTGTAGCTGTCAGGGGTTGTTTCAAATGCAGTTATTCATACTGTGAAATGGTTACGTGAAATGCATATTCAGTGAGACAAATCTCCTCAGCCCTGGTATATTTTTAAATAGGAACCATTAGGATGTTACTTGTTTTACTGCTCTTTCTGTTTGTAGGGGCTGAAATATCAGGAAATAAGTGATTTGGTTTTTTATTTTCTGTATTTACTTGTGGTCTCCTCTTGATGGCCACATTACTGTATATTTTCAAAGCAGGTACTGTACCATGGGAATATAAGCATTTTGCCTTGCCTAGCATATAGGAAAAATTGGTCTGTTCTCCAAGGATCACTTGAAGTGTTGTCATGGCTCATTATTCATGATGGAGCTTGACAGCTCCAAGGTTAAACACACTGCTGAATACTGGGGGGGAAAAAAGAAGACAATATATTTTGTGTCTGTAGGAGTTGTGCTTGCAGTAGGAGCAAGTGTATTTTGCTCAGTACAAATCTATTGCCCTAACATTTGAAAACCTTTTTCCTGTTTTTAGCGTCTTGAGCTACTCAACTTTGCCTGGTGCAAGAGGCAAGTGGATTGGTAACTATCAGGACTGTCTTGCTGCTGAACTCTACTAGTGGTTCTTGTGCCATCTTTTTACTCAGAAGAAAGTTTTTTCAGAGCTACAGTTTTGTGTTTTGGGGTTTTTTGTTTGTTTTTTTTTAATTATTATTTTTTTTAAAGAAAATTCTCGTATGCAGAAATGTGAGCATACAGGTTCATTGTTTGCAACTGATAGGGAATGTAAACTTCCCTGTGCAGTCACATAGTATTCAGAGTAGCTACGGCTCTTCAGTGAAGGTCATACAGTAGATCAGAGCAACTCCTCATCAGTCCAACATGTCAGGTAGAACACAGAAACATCTTTGCCAGACATGGCAAAACCTATCCTATCTCAGCAATAAAAATTCAGGCTGTTAATACATTTAACATCATGTGAGTGGTTATTTTAGGTGAGTTCTCAAAGCATGAACTATGTGAATTCGTAAGCTGCCATGGACTTGTGTGCTGTGTGTTCTGCAGAAAGAGAGAAAACAATGAAGTATCATGTTAAGTAATGGCTGGGTTAAAAATGTTGTGTTAAGTGGCACTCCGAGAGAGGCCTTGGACTTTTCTTACAGTGGTTCTTGCAAACTCCAAACTCCTGGCCAGGTGTATAGCTGTTTGGTATTTCCAAATTTCTTTTTGCAGTTTAAACTGGAACAATATTTTTCCCAGTGTAAAGTACTATTTCTAGTCATAACTCTTACAACATTTGAACCAATTTGATATTCAAGCAGGGGGGTGGTGTGTTGTTCTTTTTGTTGTCTTTTTTAATTTGTTTTTTAATTTCTTTTTTTCCTGGAAGTGCTATATGTGGATGAGGTTTGGACAGAATCCCTGCTTTACTGTGCTTCTATTATTTTGAACTAAAATGCTTGCTTGACAGATGGCTGCTATAACAGGACACAAACGAAGGCAAGTTGGCTTCTTTATGAGGAAGGACAGTGAATTTTAGAGAAGATGTATCTGGAAATAACTCTCAAAGAACATGTCACTTTGGATTGGACTTGTTTCAGTGTGCCATATACCTTTGAAAGTTAAATCCTTAAACCTTAGCTGTATATTGAGTGAAGCTCTATATCTGAGGCTGCTGACTTAATAAAAAGTGGATGCTGGAGGGGAGAGAGCTTCTGTGACATAGGAGATTTACTGTGAGTTTGTAACTTGCAGTTTGCAAGTTACATTGCAAGTCAATCCATTGACTTGTCAATGGATTTGTCCATTGACTTGTCAATGGATTTGGGGTGGATGGAAGAAATAGGACTTTGTGTTATGCCATACTGTCAGAGCTTTGTTTCATCACAAGCTGTAGAAGGTTCCTTAAATATGTGGCTAAGCCTTCTTGGGTTTCATGTTCATTTTTACAACTTCCCAGTAAAGGTATTAAGAGGATGTGGGAAACGGCCTGTACAAATTCCCAACCCCAAATCTTTGTTGCAGGAATCTTGTTTATCTTGTCCTACTCTGACAAATTCAGACAACCTCTACCAAAGAGTTTGGGTGGTTAAGGATAGCAAATGCTTATGTGAAGTATAAATTAGACTTAATTTACCTCGTAACAAAACAGAGGTAACACAAACCTTGCAACTCTTACACCTTGTCTGTATTTCTCTAAGGTGGCTGAAATGAAAAGGTGGAAGTCTTTTTTTGTACATATCCATTTATTGTTTGGTGCTGGCTGAAACTGTTGACCAAGATGCCGTTGTCCAAATGCTTTACCATGGCTTCTGTTTACTAGCAGCAATGATATCGTTTCTTTTTATGCAATCTGTGTTAGGTGTATCCAGTTGCTACTGTGTGGTTTGTTTTTTTTTTTTTTTTAAATCACAAAACTGAGCAGGAGTCACAATTTAAAGGTATGAATTTCCTTATCTTGCTGTCATGTAGACAACAGGAAAAACTTTTTTAATTCTAAAATAATATAGTAATTACCAATGCTCATGAGAGGGAGGTCTGGTATGCATTTCTGGGTACTTTGACTTGTGTTTACTCGTTACATATAAAGCACATGCATCTTCAGCAGCTTCTTGAAATGCTTTTGATGTGAATCCTCATTTTAGCCCAGCTGTTTAGTTTCCATCACATCAAGGTGTGTCTTTGAGGTAGAACAGGATCTTGCTCTTGGTCTGCTTGTGCCCCCACACTGAAAATGCAGTCATGTTTTCTACATCTCTAATTCCTTAGCCAATATTGGAGAGGAAACTGCTGTACTCATGCAGTATCTCGCTTAAACTGTGCAGCCTAAATATTTTTAGGAAGTGATAGTATTTTGTAGGATTCTACTATGGTCTCGTATTTTACTCTTGGCCAGTGTGAAGAGGTTCGGCTACATCTTGTGTTTCTGGAAGCTGCTTGACAAAAAGAAAATTGCTGAAGTTTTGGCAAACTGTGTGCTTGGAAGCTTTCTCTGCTCCTGGCCATCTGCTGTCTAAAACTGACACTGCTGGCCACCCCTCCTATGATAGTTGGGCCCTATTTCTCAGTCCATGATGCAGCCAAGCTGTTCCCAGACAGCCTGGCTAGTCTTTTACAAACAAACAGGCAATGAAAAAATATGAACAAAATAAGCAATTATGGGTAATTTAAGATCTTACTTGCTGAATTGCTGTTTGAAGCATAGGGCTCTGATGGGTGTAACTTGGGAGAAGTGTTGATGTGCTATCTGGACAGTACCCACTGAGTGAGTGACATGGCTCTCCTGATACTCAGCCAGCCCATCTGCTTACTTTGCACTTGAAAACAAATTTTATATTCAGGACAGACTTATCTTTCCCTTGCTGTTTAGAAATATTAGCTCCAGATAAGAAAATTGTGTTTCATTTGCAATATGACCACTGGAGATGGTATGGCTATTAATTGAACCAACAAGTAGAAATTGATTTTGCTGCCCTTGTCTTACACTTAGGATATAAAAATTTTAAGGGAAAGGGGACACCTCCTCTTTTCAATTATTATCTGCTTAATAAATGACTGAACATGGGTAGAAACTTCTGGATGTTGCAGTAATGCAAATTCTCTGTAATTAGGGGTTAAAACGGTGCTGAATGAATGTGACTACCATTTGAAAGCAGACATGAAAGTCTTCCAGTGTAAGTCCTCTGTGGAGAACTGATAATACTCCTTCCTCATTGTTGGATGGTGTCTGGTCAAATTCATGGTGCACAGATGTAATTAAAATCAAATCTGAATTCATATTGAAGTGCAGGGGGTGTTGGTTTGAAATATTTTAATCATGACCTGTACTTGGTGGAGAAAACACTTTTGAGCGAGAGCTGAAATGGCCCCATTCACAGGCAGGCTTCAACAGCTGGATATTCTGGTGCTATATAGTAAATATTAAAATAGTGAGGAGTTCTGAACAGAGTGGTTCTGGTCATGCTATTTCACTGGCCTCACAGAACCTAGGGTAAGAAGACTCAAGATGTATAAGTGTGTTTAAAAAAAAATAAATTCATAATATTGTATAAAATGACAAAGTCTTCCAGAGAAAGAAACACTGAGGATGCTGAGGAGGAGAAAGAGAAGAAATATTTGGGGAAAGGAAAATAAAAATCCAAAGTAGAATAACTCTAGAATTAAAATTTAATTCTCTTTCAGAGCACTGTGCCTGTAGAAGCATTGCTACTGGAAATAGCTTTCTGATATAATTATTCTGCCATCACATTTCTGTTCTTGTCTGACTGCAGATAAGTCTGAATTTTGTGCAGTTTTATATTTCCCGTCTCAGGTGCTTTTTTTCCCCACCTGTAACTCCCAAGGCTTATAACGAGGAATACACAGGATTCAGTAGGATTCCCTTATTTCATTTAAATGGCTCTTACATTTCTTCTTTTGGACATTTTTGAAAACAATCATGCAGTTCCAAATAAGAAGGTGAGGAATCTGTCAGAGAAACAAATAATCTTCACTCCCCATGCCAGGCACTGGTGCCATTTTTCTTATTGAGTGAACCTGCCTGTTACTGTGTACAGGAGTTATTTCTCTGTGCCCTCCTCCTGCTTTCAAAATACTTAGGCTCTTCTTATCTATAGGTGTTATATTGACTGACCCATTCAGGCTGAATATATAGGGACAGCTTACATGCTCAGTAAAACTATTCCATTGCTGTTACTTCTGGGGGGTGGAGCCCTTTCCTTTTCAATCAAGCAAGGAGAAGGCAAGACTGCCTGTGTGTGAATGGCTAATGCCTCCCCAGTGCAAACAGATGAGAGTTACTTGGGACCAGTGTGGGCAGCAAAGCAGCTGAGCTGTATTTGACTTACTTTCTTTACTCGTGACACGCTTGTTTGTTGAATGCAGGAAAAAAATTATTTGTTATGTCAAAGAATGTGAAACAAAGCTTTCTTGGCTTGTTGAAGTGCCCTGAAAAATGCTGCTTTTGCTCAGATTAAAATATTCAGATGAATTCAGTCCCTCTTCAAGCCAGAGCTCAGTTATGTGATGACCGCAGGAGATGTAGGTCATGTGAGGACTGGAGTAATTTGCAGGGATAATGCAGCGGGCCTGGTTCTGCTGGACAAGCATCCCCTGGGCTTGTAGCTTTAAGGAGTAAACTTGAACTTTAAAAGGCCTGTTGTGAGAGGTTTCTTGTACCTCCGTGTATGCTCCTGTAGGAGCTGTGCTATTAGTGGTGTTAACCACATTTCCTGGTCTCCCTTGTGTGCAAGCAACAGTGTCATTTCTCCTGTCTCTGGAGTTAGGAGCCAAATCTGCCTCGTGTGCTGTGTCTGCTTTTAATTTGTCTAGAAGCCCTTTTTTCCCTGCTTCAATTTTATCGCCTATAATTCCTTAATAGAAACTTCCTAAAAACGCCTCTAATTATAGTTTAGAGTGAATGCTCTTAAGAGCAGCTAATAATGAACTGAATGTTTGCTTATAAAATCAATTTTGATTTCAGAAATTAGGAGGGATGGAAAATTAGTTCTTCGGGGAAGCGTACCCTCCTTGCTTGTAAACACTTTCCTGGCTCTCCCTTTCCTTAAGAGGCAACCTTTCCTCTGTTTCTGTTAGAAAAGTGAACTTCTGTGCTCCCAGTTCTCTCTCTGGAGTTCAGTGTGGCCGCCTCTCTGGCCTTCTCTATGCTTTCCCAAGTTTGTTCTTTCTGTAGCAGTTGTGGGCAGGTCAGTGGCTTGTGTGCCTTTCCCACTGCTGGAGCAGGGATCCAAGAAGCTGGCGTGTTCTTAACCAAGATAGATGGTTTTTTTTTCATTTCTTTCATGTAAGGCTTGTAGGGTTCACATTTCTTTGTCTGTAGGAAGATCTAAAGAGTTGTTTGGATGGTTGGTTGTTCACGTATGTATAGCTGATGCCTATTAGTTCTAAGGAGTGTTTTCTTTCTTATGCATTTTTATACAGTCTTATTTTCTTTTCCCTTATCCACTACAAAGTTACACTTCATGTCTGCTTAAAATTACCAAAGTCCCTTTTTAATATCCAAGATTCATCTGTGATGTAATGTAACAGCACATATAGTTCCTATTATCTCCAATGCCTACCTAAAAGGAATATTGCTAAATGTTACCTGTGGTGCAGAATTTTTTTGAAGTACCCTTGGGAGAGCAAAGAAAGCATTTATACAGCCCTGACAGGCAACTAGAGAGGCTGCCTTTACCAAAGTAGACTGGATAACCTTTGGAAAAATCAAGAAAACAATGTAAAATACTGGATTTTTTTTTTCCAGTTCTTATCTGCAGGCCAATTGACTTGACAGTTGGAGGTCTTTTTTGAAATGATGTATAGCACACAAAGCTATCATCTTGGCTTCCAGGCAAGCTGACAGATGATACTGGGGTCAGTTAAAAGTCACAAAAATTACCAGTCATCCCTTCTATGCAAAGGAGTTTAAAGCAACAACCCAAACCAACCTGCAATAGAGAGGTACAGGGAGGCTGGATCTTCCTTGATGTAGATGTTCTGCTCAGCTAAGATTTAACTGCTGCAGATTTCTTTTGAGCGTTAGGATGAACCTGGTGCAATGCTTATTTCCATTCAAAGAATGTTCTTCTTAGGAACTCAGGGTAAGGTCAAAAAGTTGAATGAATGTTTCAGTACTGCCAACTCTCACGAAGTTTGTGACTGTCCTGCTTTACAACTTTTTCCCACTCTATGCAACACTTGTCAGGCCATGCCTGGAATCCTGTGTTCAGTTTCGGTCCCTGCTGAAAAAAAAAAAAAAAAGAAGTGGACAGGCTGAAGAGGGTCCAGGGAAGGGCTACAAAGATGATCAAAGGACTGGGATACCTTCCATGTCAGGAAAGGCTGAGAGAACTGGGTTTGTTTAATCCTGGGAAAAGAAGGTTTAGAGGGAGACCTTGTCACTGTGTTCCTGTATTTAAGTGGTGTCTACAAAGAAGATGGAGGTTCCCTTTGTGCAAGGAATCATGTAAGAAGATAAGTGGTAAAGGGCTCTAGTTACTCCTGGAGAGATTCCAATTGGACACAAGAGGAAAATTTTTCACAATGAGCCCATCATTGGAATGATCTCCTTAGGGAAGTGGTAGATTTCCCAATGTTGGATACCTTTAATGTTCAGCTTGGCAGGGTGCTGGGCTGTCTTGTCTAGACTGTGTGTCACCAAGAGAGGTTGGACCAGATAATCCTTGAGATACCTTCCAAGCGGCTTCCTTCTATTGGTGAGGAGGCCAATTTGGCCTTGAATACCTGTTTGAGAAAACATCTCATGGATATGGGATATGTTTAGCAGTATTATGATGCGCTCGGTGCTGTACTACCTGTGCATAGTCTTTGTGAAGGTGATGCTCTTGCCATCTTTGGTTTTTGATCAATATTTAAATATCCTCTTCCTTTATTGCTCAACTGCTTCCAAGCATAGGCAGCTGCTTGTTACTGAAATCTGTGGGAATGACCATAGTGAAGAAGGAATTGCTATTACCAGGGTGAAGCCAGTGGGAAATATGGATCTGTCAGAACTGCTGTTTCTGGGTGGATTCTATGCTGTGGTGTTTTGCACTTGTTCATTCACAAATACTCTGCCTGGGGCTTCTGGCAAAAGGGCTATTAAACAGCTATTTCTTTACTGCCTTAACCTTGGTCATGAGGAGTTGCCAGGGCTCCTACTGTGCAAATTCAGCCCCAGAAGATGCTGTTTTAGAAATGAAGATTTGAAGTCTTTCAGGCATGGGACTTGTGTGCAAAGAAGAGTGCATCCTGCATGCGTGGGACTGTATGAGGAACTTAAGTGACAGTAAGGCAAGAAGCTTGCTTTCATGTGTCTCCCTCTGTGATGTCATCTGTTTCCATGCCCTCTTCTTATAACACTAGGAAATCTCCTAGCAGTAACTTTGCTCCCCTCTACTTCTTGTTTTAGGAAAGTGCTTGGCAAGTGTCTCATCTCCTTCCCTGAGTTACAGGTTCTTCCTCTCCTGTGCCCTTCTTACATGTTTACTCAGCCAGCAGGCTTCGTGCTGCTGCTGTTTCTGCTTGTCGCCTGGTGAGCAGGGCTTGAATTTGCTCCTCACCTGCTAATCGTGGTCTTCTGGAGAGGGTAGTGGATATTGTCAGCCTGCTGCTGTGATGCATTTTGTGGTTGTATCTGTCCTCTGGGCTGCAGGCTCTAACCTGGTGCAATATAGTCATTCTGCTGCCTCCCTGTAATCTGAAATCAAGATTAGGGGCATGATAACAACGTGCATCTTTCTTTTCCCTTTGTTTCAATGAGATTTTACCAGACTAGACAGCTAATAACCTTTTCTTAGCAGGTGGTGTTTTCCTGCATTCCTCTATTTGCAGCAGTCCCCCAGGTGCCTGAGGAACAAAAGTGCATGTGTGAAAGCTGGAGTTGAAGCCAGTGTGCTCTTTAGTATGGGAGGGAGCCTCACACAATATATCTACTTGCATCAAAATTAGTTGGTTTGAATTTGTGCCTTCTGGAAACAAGTAAAAAGGATTTGGGGGGTGGTGGTGTGTGTTTCTTTGTATTGTTTTTCTGCTGACTGTGAGTGGTTTGGGTTAGATTCTGTAAAGCCATCCTCTGCTCCTACAAAGTTGTTCCTGGAGACCTCTCTGCCCACTGCATGCAGTTGCACTCTTTTGTGCTTTCCGCCATACTTTCTATTGCAGTTGGCAATATTTGTGCCTTAATCATTTTCATCTCTGTTCTGTCTTTTCTTTTTCCTTCTCTGTTTATGTCAGTCTGTTGCAGTGAGTCTTGCTGCTGCAGTATCTCTAGGAAATTCCCAGGCTATCTTTAATATTGGGAATGAAGCATGTTTATTGAGCTATTGTGAGACATCTCTGTTGATGTGGCTCCTGAAGCTCATGCATATCTTTGTTTCTTTCTTTCCAAGTTGCTGCCTGGAGCTAAAGCTTCTGGTAGTCTGATTGTTTCCATAGTCCTGTGTGACTGCTGTCAGGCTGCAGGTCTGGGGGTTCAGCTGGAATCACCCCTTATTCTTACCATCTTGTGTGAACTTCACACTCTGCCCTGATGAGAGCCTCCTGACCAACCACCAGTAATATTGTAATCCTGTTTCAATCCTTTTAACCAAAATCTGCGGATATCTGTACTAGTTTCACAGCTAGGGCTAATTGTTAGTGGATTTAGGTAAATAAGCCAAAGGCTTGCTTATACGCGAAGAAAATCAAGCCAAGCTAGGACAGGAGAAGAAGCCATAGTGCTAGAGGATATCTTAATCCTTTCTTTAAAAAATTAGTAATTCAAAGATCAGGTTAAGTACAAGGACAAATAATGGTTTGTTTGGTTCCCAAAGGAAGATTTGTGAAACTGGATGGAGTGACCAGGAATGCCTGAATTGCACAAGAGATATTTTGCTGTTTAGAGGAGAATTTATTTCTCACTTTTTTTTTTTTTTAAGTTTTATGTTTATTCTTCTGTTTAATAACAGTGGAGGAAGAAGGTGAATATAAGTTAGAGTGATGACAGTGCAAATTTTGTGGCATCAGGGAGAACTTCTGTAGAATTTGTTTGAAAAAAATAATGCAGGCTTTTGATCATCAGTGAAGCTTAGTAACTGGAATGTAGGAGACAAAACAGTTGTACAGAGGGAAGTATTATACAGGAGTGTTCTGAAAGAATAACATTCAGACTTCTACTTTCTTTGAAACTTTATGCAAATACTTTGTTGCATTTTTTTATTGTATTCTTTCATGTATTTGGCACACTGCCTATTGTATCTGATTGTGCCTTCTGTCTAAAGAAGTATTTCTGGAAAATTTTTTTGAAAGTTAGCATGAGGGAATTTTGTCTGAGTGTTTCTTTCTTAATGTTCATTGTAGCATAATGGCACTACATATAAAATATAGCAGCCTGGTAATTCCTGGAGTCTGCTGAAGAGGTCTGCAGGATTTCCCAGCACCAGAGGTGTGTGCAGCATTGCAGAGGGTGGTGGGCTGCCCAAGTAGGCGTTTCTCTCCATCCTTTGAAGTGTTGAAAAATCAAGTTACCACTGCTGCAGGCAGGATCCTGTGCTCGATGGAGGGCAAATTTTATTTACACAGTAATGCATGTATTTGAAATTTTCAAGTAAACAAATAATATTTTCCAGAATGGGGAGGGTTATTCTCCAGAATATTGTATTGTGTCAATGCAGTTACAGTTAAAGCATCCACATCTCAAGGGACATTGATCAAACACAGTGCTTTGTTAACCTAAAAGACTTAAAAATTATATTTTCTGTCTGTTACTGAACAACTGAAACCTGCCAGAGGGTAAAACAAACGTCACTCTCATTCTTGCATGTGGCAGCTGAAGTGGCAGTGAAGAGGTCTGAAGAATGCTACCTATCCTTTGGTCAGCTTCCAGCCTTCTCTTCCCTCTGGAAGTGAAAACCTGTATTATTATGCTATGCCATGCCAGATTTTTCCTAATGAAGCGGTAATGCCTTTAAAGAGAGATGTGTGGCTTCAGTTACCTGGAACTGTATCTCTTAGAGTACTTACTGACAGGGTAGCCTGATTCTGTTATTAATGATGATATAATTTCCATTAGCCTCATTCTGGAGACATTCATGTAGTTAATGTTTATTCTGTATTTTAAGGACAGAGTTACAGCTACCTCTGGTTAATTTTTGTTGCTTTAAGAGAAAGTTGTTACTTCTTTATTTAATCTAAAGCTTACTTAGGATGCAGACAGTTTTTAGTTATATTCAACTAGCATCTGGGAAGGCTACTGAGATTTAAGTAGCTTTGCAGCAACTCCAGAAGCCCAGTGCTTACAATTAGGGCATCAATTGTATGCTATATTGTTTTTGGTTTTAGAGTCCAGTGTGTAAAATATTTCTACCGCTCTTCCCAGTAACTGCAAAATTTCTTCCAAACTTCTCTTGATGATACAGGATCTGAATCTTATGTGCTAGTGTTCAATTTTTAATCTTTTGTTAGTAATGAAAGCTGAGAATACACAGAGTTATATATGAATTGCACTTGGATTGATGTAATGAGGTGAGGTGAACCTGAACATCTTCCTTTTCTTTCTCTTCCATCATTGCACAACACAACCCCAGGCTTCCTTGGGTGACAAAGGTCATGTGTCTCTGTAGGTTGGGGTGTTGCTCACTTAGCCTTAAGATTTCAGTTCTATCATTAAAGTGGCCTAATGCTAACTCTGTATTTGTATATGTTAATTTGATCTTTTACAACACGCTGTGTTTTTACACGTGATAGACTGATACTTTTTGAAGAAAAAGAAAAAAGTTCTCATGACAGAGAATGGATTTTGTACAGAAATAGGGAGCTAAAAGAAAAACAAACAAACAAACAAAAAAAACAACCCCCCCCCCCAAACCCAGAACAGATTTCCATTTTTTCTTTTGNTTCTCATGACAGAGAATGGATTTTGTAGAGAAATAGGGAGCTAAAAGAAAAAAAAAAAAACAAACAAAAAAACCAAACCCCCCCAAACCCAGAACAGATTTCCATTTTTTCTTTTGTTTTAGGCTACGTGATCATATTTGCTCTTTGCTATTTTAACTTTAGGCCAGGTACTGCAGTCTGCTTCAGGTGAGCTTGGTCATAAAATGGGTATATCATTACTTGCCATACTGCAGTCCTTGGAGTTTTAATTAAAGATTGTAAAGCCCCTTGAACTCCAATCATGAAATGACAGTAGCGTTAGTTTGTCATATCTTGGAAAAAAATTAAGTACTCCAACTGCTTTTTTTTTTCCTCTACCATGTAGATTACACCAAAGTTATTTTCTGTAGTAGCAATTACTGGATGGAGTGACCTTTACCAATTTAGACATTGATGTAGTGGAAGGGACATTTTTCCACTTGACCTTTATGCAATGTGTCAGCTTGTCCTGTAGCACCAAATGAGTTGCAATTGACAGATTTGATGGAACACTAACTTGGTAGGAGCTTATTGTTTGGAAGCAGATGTGTGTTGAAATCTGGAGCCTCTAGTAAATAATGTGATGAAAGTTATTTGCATATCTTCCATCACTAAGGGACAGCTTGCTTAGAAATGACTGCTGCCTAAATTGCAATTTGAACACTGGTTAACTGAGATTCTAGTAAGCCTTATCAAATAGTGATATTTCAGAGTAAAATCTATTGGTTTAACTTTTTAATTATTTTTGTATTGCTTTGTAACCAAACAGTGGTTTTCTATATTTTCAGTTTGCTACTTGTCTTATAAAAAGAAGAGGAATAAAAGTCAGATAAACAATTTTCAGTGTCTGACAAGGAAGGACGTGTCTTTCAAGAGGATGGCAGGATGTGTGTGTGTATATATATGTATATGCATGCCACCCAAAGATGGAGATAGATATGTGTCTAAATAGCTTTTTTTGTTATGGTCAGATATAATTCTGGGAAGAGAGAAGTTCTGGTTGTGGGGAGGAGCTATGAGCACACTCTAGGGTGAGGGTGGATAGTGTAAAGAGAACCATAAAAGGAGAACTTAGCCATCCTGCCCCACTGATCCAGATGGGAAGTGCAGATGTCAGCTGCTCTTCAGATCTGTTGAAATAAGAGGAAGAGGATTGTGCTTGTTGAGGAGAAAGCAAAGAACAAAGGTCAGGTATTTCAGGTACCTTGTTATAATCCAGTATCTCTGCTCTGGTGGAAGGTTTTGATACTTCCCATAAATAAAATAATTCCACTTCCAAAATGGATAAGTAAAAGTTGTAGTGGAACTCAGGATCTATCTGGGACTATTCAAGTAATGAATTATCATGGCTTTTTGAAACCACTGAGCAGCAGGACTGATAAAAGAGCAGCAAATGCCATCTGTCTGATCTACATATTTTACCACAGTTCTTCTCAAGCTGTCCAGTTGAGGTAAAGTAAAAAGAATCTGAATGGGTGTGAGAGGGAAAAGCAGCTCAGCTATTTTCTGTTGCATTTGCAGGAGGTATTTGGAAGGGAGAAAAGAAGGTGTTTGTAGAGGTTGCTGTTTATACACATGGAAATAACAAGCAAGTACTACATTAAAGACAGTCTGCTTAAACATTTCAACAACAGGGGATGCTGCTGGACAGAATCACTGTGGGAAGCTGGGCAGAAATGTTTATTTTGCTATGGTAAAACAAGTTGTGTGGGTGTACTGACATAGAATGAAATTCACAGCAAGATTCACTACTGCAGCAATACTATTTGATTGTAACTCATGAAGAAAATAGAGATCAGTTATTGTGAAGCTGTCTGCTAATAAAAACTGTTTTCTTGCAATGTTTTAATTTGTAGTCAATGCATGGTACAGAAGATAGGAGGCTTTAATGCACTTGTTTTACATGCTTGCAGGAGATGCGTAGAAAGCTCAGCTGCAGTAGCTGGAAGCAGAACCTGCCCCTGGTTAGCTGCAATTCTGGGGCCTACAACATGATCATACTTCAAAGACGTTCTGTCTTTCATATTAAAATGGCAAATCCAGAGAAAGGGAGCACCTCCTTTTTCTGAACCCCTTCTGGAGAGCATGACAATAGTCAAACCTCTCCCTGAGCTCGGTTGCTAGGAGGTGCTCCCATCAGAATCCCACTCTGCTCCTCCTTCCCCTTACCACCTGGCTCTTAGTCAATACAGGTACTGGTATGGTAGCTTTCATTTCCAACCTGAGGATGCTCTGATGAACGGGGGAAGAGGCTGCTGGAGGCAGTGAAACTTTCATGGGCTCAGGCTGGATAAGGCAGTGAGCCTGTATGTGAAGTTTTAAAGGCTCATAGCTTGAAGTATGAGGACTGGTGAAGATGCCTTAGCACTGCTGTGTTCCGCTCAGTTTGGGCATGCAAGAGGCTCTTCTGTGGATCTGCATGCTGGAAGAGGTTGGACTTCTTTGTGGTGGCTGTCATTGGGTGGTCGCTGCTGTTTCCATGTGAATGCAATCCAGCCAGGCCTCCAACTCATTTGGTGGTTGATGGGATGTTGTCTCATTTGTAACTGCTTTGCTGAAGTGGGGACCAAAATAGAGTTAAAGGGCTGTGGAACCTCCTTAGAGAGCCTTTGGTTTTCTCCCTACTTCTGCAGGTATCCACTTGTGCAGCTCTACCCACTGCCCTGTGTGTTTGAGGAGTGATTCTTACACTTGAAACACTTCCAGGAGCTCAGAGCCAGGATGAAAGGAATTTTGTAAATGTAAAAAAACCTGACGTGTGTATGTGAAAGGAAAGAAGGAGGTGAGGAATAATGATTTTAAAAAAAACCCCAAAACTCAAACAAACAAACCCCCCAAAAAACTTCAGGATTCTCTTTGTTCAAATAGGAAAGATGATGGGCTTCATCTGCTTTTGAAATTAGATTTAAGAAGCGACTCCAGAAGGTGATAGTCTTTTATATGGAATAGTTTCTGAAAAGGTCAAATTATGAAAGGGTTAATACAAGGTTTCCTATGCAAGTAGAAGCTCAAATTGTGTAATTACAGCAATCCTTTTCTCTGAGGATCTCACACAGGTGTTAATTAAGCCTAATGAGGCCCCTATGGAGCAATTGTTACTATCTATGTTTTTACAGAGGACCTAGAAACTGAAAGGGGTTATTGGTTTGAGATCCTCTAATGCGGCACTGTAAAATTGGTGTTCATGGGAGAATACACAGTGTGACTTCAAGCCATCTGGTGCAGCCGTGGCAGAACCCTTTCCATGAAACCATGCTGCATATTCCTACTGCCTTTTTTTTTTTTGCCTGAAAGTCTAGGTATGTGTAGATGCATAAAAAGAAACTGTGGACTAAGAAAAGTTACTCTTTCTAGGTGGGCTATCTTGGTTATGCCTGTAACTGCTCATGGGTTTTTCCTTTTATTTCTTTTTTCTTATGCTATGCCCGTGATTTGTGGGTTCCTGTGATATTACGATTAGCATTCCATGTTTTGAGAGGCTTATGGGAAGCAGCAGTAAGAAAAATATATGTTGGTGAGGTTTTTATGTTAATTCCTTTCATGTGTTCATGTAAATCTTTTCAAAGCAGAACAGAGAGGATTGTTTTTTCAGCTTCTTATAGGGAAATCAAACAACTCTTAGTTGTTGTTTTTCTTCCTGTGATACTCCTGAGCTATTGGTAATGTCACAAAAAAAATTCTGTGAAAGTACTGGTGGATGGATGAGGATGGGGAAACAGAATTTTGAGATATTCCTACACTGCTTTGTTTGTAGAATGTTGGATTTTTGAGCCAAGTAATCTAAGCTTTTCATCATATTCTGACTATACCCCACATGGTGTGGTGCGGTTGCCTGCCTTGTATTTAGTAGTTTTATTCTTTTTCCCTGATGTTGGAATTTGAGCAGCTCCAAGACTAAGCCTGTAGAAATTGCCACCTTTGTGTCTGGAAGCCTCTGTAACCCTTTGAATGTGATGGCTGTATTTACTCTCCCAGTACCTGATGTGTTGGTATAGGTCTGTTTCAGAGGTGGTGCCTCTGAGTTGTCAGCTCAGTTCTCGCCCTGTTGCCCCACTGTACAGAGTGGATCATTTATAAATGAGTGTTGTGGTGGGGATCTTGGTGTTTCAAGGCTTTATTCTTCACATGCAGAAGATATGGCTGCTGGTTTGAGGGAAATGTATTATATCTGCTCATCTTCTGTAACAGAGGCTTGCAGGCCATGAACAGGCAAATAGCTCAACAAAACCAAACTAATGCTTAGAATACAAACCTGCTGGATTGTGGGTTTTTTTGAGTTTTTAGATGGGTCTAAACAAACCCATCTATATATGTCTGTGAAAGTATATCACTTCCAGTATGGAGTCGTTACCTGAGAAGAATACCTGAGACCTTTGCTTGGAGGCCGTTTGTCTTCCTTGTGTTTCTGTGCCAGTTAAGGGAAGGTTCTCTAATTTTCACATAATGGAACTTTCACAGAAGTAAGTCTGTAGTGCAAGGGCTATAACACGTGGGTAGGGAGCAGGAAAAGTCTTTGTTTCAGGGCAGTGCTTTGTAGGGAGGTGGTGACTTGCAGGGCAAAATGTTACACTGCTGCAAAGCTGCCAACATGATGTATGACTTGATAGCAGAGAAAGTGCCTCCTCTGAGGTTATTTCAGTGAGATGTGGCTTTGATCCAGTTCAGCTTGAGAGCCTCTTTCTGCAGAGAAGTTTACTTTGTGCAGTACTCTGAGCCCCACAAACGTTCTGATTTTTTTAACAGAAGTTGGTGCCATTTTAGAAATGTCAGAAAATATAGGATGTCTTGAAATTCAGGATCAATAGGAAAAAGTGTGCTTGAAACAGTTTCTGAGGGGGGAAAAAAATACAGTTTGCAGATTTTATATTTGATATTTTATTTTTTTGCAGGATCCAACTACAGTTCTCACTGCCCAAAATGCTTTAAATTGTTTTGTGTATACACTTTTGTGCCAAAAACAGACTTGGGAAAGCAATGTTGAAGATGGTAGGTAGGAAACAGTCAAGGGCTCAGTATTTACATCTGTAAGCCAGATGAACTGCAGGTGTAAGTCAAATAGTCAAAAAGTTTTATTTTGTCTGTTTTTGGAAAAGAAAGGTGGCCAGAGAAGCAGATACTAGCTGAGGTTAAGGATGTGGGAAGGGAAGAGGGTGAAAGGAGAGAAACTAAGGTATAAGGATGCCTGTGAATTATTGAGAAGAGGGAATTGATTAGTGAGGCCAAGTTCAAAGGGAAGGGCAGGAAATAAGTCACCAGATATTAGCAGTCAGAAGCTATTCTGTGCTTAAATGATTTCCTTTGCCATTGAATTCAGATTCCTGGAGTTGGTAGAAATTATTGGCTCTGACTAGATACAAGGAAGCAATTTTTTACAGTGAGGGTGGTTGAAACACTGGAACAGGTTGTGGAGAGGTAATGGATGTTCCTTCTCGGGAAACATTCAAGGTCAGCCTGAATGGGGCTCTGAGCAGCCTGATGTAGTCAAAGATATCCCTGCTTATTGCAGTGGGGTTGGACTAGATGACCATAAAGGTCCCTTCCAACTTAAACCATTGTATGATTCGATGACATTTTAAATTTTGTGAATCCCTTTTTGACTATGACAGGCAAAGTAGTCCGAGATCAGCGGAGACATTTTGTGAACTGTTCTCCCTTACTACTTGCTTTCTTAGAGTATGACCTTTTCTGGATAAAGTAGAATGGTGTAACTTTTGGAGCTAGAACAGTGATCAATGGTAGAAATTGGAAAAGTTGCTGGGCTAAACTAAGTTTAATAGTTCTTAAACAGTTTTTAGTTTTGTTATCTACTGATGCAGAGTGCTTGGGGAAGGGTATCAGTTTAATTTGATGGTAAAGTTTTAAGTCTTGAAGAGCACTGGGGATAAGGAAGAAAGTATAAAATTAGATGTATATATTTGAGAATATGTAGGCTACTAAATGCAAGAGTGGAGACCTGGGATACAAGCAAACATTGAGCAGTACTGTGGAAACTCATGAAGGAGAAGGCAGGGAGCAAGAGAGGCAGAAAAAAGATTTGCTTTAACCAGAAGTAAAATTCTGGCATCCAGGTACTGATCCAAAATGAATGGATATACTGTTTTCAGCTCTGTTACCACAAAGACTTCCTTTATCTACTTTCTCCCCTTTTGTTTCTAGAAGCTTCGAGTTTCCTTGTAGAGTTCCCCACTGCAGTTTTCAGAACAATTGCTTTGGAGCTGCATGTGTGCATTTGTATTTGTAGTTCTCTGTGTGTAATACTCGTTCTATAAGAAGTAATATTTTACCTTTTCATCAGTGTGCTTTGCCACAGAAGGAAGATAATGTTGTCTAATTGCATTTTGTTTTTGATGGTATTGATCTGTAGCAGTGGGCTTAAGCAGAACTGCAAGCTGATTTTTTTTCACATATTATAGTCCTTGGGAAACATTGCAAAATAATATACATATACAATAGTTAATATACACCACACTTCAAAAATATGTGCTATTTTATTTCAAACTTCAACTTAAAGCAACTCTGCACCTACTTATTGGTGTTTTTTAGCCTAGAATTTGTCTTGCTTTGTTGTGCATTTTTTTTGCAAAATGACTTTTAAAAGTGGGAAGATAAAACTGGGTATATTATCTATTCTAGTTTGTGACTTCTATCATAAAAAAAAATCTTTCAAATGGTGTGCTTTAGGATGATATTCTCAATATATTCAAGTTAGGCAATAATAAAGGATCCTTTTCTTTGTTTGACAGCTGGAACAAAGCGTTTTAGATTCACAATATGTACTTAAATAGAGCCTGGTACAAAAAAGTCCCAACATAATCTGACTGTCTCTAGTCATAAAATCCTTGATATAAAAGCCCAGATGTAGACCATCAGATTTTTAAATTTCTTTATAGAGTATTTAGAACTTGCTGTATAAAGATGACAGGTATCTCACAATAGAATGCAATTAGTTGTAGAGTATTACATTGTTTCACTGTTAATTGACTCGCCTGTTTTCTAATCAACCCATGGCATTTATTCAGAGGCAGCAAAGAGAGACAGATGTTGGCTTAGAGATTCTTGGAGCAAGGAAAGAGACAGAGTGAACTGGGATGGAATCGTCCACAGTTGACATTAATATACAGCTTATAGTTCACGTATGTGAAGCACACTGATTAGAGACCTCTACCAGAGCTTTTCCTCTACCATCTCAAATAAAAGAAGGAGTGGTATTGCAAGCCAAGGAACTTTGCATTGATTTCTGCCAGCTTTCTTGTCTTGAGGGATCTTTTTCAGAGTAGAATTTAATTCACAATGGTTGTCTGTGCCATTGTGCTGCGTAGCCTGACTTTTTTAAAGATACAGATGCAGCCTGGAATCAGCAGTACATGTTTTTCTTTATTTCTGTAAAATCTCATATGTAGTGACAGTACTGTCAGCACTACTTAAAGAATAATGTTGGTATCAAAGTGCAGCAGCAATCAGCTTTTTTTCCCCTTTAATGTATCTTTTGATGTTACTGTAAATTATTTTTATTATAAAGTCATGTTGGAAATGCAGGCATCTTGGTGGTTTCATTGGAAACTTGAGGTTTATGAAAGACTATGAAAAGCAAACAGTCAATGGGGCACTGTTTATTTTGTATTGTGAATTGGCTAAAGGAGAAATGTCTCCAGAACATGCCTATATGCGAACTCTTGTGGTGTTTGAAGGAATTTACAAATGCAGAAAATCTGAAGAGAATGACTGTATGGGATAGACACTGTATGGAATTGTACTTTTAGTGCAGTTACAGGAATGAATTACAAAGGTTGCTACATATGAAAAACTACCTGCTATTTAAGTACCTGTTATGCATGTTCGGACTTGAAAAATTGTGATTAATGCAGCATTTAGAAAATTATGGAATTAGCTAGTTTATGCTCTAATGTGAAATACTTATGAAGCTCTTAATATTAAAAAATTTGCTATTAAGATACTACCAAATCTTCATGTTTTTCAGAAGTGTCAGATTAAGTGCAATGGAGATTAAGCTGCTTTCTGGTACACTGAAATTATTGTCCCTAATTTTCACCTGGAGTGTAGTTTAATGGATTGTCCTATCTGTTTTCCCCTTCAGCTGTCATTTGTTTTGTGGATTGTAAATTTATTGGAGTAGGTTTTTTTTTTTTTTTAACCCCTGTTATTTGAGCCTAGTAAAATTGGAGCCTCCAACTGAGGCTCTTCTGTGAGATGATAGTGGCAAATAATAACTACTTTGCTTGCAGAATAGTCATGTTACAGTTTCCTGTAACATAAATTTATCCAAATAGTCCTGATGTCCTTAAACTCAGCCCAGAAAGAACAGCTGTGAGGATAGTTCACCCTACATCATTGCAGCTAAGGAGAAAGTAACATGGGAAAGGAAAATTTTTCTAACCTTGGCCAGGTAATTTAAGAGATTAATTGTCCATGTCAGGACTCTGACGTTTTCTTGCTGGGCTCTCACCCCGCATATTTCCCAGAGGTGTACTGGAAGAACCTTTCTGGTTTTGTGGCTTCTTGCTTATGTTCCCACTCATGTTGAAAGTAACTGTACCTAGTCCCTCACAAACCCCACAGAATTCTACAGCTTGTTCCCATAAATCCATTTAACTGTTGTTATTAAGAGTCAGAGAACACGTTATGGATCTGAGTGACAATCTGTCAGTGATGCTGCTGCTGTGTATGTTCTACGAAGTAGGGGCACTAGTCAAAATTGATGCTGAAAGTCTACTCTAGGCTTTCCACTAGTGCCTTTCTGGGATGAAATAGTATGTATAGCATAGACTTTTCAACATTAAGGTGTAATCTGTAGGTGGAAAACTTGATGTTGTGCTTTAGCGGAAGCATCTGTGAAACTTCTGAGAAATTAGCTTTTAATTCAAAGCTGAATGAATGCTCTTAAATTCGATATGAATTAGAGGAGGAAAATTAATATTTGCCAATGTGTCAAGCTTCTTTTTGTAATAATGGCTAAAATGTCTGTTCTTGTATTTTTTTTTAAGCTTTCAGACTTCCCAACCCTGCTGCAATGCTGATGTTCAGTACATAAAATTCTGAAATGTTGTATGTTTTAAGGAGGCAGCAATTTCCTGACTTGGAATTGGTATGAGATGATGGGTGGAAAATGCAGAGCTTGCTGCAGAGGCAGAGAATGTGCTTGAGCAGTAGTTTTAAGAAATCTTTTAGATGCTGTTCTCTGTTGCTTCTCTTGAAGGGATTATTTTGAGTACTAGGTTTCCTTTGCTTTCCTCCCCCATCTGATTTATGTATAGTGGTGCCTCATTGCTAGGAAAGGAAAAGGAATTAGAGGGAGAATAGACAGCTGATGTTGACTGCAGGAGGGGAAGCTTGTGGCATTGAATACTGCATTAGGTCATTGCTGTGTGTTTTGGCTACTCTGATGCCTTGACTCTGTCAGGGCATGTAGGAGTCCTGTTTTCTTGTAGTCTTCAGGTTACTAGTCTTTAAATAGCACCAGAATTGGAAGCAAACGTCAATCTAGCATCTCAGCACGAATAGGAAGGGTTTGTCATCTGTACTGAGAGTGACAAAACTATGGACTACACACAAACCAAGGAATTATGGAGTTGTAGCACTCTCTGCAGATTTTGTTCTTCCTGCTTAAGAGTGAATTTTGTGTCAGTAACTTCTGACGCCAAAGGATATTCAGCAGCTGGGAGTTTGGTTTGTTCCACTGTTCCTCAAGGTAGTTTTGATAGTTCAGGAGCATAGGTGGAGTGTGAAACTTCACAAAGTTGCCTTTTTGATTGGGATGGAAAAAATTAAGTGGTGGATAAGCAGGATAATTTAATTACTGTGCTTTGCTTTGCATTGTAAAGCAGTGTTGGACTACATGGGTTGTTTTTTTTTCAGGTGGGACAAAGTCTGAAGATATGCTGCAGAGGTACCTAAAGAGCCAACTATTTTACTGTCTGTCAATCCATGGGATTACACTAAATTTAGTCTGAAGTAGGACCTTCTGAACTGCAGATGTTGGGCCTCAATTCTGAACTGTTTTGCTCTGCAGATGTTCTCCTATTAGTCCACGTGGTCACTAGGGTAGGCACAGCTCTGCTGCTCCTGTTGCTTCAGCAGACTCCTCTAGTGTCTGTTCCCAACCCCTTGTCTTCTTGGAGTTTTCAGAGCACCAGATGTGCAGTTTGACTTTGCATTAGGTTTATTTTGCTGTTTTCCATGTGCAGGCTGAATGGAAGGTAAAAAAGATTTTGCTCTGTACTGGTGACCAGACAGCACATGGTAAAGGCTAGCTGCTCAACTATAAAAGTGTAATCTGAAGCTCCCATTTACCCATATCAAGTATGTTTATTTTTAGGGCTGTGTATGTTTTTGGTACTGTTAAATGGTTAATTACTGTTTCTGGTGGATAGACGTCCGCTTGTTGGTGATTTTGTTTCTTCCCCCTACTTAAAGCTGTGAAGAGATCTAAGAGTAGTGTCTCACATAAGAAATTTTTTAGCTTACAGACATTAGAGGTTCAGGAACAGGAAGGGGGCACTTTGCACCTTGGTTCTTAGTCTCCTCTCTAAATGCCTGCTACTATGTGTGGTTAGACACAGGTTGCTAGAGGGCTCTTTGGATCTGAACCTAAGACTTCTTTAGCTGTCTTTGCATAGTATACAAAAACACTTCAGTCATCTTGGAAGCTTTAAGTTTTTAAGAAAGTGAATGGTAGGGAGGTTACCTGTCTCTGAAAGTATCTAGCAGGCAAGAAGAAAAAAATATTTTAGGGCTGCAGTGTGTGATTTATGCATGTAAATCCTACACAAATCCTGTTTTAGGGCCTTCAGATTTTTGGAGGAAGTGCAGGGGAAAAGGGAGAAGGTTGTCTGCTGAATTGTGGGCTAGAATTAAATGACCTTCCCGAGTTGAACTAGCTGAAGAAACACTTTTTTTTTTTTTTAATGTCCAGCAATTTGTAGAATAACATGATTGATCATCTTCCCACCTGTTAACACAGACATAAATAAACCTGAATATATGCAGTACATAGCAAATGAGGCTCTGTCTTTACTGAAATTATTTATTCAAATGTTTTTTAAATGATGATAAATAGTTCTAATAAAGTGAACCTTTTCTTCAAGGGAGTAAAATGAATATCAGAGTACGTAAAAAGTAGAGGTGGCACATGGTCAATTAAAAATTACAGAAATTGCTTCTTTTGCTCAAAGCTATTACAAAACGTGATCTATGGAGAGAACACTGTTCTCAAACTGCTGTCTCTCTGAGAAGAGCATTTAGTATCTTCCAGGCCTGTACTCTGGACTGGCTTTAAATTGAGTGGGATGTCTGAAGTACACTAGGTGGTAAGGATTGTGATGGAGGGTAATGTAAGAGTTAACTTTTACTGTTTGCAATACAAAAGTAGAAGCTTTGTCTAGGATATCTGTAGGGCTCTGCAAGGCAGCAGCCTATCAGCAGAATACAATGAAATAAAAGACTGATAGGCCTAATGAGGCCGAATTAGGCCTCATTTTAAAATGCTTCTGTAAAACAGTATGTACTGAATATATTAAAGTTCCTTCATTTAAGAACTTCATCAAATGAGAGGATTGCTTTTTGCATGTAAGCTCTGCATTAGATAACTTATTTTGAAGTGAAGTATGGGACAGAGCATAAAAATATTAAGGCTTTCTTTGTGACAGAGATATCTGAGTGCATATATTTTTTTTGATGTCTCAGTCCATCAGTAAATTTTGAGGATTCTGTGAAGGTCTTTTCTGTGTTGGAATAACAAGCTTAAAAGACTAAAATGGAAGTAAAAGAAAGTTGTGTCCGTGAGTTAGATGACTTAGGAATAGCAAAGGTCTTCCATGTCTGGTTTTTGGCTGAAAAATCCTAGAAAATATGGTGAAAGGGATCACACAGAATCACACAGACTATTCTGAGTTGGAAGAGACCTACAAGGATCATCATCAAATCCAACTCCTGGCCCTGCACAGGACAGCTCCAAGAATCACACCATGTGCCGAGCACATTGGCCAAATCCTTCTTGAACTCTGTCGGGCTTGGTGCTGTGACCACTTCCCTTGGTAACCTGTTCCAGTGCCCAGCCACCCTCTGGGTGAAGAACCTTTTTCTAATATCCAACCTAAACCTCCCCTGACATAACTGCAACCCATTCCCTTGGATCATGTCACTAGTCCCCAGAGAGAAGAGATCAGTGTCTGCCCCTCCACTTCCCTCATGAGGAAGTTGTAGACTGCAATGAGGTCTCCCCTCAGTCTCCTTTTCTCCAGGCTGAACAAATCAAGTGACCTCAGTTGCTCCTCGTATGGCTTCCCCTCTATACCCTGCACCATCTTCATTGCCCTCTGTTGGATGGTCTTTGATAGTTTAGTATCTTTCTTATATTGCAGTGCCCAAAGCTGCACACAATATTCAAGATGAGGCTGCTCCAGAGCAAAGCGGGACAATCCCCTCCCTTAACCGGCTGG